>NC_063213.1:97882033-98229533 GCF_020740725.1 Corvus hawaiiensis | reverse complement strand
CATGTACACACACACACACACACACACACACGTACACACACACACACACACACACGTACACACACGTACACACACACACATGTACACACACACACACACACACACACGTACACACACACACACACATGTACACACACACACACGTACACACACACACACACACATGTACACACACACACACACACACACACGTACACACACACACACACACGTACACACACACACACATGTACACACACACACACACACACACACACACACGTACACACACACACACACATGTACACACACACACGTACACACACACACACACATGTACACACACACACACACACACACACACACACACACACACGTACACACACACACACACATGTACACACACACACACACACACACACACACACACACGTGCCACGCTCGCCCCCACGCAGGGCAGCGGGCGGTGCCGCGGCTCCCGCGGTTCCACACGGGGCCGGGGGTCGCAGGAACCCAGCGGCGTCCCCGTTGCCATGGAAACCCGCCGGGCCTGCGGGAGACGAGCGGGAACCGGGGAAACCGCCCCCGTGCCGGGCTCAGGGGGCGCGGGAAGGAGGAGGGGGGCCGGGCAGCGCAGGGAGGGAGCGGAATCGGGGATATCGAGGATCGGGAATTGGGATCGGGCGTGGGGGACAGGCCCGGGACTCGCGGGACCGCGGCCCAGCCCGGGCGCTGAGTCCTCCGCGCCCGCAGGGGGCGCAGCCCGCGCCGGCCGCCGCTCTGTCCGGGGGCGCGGGACCGGCGGCACAGGATGGCGGAGGAGAGCGGCGTCTGCAGCTTTGTGTTCAAGAAGCGGGTCCGAGCCGCGGGCAGGGGCCGGCGAAAACGGTCCGGCAGCGACCAGGAGCGGGGTGAGGAGGCGCGGGGAGCCGAGCTGGTGCGGTACGGTGCAGTGCGGAGGCGAGGGAGGGCCTGGTGCCGCCCCCAGCGCTGCCCACACGGCGGGCCTGGCTGCTCTCCCCAGCCCGTGTGCGAGTGGCGGAGGGCGTGAAGGACCCTTGCAGTTGTGTCACAGGGGATTTAGGCTGGCTATTAGGAGGAGGTTCTTCCCCTCGAGGGTGGTCGGACACTGAACAGGCTCCCAGGGAATGGGCACGGCCCCGAGGCTGCCGGAGCTCCAGGAGCGTTTGGACAGCGCTCTCAGGATGGGATTATTGGGTCTCCCATGGGCTTCCCCAGCCGGCCCAGGGGAGGAGCTGCCTCAGGTCTGGGTCGTGCCCCTCACGCTGGGCTTTCCCCGCAGAGAGCAGCGGGGAGGAGGGCAGCACCGTGGTGCGGAAGGAGCGGCGGCGGGACACCCCCAACCCTATGATTCAGAAGGTAAGGGAGCTCCGAGGGAGCATCTGCTCCATCCAGGTGGGCTTGCGGTGGTCTGCCACGCTCAGCCAGGACAGTGCTGCAGCCTTTCCTCCCCCATCCCTGCTGTCCCCCCTCAGACCCGGCGCTGTGCGAGGGAGAGGCCGGAGTACGCGCCGAGCAGCAGCGAGGACGAGGATCCTGCCAAGGAGATCGGAGTCACCTACAAATCGACCAGGTCGGCGGTAAGGACGGGCAGCACGGGGGCCTGGAGCGTCAGCTTGGGTGGGGCTGGGGATTCCACTTGTCACAGACAGAATTTGCCACTCTGAACATGGGATTGGACATTCTTTCTTATTAATGCACCTCCCTGTCCCTTCTTAATAGCCAAGCACCTTGTGCTGGGTTTATTCTGATAGTCCCTCCCTCCACGGGAGGCTGTCAAAGGTTGGCCTTTCCCTCTTAGAGGTGGGAGTTAAAACTCCAGGATGCCACTGGACTTGCCCAACACTGCACAGATTTTTCAGGAGAGGGAGCAGTTGGATCAGGTTTGCTAAACTGTTGGATTTGTGTTTTCAGTGTTAGACCATCTTTGGCTGCTGCCAAGGGAGGCAGCATTTTGTTTGCCCAACCTTCTGGAGAGAACGGGAAGGGACAGGAGGAGATGACAGCTTTGGGACTCCACAAGCTTTTGGCACCTAAGATGGATTTGTGTTTAATTGAGGCCGGCAGTAATTATTCTCTGGTTTCTGTGCAGCTGTTCTCAAAGGTTTGATAGAAGCTAGGAATAGGTATCTGTTCAATCCATTAAAGAGGAATCTAAACCAGATAACTGTGTTGAAACTGAATTTTGGCCACCTCCAGCTGGGTCAGAAGTTCAGTAACATCCTGTGTGTGGGCAGGAGGGTCCCATGATTTAAGTGTTGGACATGGGTGAACTGAGTGGGGCTTCCAGCTGAGCTGGGGCTGGGTGTGAAGGAGTAAAATAACTGTTCCCTGACTCTGCAGGCTAAAATTTGGGAGCAAAGGGGAATGAGCACTCTGGTCTCTGCACACACTAGGCTGGAGCCCATGGTGAATTTTCCCTAGCAAATGCCAAGGGATAAAGCAGGTGTGTCCAGTTCTTGCTCTGTGACAACCTTCAGGTAGCCAAGGAGCTCTCTGTCTTGTCCAGGTTTCCACTGTCTCCACTCTCGCCACAAGTTTTCCTTGCTTTTCAGAAACCTGTTGGCCCAGAAGACATGGGAGCCACAGCAGTGTATGAACTGGACACAGAGAAGGAGAAGGATGCCCAGGCCATCTTTGAGCGCAGCCAAAAAATTCAGGAGGTGAGTCAGCCTTGCTCCTTAGGAGCTCGTGCTCTGCAGCAGGAGAGCCTGTGCTTTACTCATCCCCTTCTGCACACCAAGAAGAGTTAGAGTCTCTTCTTCCCTGGAAGTGTGAGAAGCCAGAAGTGTAACCCTTGCAAATAGGGGACTTTTGTGGCTTTATTGGCATCTTGGTGTTAAGGAAGGCAGGGTGGGAAGGAAGACTGGTGTCAGAGTGGTGACAATTAATCCATGTCATGAAGCTCTCCTGATCCTTAATCATCTCTTCTTGCTTTTCTAGGAGCTGAGAGGAAAGGAAGATGATAAAATTTACCGTGGCATTAACAACTACCAGAAGTACGTTAAGCCCAAGGACACATCGATGGGAAACGCCTCTTCAGGAATGGTCAGGTGGGTTGGGATGAGCCTTGGGGGTCTGGGACCACGGAGGTGCTCAGGCACCATCCCAAAGGCATGGGTCTGGGGCTGGAACTGCTGTCACTGCCAATTTCTGCCTGTCTGACCAGTCTGGTCTCTGGTAATGGCCAGGGCCCTGCTCCAGGGCTGCTGTGCAGCCGGGCTGAGCCCTCTGCCCCCCTTTCAGGAAAGGCCCCATCCGTGCTCCAGAGCACCTGCGGGCCACGGTGCGCTGGGACTACCAGCCCGACATCTGCAAGGACTACAAAGAGACCGGGTTCTGCGGCTTCGGGGGTGAGTGCCTCGTGTCTGCAGCTGAACACCAGGTGTGCAAAGGGATCCAGTCCAGCTGTGACCCCGTGTATGTGGTGCTGAGGCTGAGTCACAGACCCTTCTGTGCAGAGCTGTTTATGTAACATTCTTGTCATTCATGCTGGCCCTTCGAAAGCCCAGGGCCTCTAATTAGTGGTGACAGGAGTCCTAGGAGGGAACCCAGGATGTTCCAGTGACCCACATTCTTACAGGTATTGTGTCCACTGAGACCATGTGAGGAATGAGTTTTCCTGTTCCTTATCCCACTTTCCATATGCATAACTGCTGGAACTGTCCCTGTGGCACTGAGAGGATGATCCTCGCAGCCTGTCAGCACTGAGGGATCCTGTACCTGCTCCAGGAGCTTGGTGCTGCCCTGGAGAAGGAGCAGTCAGATTTCTCTGGCTGGGCAAAGCTCAGGCTGCCCCAGAATGAGGTGTCCTGGTAACATTCTGCCCTTGCAGCCTGGCTCTTACTTCCTCTTTCTTTGTGCTGCTCAGACAGCTGCAAATTCCTGCACGACCGCTCGGACTACAAACACGGCTGGCAGATCGAACGGGAGCTGGACGAAGGCCGCTACGGTGTCAACGGTACGGCCCCGCTGCTCTCACAGGGCTCTGTTCCAAAGCTGTGCAGCTCCTGCTGCAGGATGAGCTTAGGGCCAGTAACCACTGACAGTGCTGAGCAGAACTGCTGCTTTCACACAACCCCTGGCTTCCCCAGTGAGGATGGTTTCCCCTGGCTCTCTGTGAAGGAGAGCACTGCTGTTGTGTGGGTCCTAGCAGCGAGCTCTGTGGAGCTGGGGAGATGGTACTGTCTGTCCCCCGGATGCCCAGGAGGTGGGGTGTCATTTGTCATGCAGTGTCCATAGGCGAGGCCCAAGGCTCAGGAGCACTGCTGTACAAACGGGGGGAAAAGGGTGTTCTCTGTTCAGTTGGAACCAGAGCTTGGTGGCAGCTGGTTTGGAAGAAAGTCTAAAACAGGAGGGGGCTGGAGAATGTTTCTCTTTATAGCAGTGAGTGGGTGAAGTAGAAAAGAATTTTCTCCTGAGATGAGCAACAGGCCTGCTCGCTCATTAGCCCTAATTATAGCACAGTCCCACACGTGTTACTGACATCAGCAACACCCAGATGCCAGAGCTCCATTGTTTCCAGCAGAGATTGAATCCCACCTGCTGTGCTCTCCCCTTATTTATTATTTCATGCCCCACACATGGGTTGGGCTGGCCTCTCCTCTCACTCTGCTCTGGTTCACTTTCTCTTCTGCAGACGACGAAAACTACGAGGTGAGCAGCGATGAGGAGGACATGCCTTTCAAATGCTTCATCTGCAGAGGTTCCTTTAAGAACCCCGTGGTCACCAAGTAAGTGGTGGTTTGGCACGAGGAGCCACGTGTCTGCTGTCAATCCAGCTCACAAGTCATTCATTCACTGCTGAGGCAAAGACAAACCCACCCCATGGGCTGTGGGTGGAACCTGCTTGTTGTCTGCTGTGGCTTTCTGGTGGGTGAGGAAATCCTGAGAGAGCCAGGGAGTCTCATAGCTGCATCTGGAGCATGCCCTTGGAAGGGATCTCAAACCCTTATTCAAGGACTTTTTAGATTTCCACAGATGCTGCCTCATTACCTCATCTTTCCCCCTTAACCTTGAGATTTTGTTTTCATTGCTCCTGGACTCTGAATGGCAGCTGCACTGCCTGAGCAGAGAAATGTGAGCATGGGGAAGCCAAGAGCTTGGCAAGGATGAGGAGGAGGCTGAGGACAGGCCTTTCTCACTCTGAACGCTGTCCTGCTGGTACCTGTGTCTGGAAGAGCTCACTGGTGGCTCTGTGCTGTCACTGCACATTGGTGAAGCAATGCTGAAAACACCTTCCATGGGGACAGGGATGCAGAGGAAGCCTTGCCTGCAGCTCACTTTTGCCTCCCTTGGGGACCATGGAGAGGGTGGTCATGCAGTGGAAGGGGCTACCCAGGGAACTGGTGGAGTCCCCATCCCTGGAGGTGTCCAGGGAACAACTGGACGTGGGACTCAGTGCTCTGCTTTGGGTGACAAGGTGGGGATCAGTCAAAGGCTGGACTCTATCTTGGAGGTCTTTTCCAACCTTTATGTTCCTGTGACCAGCAGTCAGTAGTTTCTGACTCCAGGACACAATGACTGGTGCCTGGCAGTGACCTCTGTGTCTCCGTACAGGTGTCGGCACTACTTCTGTGAGAGCTGTGCCCTCCAGCACTATCGCAAATCCCAGCGCTGCTACGTCTGTGACAAGCAAACCAACGGGGTCTTCAACCCTGCGAAAGGTAATGGGCATCTGGGGGAGCACCTGGAGCAGCAAAGGCACCAGCTCCTGCTGGACCTTCCTGGTGTTGGGCCTGGCCCTGAGCTGCAGTTCACAGCTCTTGGCTGCCAGCAGAGCTCAGTTAGTGTCAGGAAATAGTAAATCATGGATGCAAATGAGCATGTGTGCTTACCCAGGTGGGGAACCTGGGGAGCGACTGGAGAGGGAAGGGAGGTGTGCCATGGGAGCAGAGGCAGCAGCTTGTGTGGTCAGTAATGCACTGAGGGAATGACTGTAACAGCTCCTGCCTGGACTCGGCAAACAGGGGCAGCTCCAAGCTGAGCCTCTGCAGGCAAGGGATGTTTGGTAGCTGCCCTGCTCCTGGGTGTTCACAGGACCTGGGCCCCTGGCTCTGGGGGCGGGGGGCAGCCCCTGCACCTGGAGCCTCATCCTGCCTGTTCCTGTTTTTCAGAGCTCATGGCAAAATTGGAAAAACACAAAGGAGAGGAAGAAGAGGAGCAGCAGTCAGACCATGGAGAGGATCCACAGTAGCAGAACACGTTTTGTACATAACTGAATAAAGCTTTTGTAGGATAAAAAAAAAAAAAAAAGCGCACAGCTGTTAGCCAGGGGTTACGTATCCAACCAGCAGCTACTGAACAGTGTCCACCTGTGCTGGACTCCAGCTTTGCTGCCCTGTGGGGGCACAAGGCAGGACAGGTAAGACTCAAGGGCTGTGGCTGAGTCATCTGCTCCCCCCAGGACCCCCAGGTGCACCTGGGGAAGGAGGGTGACTGTTCAGTTACTTCATAACTGCTGCTTCTGACCACAGTGCTGCTGTTTCACTCCTAACTCTGCACCGATCCTGCATGGAACAAAGTTAATTTAAGCCCCTAATCTTTGAGCATGGAGCAAGCTGCAGGCATGGGCAGGGATGAGAAATAAGAGCTTGCACTAAGTTCATCCTTCACCCTAAAAATGCTAATGCATGGGAAAGCAGGCTGGAGGACTGCATGTACTGGGCATTTATTGCCTCTTGTCCTGGTTCCTAGAACTCGAGACAGGGATAGAACTTCAGTGGGCAACACACTTCTTGAATCAGCCCTGTTTGTAAAACTTCGTAACAAACCAGGAAATTAGTATCTTCTTACAAACAGTAAGATGAAATCAGGACCCAAACCTGATCATAGTGAGGAAGTAGAACTGGGCCTGCCCTTAACAAACACCACTGCAACTGGGAGAATTTTACTGAACCTTTCAGAAAAGAGCAAGTCCAGGTGTTTGCAGCTTGTTGCTTTAGTTGAAGTACATTTCTGAAGCATGAAGGCAGCTGGCATAAACTGCTGAGCTGTATGAAAATAAGGAGGTAAAAGCAAGCATGCACAGCCAGCCTGTCACCCTCTGTGATTCACTTCCATCATCCTGCACAAACAGCAGACTTAAAAAACAACTTCAGAAATATTTTATTTGTTTTGGAAAAAAACTAGAGTAACAAACTTTATCTGGGTTCAAGTACAGTTTATAAACACAAGGACCTGTTGCCAGCACCACTACTCCATCAAATGCACCTACATAAGGATTCTCAGTGCTTCAGTAAAGAGTAGACAACCTCCAGCACCCATGGCCCTTGGAAAAGTCAAACTAAAAGCCTTAAATACACCTCCAGAAAAACCAAACACCACGGACTGGGGGAGAGCTGCCACAGCAGCAGGGCAATCACACAGCCATGAATCACACGTGAGCAGCTTTTACCCGTCAGTGAGGGAAGGCAGAACAGCAGTGGTAATGGAAAGGTTAAAGTTCAGTTCTGTACAGGAGTCATGAGGAAGAAGATCAGCATGAAAATCAATTTACTTTTCCTCTGTGCCAGGGTAAGTCACTGAGAACAGGCAGGTAAAATGTTTTGTGCTGTGAAACCAGCCCAGCTAACAAAGTTCATCTGGAAGGGGATAAAAAAGCTGGTACATTGTACAGGCATCCACACTGCTCTGGTGACCCAGGAAGCTGGAAGGAGAGGCTGGAAGGCCCTGTCTGACCTGGAGTTCAGAGTGCTCAGCACGGAGTGAGAAGTCTTCAAAAGCCCTCTCCAGACTGGAAGAATCCAGTGCTGCAGAGGAATGCCCAGTGCAGCAGGAGTGCCTGGAATGGCATCTGCTTGTCTTTGATCTGCCATTTTCCATCACAAAGCAGTAACTAAGAATATAATCCCTTTTTTCTCCCCATTAAAACTTGCCCTGTGACAACACTGTTACAGGAACCTGACTAGTTCTAAGAGAATGCCCAAAACTAAAAGCTGCCCACCTCCCGTCAACTCTAAGGCACCCTTAAAAGAGAAAGAACCAAAGAGGGCAGGGACATGCAGCCTCAACTGTGAGGAAGCCAGTGACTTTTAGAAACACATAAATAAAGACCATAACTACACGGACTCACTCAGCCCCCTCAAGTGCTCTACCAGTGCTCAGCTGCAAGAACGGGGGCTCTGAACACTGCACCTTCTGGAAAACTCCACAGATCCTTGGGTTGATCCTTTTCCAGCTCAGGTCTGTCAATTTGTATCCAGGCTACTTCTTAAGTAAAGAGGCAGTTGAAGTTCCTTCCCAAGGACCTGTAAACTCTTCTGTGTGTAACATTCATCAGCTTTTATGAACAGGACCAATAAATTACAATGTCCAGAAAGCTCCTCCAGAACTCAGTGTAGTCCCTATTTTTCTAGAACTCCCAGTCATCCACATCCAGCTGCTCCAGATTTGATACCAACCCAAAAATGCCACTGGGATCCTGGGGCAGTGTCCCTTCCAAATTGGTGATGGGGGTGACAGGGCGCAGAAGTTCAGGGAGTGCTTCAGAAGCTCGGCGCTTGATCTGCACAGGAAGGGCAGAATGAGCACTCGGGGCTGCTCAGGTGCTGCTCCACCCAGCACTGCAGCCAGCAACAACAGGCAGGAAACACACGGGGCACCCTTTGGTCTCATTAAGGAGCAGATTAGAACTGCTTTACCCCAGAACTCAACTGGGCGGCTGTTGAGCTGTTGTGGCTCCCAGGACAGGCAGATTTAAAACCTCTCTTAGATAAGAGATACTTCAAGAGCAGCCCAAGCACCTCCCCAGAGGATGTGATGATCACCACACCACACTACAGTTAGTCAAAAAACTGACTTAATCCTTCCAATTGCAGAAAATTCAGCCACTCAACATCCCCACCCTCCCAGCAAGACAACTACAGCAAAGCCACTGTGCTTTACCTGTAGAGAAATTAGTTCCTTACCTGCTTAAAAAAGGGGTGACTGAGCAGAGTGCCGGCGCTTGGCCTGTGGGAGGGAGGTAGAATGAGGGAAGCACACAAGAAAATGAGTCAGTGCTTGAAGTCAGATAGTGGGAATAAGACTGAGGTCCTTCCTGCCTCTCCCATTTCTCAGTTATTGGGTATCTCCCTTTTTTCAGCGGTAGCACTGTTATTAAGCATTTACAATCACATAATATTTTATGCAAGGAGTTCAACCTCCTTCTTCTAACCTTTACATTACATACTTGCATCCCCTACATCTGGCCAAGGACAGCTCCTGAGCAGTGGGGCACCCCTGGAAAGTCTGTCATGGCTACAGATTACCCTCACCACAAAGAAAAATGCAGCTTTGATCACTTTCCACCATTGCTCTCTGCTGGCTGAAAAGCAGCCATTTGCAGTGATGGGAACTGGGTAAACATGGTCTCAGAGGGGCCAGAAACTCAAGTTGCTTATTTTCTCTATGTGCAGCATCACTCATCCCCCAAGGAAGGCTGCAAAGGAATTCTTCGGGCTGTCACGTAGGAAGTGCTCAAGTGTTAACACTGCTCATTCTACACATTTGGACTGCTCTCCTCAACAGATGGGGCACATCCTCACTCCACTACACTTTTGGAACAGAAACTGTAAACAATCTCTGCTGGCTCCCATAGTTTAACCAGCCCTAGAATAGCGCAGGTGGGGAGAGCAGCTTTCACCTGGCTTTACCTGAAATCGGGGTTCCTCTGGAGGCACTGCTCCACAAAGTTATGGAAGTAGGTGGAGAAGGTGCGGAGATAGGGGTGCAGGGCTGGCTCCCCGTTGGCCGCGCGCACGTTGCTCATGGCCGTGCTCTCCCCCATCCCATAGTTTGCACTGGAACGGGACATCTTCATAGTCAGCTCGTCAGCAGGAATTGTGGTGGTGTCCAGCAGGCAGGGAACAGTTCCATTCAGCTTTTCCAAGAGCATCTGGAAGAGCAGGGGCACAAGCAACATCACACACAGTTAAGGTTTCCCGTTCATGTAGGCAGGACATCCTCCTGCGTTCACATCCCAGTGCAGCAAAGCAGTTCAAGGTGGCAGGACGAAGGACAGGAAAGGAGCTTGCAAACCCTACCTGAGTAGAAGGCATGTCTTTAAATGGGACGTGTCCATTTGCCAGCTCACAGGCTGTTATCCCCACGCTGTAAATGTCAGATTTTGCATCGTAACCCTGCAGATTCTACGTGAAAAGGAAATGGAAAGTTAGCTTCAGGGACTTGGATGTGATTGATTGGGCAATACCCATGATTCGACTGCAAGTCAGCAAACCCAGATGGTTAGAACAGTAACAGTACAGCCCACAGATAGAATGATTTATTGTGGTGAGGGATTTTTGGTTTGTTAAAACACACAGTTAAGGGCAACATTTATGTAACTGAAATCAGCCAGCCTGTAGGGATGGCATCTACCCTGGGTAACTCACATCTGATGTAACACCTTGTTAATGAGACAACCTGTAGAGATGCCTACAATTAAACTATTGAGTCAACTAGATCAAATTCCACCCACTTGCCCTGCATCCACCCGAAATCTGTTTCCTTTAGCCTCTCCCTTTGTTTTTCCTTGCATTCATGTACCCTTCTCCTTGCTAGCGGTCACTGGTTTTAAGACAAAAAGAAAAGAAAAAAGGAACAGAGCTCATCACAAGAAAGCAACTCTGCATGTTCTCTCATATCTCCCACCCTACACCCCCTGAACTTGCCCTAAGAGCTCAGAAAATTATACAGATACAGATGTGTTCATCACTAAACACAAGCAGTTTCTTTTAAACACACCTGCTGCAAAACTTCAGGACTGAGCCAAGGCAGCACTTTGATGCTGTATTTGGGGAAGTCATGAACAACTTTGAGTCGCTGCCCATGGTTGATCATACTCAGGTTACTCCGCAGGCCAGAGAGGTACACCTTCCCATCTACAGAGATCAGGATGTGGCTGGCTTTAACACTCCTGAGGAAAAAAGGGAGAAACAGTCAGGTTTCCTGGCCTTTACTGAACAGCTCAATGCACAGGACAATACCCGATCAGCTTCCTACCAGGAGGCTGACTCCTAACAACCATCTTTGGATGCTGGGCAAAATCGATTAACAGGATTCTATTCATTGCCTTTGCAATTCCCAAAGAATGTTTCTGTGGTGAGAAGAAATGCAGGACTAAATGTTATGGATCATGATTTTAGATACACAGTGGTCCTTGGGGCAAGTCTGCTCCACAATGACACTTTCATGCAGCTTAGTAAGATCAGTGATATCACTTCCCATGAGTATCAAACTGATTTGCTCTAACAGCAAAGTAATGCAAAATTTAATGTGTTCTGTGTCTCCTGATTCATTCTCTGCTCTACTCTGAGTATTATTTCCAAGAACTTCCACCAGAAGGAAAATGATCAATGTATTTTTTAATACCTATGTACATAGCCCATGTGGTGGATGTAGTCAAGTGCTTTCAAGACACCTTGGAGAATGTAAGCAATGGCTAGTTCAGTCATCCCATCTGTAAAATGGGTACAGATTAAATCTTTTGCAGAACCTAGAAAGAAACAAAACACCACCTGTTAGAACAAAAGCCCCAAGGACACTTCAGCTCTTCCATTTCATTTCACAGAATATGATGGTCAGCTAAAGGTACCCCCTCTGCACTCACCATAGGCCATGAAAGAAGTCACTACCCACAGCTCATTGTCAGCTATGAAAGTTGCTTTGTATGGAACGATGTTAGGGTGGTTGAAGAGCTTGGAAACATGAAGTTCTCCCTAAAAGATATTTTTATTAAATTTAGTAAATACAGAAACATGACTGCAATATTGATAAGCACTGCTCTTATTGTCTGTCCTCTTCTAAGCTTGCATGATGATTGCTGTTACCTGCAAGAATGTGACCATTTCATTTGTGCAGGCCTCCAGGTTCACTCTTCTGACTGTGACATACTCTCCTGTGGGTTTGTATCTGGCCAAGTTCACAACCATCAAGTCTTCAAAGCCTTTGCCTGAAAGAGAAAGTATTGAAGCTTCAGTAATACTTTTGGAAGCACTGTGGAGAACTCCTCTGGTCCCTGACCCTTCAATAATCTTTACCCTCACTCACTGAAAGTACTTTTGGCCTTGTAAAAAAGAGTAATTGTTCCATCAGATATCACCTTCCTTGGCAGGTATCCCACTGAGAGGAATCCTCCCAGCCAGCAGAATTATCCTGTCCTTCAAATTCAGGACTGAGGCAGAAATAGTGATGAGGAGCACTAAGGACAGGTTTCAGGCTGCTTCAGCTGACTGTACTGCACACCAGCATCATTGACCCACCACATGCCTCTCCCAGGTGAAAACCTTTGGGACTGGCATCTCATTTTTTATTCAAATGATTTTAAAATCAAAGATGACAGTCATCCAATATCAAAAATAAGCAATCAATCAAGAAAAGGCCAAAAAATGTGCAGAAATTATTTTCTTTACAAAGCAGACTCTGATCCTCCAGCCCTCCAGAATTACCTATGATAGTGAGCAACTCATAGCAGCTGCTGTCTGGCAGGAAGTTGCTCATGGTGTCCCTTTTAGGGGAAGAAGCTATCGACTCGGAGCTCGCCTCATTTGTCTGAGGGAAAAAAGTGAAGTCAAGTCAAAGGAAATAAAGATCACTTGCTGGAAAAATCATCTGCGCCTCATATTATCATACACTTCAAAATAATAGGAATACAGAAGAGGATTTAATTGATGTCAAAGTAATTTTAAACAATCATTTATCAATTGAAATTCAGGAGATGCCTCATTTCAGAAGATCCAGACATCTATGTTACAAAACACGTAACAAGTAGGTTGTTAATCACTGTAAGCTAGAATTTATTTAGGAATATTTGGATAAAGCCAATTATTACTCCCCAGGACAGCCTAAACTCTGCTGTACAGTAACTGCCTTTCTCTTATAATTACAAACTTCTGTGCCACCATCCTGTTGCCTGAGCAAGAGCCAAAGGGAAGCTGCTCAAAGCCCTTCTCTGCACCATAACAGTTGACGCTCCTGGGCGGATGCTGGGGCTCCTGGTTTTCAGCTGCTCACCTGGGATAAGCCCAGCACAGCTGAAGCTGCTTAGCTGAATGGTACAAGTGATGAAGAAAATCAGACACACATGAAAAGAGAAGCTCCAAATGAAAGCAAAAACTGCAAAGCGTAAGTGCTTATAAAAAAAAAAAAAAAAAAAGGGAAAAAAGCACCCCCACACCACACAGGGAAGCAGCATTCCCAAGCCTGTCAGCTTTCCCTCACTCCATCTGACATAAAGCTTCCTGCCTTATTTACATACACTGAAATCTTCCCCAGCAGGATTTTGCAGATGATAAACTTCAATGTTCTTGCAAGTTCTTTTGTACCTTCCAACTCCTTCAAATGTCCAAAGTCAAAAGGAGAGCATCCTAACAGGGATTAAAGTTTATTTGGTGTCTAAAACTGTCTTTAGTTATCTCAAATTTCCAGCACTTTAACTCCTCCTGGCATTTGGAAGTCCACCTCAATTTTTCCACCTCACTCTTCATCAACTGCAAATGCCCTTTATCAGACCTTTTCTCATGGTACATGAAGCAGAAAAGGTTTGTGCCTTTTCCTACCATGACAGCAGACTCCGTTTTTTATTTCCATCACTGAAAGATGGAAACAACACAGTGACAGCTGAAAAACAAGGAACTTGCTGTTCTACCCTCAGCCCAGGGTAAATGCAGTGCAAAGAGCACAGACAGGAGTTTGCTGTAAATTACCTCTGGGTGCCTAAGCGTACTTTGGGAGTAAATTAGAACCACACTTCGCAAGTTCCACCTTTTCAACTGCCTTTGAACAGCACACTGCCTACTTTTAAAACAGGTGTATTTTCCATTAAGGGAAAAGGCAAAAATTAAGATTTGTGGTGCTTTGGTATAATTTCAACTCAAACAACTCAGTCCCATGTCAGCATAGCTAAAACCCCCGGGAGCAGCATTCCCAAATACTTTCTTTTAGTGAACACTGCAGTGCTGTTCATTGGCTCAGGACAGGCAGCAACTTTCCACTCAGGATTTCAAACTTCTGCTAAAGAAGCCTGTCAATTATGATCTCAGGTGTATCATTCATTACTTCTTCCAGGAATTTCACACAGTCCTGTCAACAGCAAGACTGCCAGCAGAGACACACAGGCAGATAGAAGCCTCTGAAGCAGAAAGGCACCACCAAGGAGATGGAAGCAGAAGGCTGGGAAGCAGTCATGGAGCGGTGACAGCTGGTGAGACACTGAGCAACATGTAAGTGGTTTGCTTTATTAAAGTCCACTCCAGATAGAGCATAAGCCAACAAAACAGATGCAAAGAATTAAATAAATTTAATCTTATTAATGGTGTAGGCTGTGCAGTAATGGAAAAATACTGTGAATTCCCTATTGAAAAGTCTTCCAGTATGAGGTCTTCACTCACCTCTCGTCATGTTAGCAGTGCCCAATAACAGAGTTAATGCAAAAGGAGCCCGACCAGAAACTTATCAACATCATACAACAGTTTAAAAAAGAAAGTTAAACTGAAATGTTATTTATGAGATACTGAAAAAAAGCTCCTCAGTGGTTTCACACGGGACCATTTTTGGTGTATGGTCAAAAGCAGCTGCAAAATGAAGTCCCACATGACCAGTTTTATGGCATGACATTCATTTAGAGCTGGCTTTTGGCTCGGGAGCCCAGTTTAATTTGAGATACATTTAAAGGAAATTAATCTTTGAAAGGCAACTATTGGTATAAATACCATAACACAATCAGTTATGCGATGCTTGCAAGGATCTGCATTTGCCAAATGACATTCATCTGAGTTAGGAGGAAGGAATATCAGTTTTGTTCTGCTGTCTTCCCCTCCACCTCCTCATTCCCTCCCTCACTTCAGCATGAGCAACAAAAATTTTCCTCCCACCCCCCTCCCCAAATTATGTATCTTTCTCTACAGCCTTGGTGGGAAAAAATAGGCTTTTATTTAGACGTAAAAAGACCCAAATGAGAATCAGCAAAAGTGTCAAAACCCCAAGTAAACGCTTGAAAAAAACCAAAACAGATGCTAATCTCAATTTCTTCCAGCCAAGCGTGTCTAACACTCAGCAATTTTAAAAAAGGTGTGAATTTACTCGATTTTATACAAAACATTCCATATACATCTCCTATTTTGAGCTTTGTTTGTGCCAGTAAATTACAGACACTGGCACAAAAATCAATTATAAGCAGCTTGAACTGACACAGTTATGATTAAATCACACTTAATTCATGTTTGTAATTAGCTTAAACTAGAGCAAGCAACACCTGCACACCTGTGGTGGGGGGACATGGGGAATCATTTAGATTAAGATACTCTATTGTAAATTGTGGTATTTTATGTGTTATGTGCTCATTATGAACCAGCCAGTGAGCAATCAGGGCCTGCAGAACAAACACTTTTCAGACATTCCATAAAACTACACTCTTCCTTCATTCTCTGAAGGATCAGAACTAAATCACCTCAAAAAGAGACCCTTGAGGAGCTGAGGGGAGGGGAATGACAAACAAATATAAATCCAAGAGATTAAGTTTAAATTTTTGAATTATCACATCTAGTTTGAAAACCACACACCAAAATCTCCACTCCAGGGTGAAACCCATTTCCACACTTGTAGAGCTAAATATAGAGATGAGATATATAACTAAGATAAAAAGAAAAATCAAACTTCCACAAGGAATAATCTCCATGCAATGAACCACAGCACCACAGCCTGCACAAGTCACTTACTTTTCTCCGAGAGTCACCCGGAGGCTGCTCTGGAGTAAAGAAATTAATTGTTCACCATGTTGTGTTCAACAGATACCCATTAAAATATAGTTGGAAAACTAAGTAAATAACCCTAGATGACACTTTTTGATACCAAATAGACATGATTTTTTTGTTCTATACAAAGACATTTAATTTACACACAAAATTGCAGCACTAATCATATTGCAGTACATGTACGGGATCAAAGAGATTCAGACAGTGCTACTGTTTGTATATTTGACATAAATGTAAGGTGACAAAATTTTTTACTATAACTCTAAACATTAACCTTCTGTCATGTCCCTGCTTATTGCAGGGGGGTTGGACTTGATCTTTAAAGGTCCCTTCCAACTCGAACAATTCTGTGATTATAAACACATTCAAAGATGACTCTTAAATACAGAAGAAACTATCTAATATTATTCAAAGTAATAAAAATTCTTTTACTCCACCTGGAAGCTCAAGACCTAGACATATTTCCTATGCTCTATTTATTTTCCACATCATTGATCAGGAATTCTGCATCCTAGTGGGCAACTTTGTTATGCAGACGCAGAGCACAAATACATCAGCTCCTGCTCCTGGGGAGCCATCAGCAGCTTCAAAATCCATTTTCACTCAGAAAATTATAATTAACCTTCCCAAACCCCAAATCCATCTTTTGCATAGGAAAAAAAAAAAAGTGGTTATGCTAAGCTAATACAGAACTAATTTAGTACTGTTATCAATATGGAAATGACTTCCAAATAAGTTGCTAGATCTTGGACACTTCCACATTAAATTTCTGGGCTTAGCCAGTTTGAATACCCAGATTTACACTGAGATTTAATAATCTCTTTTAGTGTTAAGATATGTCCTTACTACCGAATTGCCAAGCTTTACAGCTAAAATAAAACATTTCTAGCAATGTCATTTAACAAGGGGAAAACTTACCTCCAAACAGCTCGAACTCTCTTAACCCCTCAACAATGAACTTCTCAGACACCCACCGCTGAAAGAAAAAAAATTCTCCACATAATCAGTTACTCCATCTAGAGAAAAGTTTCTTTTCCCCTTCCCCACAAGAAAAAAAATCCAAAACTTCAATGATTCTACTGTGGTCTGAAATTGATTTGCTGCATCACCAGTGACATCCTTACTTTGGACAAGGATATTCCCTTTTTGTGACAATGACATGCACCCAGCAACCACACAGGTGCTGCTGTTATTCCCAATCAACATGCACTTGCAATAAAGTTAATATCATTTTAAATCATTCAAACAAGCTTTTATACATGCATATACAGCAAAAATAATCAGCATGCCACAACCCCCTCATACAGCCAAATAAATGTTGGGGGTTTAGGTGCAATAAGTTTAAAAACAAAGCTTTCACTATTTACAAAGAGGTGGTATCTTTGAGCATTCAAATATTTTGGTTATCTATCTATTGACTGAATGCAAAACTAGAACATAAATAGTCTAAAGTTGTCATTCTCTTCCAGAACTCATGTTTGAAATTCACAGCAAGCATTAGGTTGTGCAGAGGAGTATTTCTATCGTGATCTAATACTGCAGTTTAAATATACATATATATAAACACATAGTATACAATAGAATAGGCAATTTTAAGCTTGCAGAGTGTTGCTCACGACGTTAATCAATCACAAACACTCCCATGGTAGAATTTGCTGGTTAGCAAAATAATTTAATAAACAGCTAATGTTGCTCAGTGCACGAGAAGCCGGTCCTAGAAAGCACCAATGAGTCTTTAGGCAATGATGACTCAAAAGTTGTATGCAAGAATACCATTTGAAAGCATTAAAAGTAGTTCTGTTGTAGGAAACTTCCTCATTTAAAAATGCAAAGATCAAACAAAGCTGTTGTGTTTAGCTTTGCAAGCAAAGCGAAGGAAAAAAACCCCATAAATTGTGGCACAGGTGAGGAGGCTACTTCTTAAAGAAAGGCTGAAAATAAAACCAACATTATGGTGCTTTTTCTTCACTACAAAGCCCACTACAGCCCCTCTGCACCACACCCCAAGGAGATACACGTGTAACAGAGGCTTTAGTGCAGGGTTTTTGACCGGCGCTGGTTGCACACCGACCCAGGTCCTGTACTCAGCCCTATAATCAGTTTTCCCTTATAGTGCTCTCCAGGCCCGGCCACCCTGCACAAGCGCAAGGCTCGTTCTATCGAGACACGAGGGAAGCTGAAAGGTCTTCAACACTCACCCTAATGCGCTCGGGTTTACTTACAAGGAAAGACATGGATCCGCCGCTGTGGGACACACGCAGCAGAAAGGGCAGGACACCTGCGGGCACAGGGGCGCGTCACCCTCTCGGCGAGCACGGCCCGCATCCCCCGGCACCCCCACGGCCCTCACCCACCCGCGGCCCGGCAGCCGCGGCCCGGGACGGCCCCGGGGAAGCAGTAACCCCGGTAAGCACCACCCGGTGCCCCCACAAAGCACCGACACCCCCGAACTCCCGCCGGGCCCGGCAGTCCCAGAAGGGCCCCAGAAGAGCGGTAACTCCGGCGAGAACTGCCCGGAGCCCCCCCCCAAAGCAGCGATACCCCCGAACACCCTCGGGGCCCCTCGCTACCCCCGCAAAGCCCCGGTTCCCCCCCCCGGCCCCTCACGGACCCCTCAGGCTGCGGCCGCCGTTCGCCGGCGGGAGACGCTGCGCGTGACGTCAGCGCGCCGACACCTGAGGCGCGGGCGCGCTCGCGTGACGTCAGCGCCGAAGCTCCCGCGAGCGGCGGGAAAGGAGGCGGCGCCATGTTGGGTCCCTCAGGGGGCCGAGGGACCGCAGCACCACGTCCTGTACTTCGGCCACATCAACCCGCCTAGCACTGCGGGCCGAGGCAGGGGCTGGAAAGAGGTCCAGTGGAAAAGAGCTGGCAGCGCTGATTGACAGGCAGCTGAACGTGAGCCCAGGTGGGCAAGAAGGCCTATGGCACCTGGCTTGTCAAAACGTGTGGTCAGCAGGGCCAGGGCAGGGATTGTGCCCCTGTGCCGGGCACTGGTGAGGCCACAGCCCAAGTGCTGTGTCCACTTCTGGTCCCCTCACTTTAAAAAGAGACTGAGGGGCTGGAGTGTGTCCAGAGAAGGGAACAGAACTGGGGAAGGGCCTGGAGCACCAGGAGCAGCTGCTCAGCCTGGAGCAAAGGAGGCTCAGGGGGGACCTTGTGGCTCTGCACAACTCCCTGACAGGAGGGAGCAGCCAGGGGGGGATCAGGCTCTGCTCCCAGGGAACGGGGTACAGGATGAGAGGAAAAGGCCTCAAGCTGTGCCAGGAGAGGTTCAGGTTGGACATCAAGAGGAATTTCTTCACATAAAGGGTTCTTAAACATTGGAAGGGGCTGCCCAGGGAGGCAGTGGAGTCCCCATCGCTGGAGGTGTCCAAGGAGCGACTGGACATGGCACTCAGTGCTCTGGGCTGGGTGACAAGGTGGGGATCAGGCACAGGTTGAATCATCTGGGAGGTCTTGTCCAAACTAATCAATCCTGTGATTGATTGGATCCCTCAGAGAGTGGCCAAGGCTGTGCCCTCAACAGGGACCCTGCTCTGTCCATCTGGGGGCAGATTCTCCATCTCCCCCCAACCCAGCCTGCACAAGGGGAGAGACACCTTCCTCCAGCCCTCGCCCAGCAGGAACCACTTCCAGCACAGTACAGCACAGGTAGCACCAGCTCCTCCTCCTTGCGTTTAAAACCTACACCAAAACTCACCCAGGACAAAGGAGGCTTTGAGATTCTAGTAAACGAAAGGAACGCTGAAACGAGCCAAGTAAAGCAGGAGTGTTTCAATTACATTTTACTATTCATTAGATTGTTCATTTGAATGTTCGTATTACAAAATTAGCTGCCATGGCCCACAACTGGATGGGACTTCAGGAAAGCTGTCCACTTACTTAAAAGAGCACAAACTAGTATTTCCTTTCAAAGAACTCTGTGAAACAATAACATATTAATCTTTAAAGCTAAATAGTGCTAAAATTTCACATAATCTACATTAGTTTTGGTTTTAAATAATTTTACCAACCATTATAAAATTAATGTATTTGCATGTACCAGGTTACAGACATTTGCATTTCAATCAGGGTGAAGTATCCTATGCTGGAACAAGAAGTTTAAGCAATTGCTGTTTCAACAGCAGCTAATTCTTATTGCCTCAGAACCAAGTTTCCACAAAGTATTGAACAAGAACACACAGGACACTGTTTCCCCACAAAACTGTTAAAAGTCTGTTACAAGCAACAATAAAATGCCTTCTGGACAGGAAGCATTTATAAAATGCAGAGCTCTCCCAGCGAAGTGCTTGCACAGGGCATTCACTTCATTGTTCCCATTTAGATTCAAAAACCCTGAAGTGATCACTGACCAGATGAAGAGGACAAGTATCCTCTGAAACGTTTTCACTGGCTTGGGGAGATTGGCAGTTGCAGGTACTCCACTAGATCTGGCTCCTGGCTGAAGTGAACTGGGCAGCAGCTGCTGAGATCAGGAGAGAAGGGGTTGAGGCAAATTTGAACAGTTAAATATACTGAAGGAAAGCTGGTTGAGTTGCTAACTCACCATGCACTCACTCCTGAAGGAACACTATGCTGACATCACAGACTTCACACTGTGTTAAGTTTGCAGCATCCAAACACACAAGTAGGAAACTGTCCATGTATTCCATTCCCTTGGTTCTAACCATCTCTGTGTTACACACATAAGCCCGTCATGCCCACAGGTGACCTAATACTGCTTCAGGCCTTTGTAAAAAAAAATGAAGATAAAAAATCTTCTACTTCTATTAGAAGTTCTATTCTGCTGGGCTTAAATCCCTGAAGAATCCATACTGGGTATGGAAGGCTCTAAGTGTTGTGCCTTGATGCAAATAAATGCAAGTAAATGTTTATTGTGCAGTTTTCCTCCCCCTAAGTTTTTCCCCTTTCCCTCACAATGACTAAAATCAAAGTTTAAAACCAAAGCATGAATATGTTACCAGCACACATGGACAGGTTTACAATCTTCTGTTTTTAAAGAAAAAATGACAAAAAGCATTCAAGAATATTGCAATTTTTTTTTAAACAGACAAGTAGCGAAACTTTGTACCATCTGGAACAGAACTGCCAAGACAAAGCTCTCCACACATTTTGCTGTAATACTTAAATAAGTTACACCAATGCAAGAACTTCTCTCTTAATGGTTACTAGTGTTCAAGGAATCAGAGGATTATGGAGTTATGTAGGTCTTTGTACCCCGTGAATAACAATTCCACAGGTGGCACCGAGATGCTTCTCATGACAGTCACATGGCTTTCACTTTGATTTGCTTCATCTTCATCTGCTTCTTCTCAAGCTTCTTCTGCTCACGCCGCAGAGCAGCTTCCTGTAGGCAAGGACAGGGATCTGAATAAACACGGGTGATCTCTTCAAAGAGCAAGCAGATCATTTCAGAGCCAAACAACAAAGCCCTCCAGCACTGGGTTCACATCTCACCGGGAGCCTTCATGTATTTCAGAAAGCAGCAGCAAAGACCCTGACAGTTGTCTGCCCTCCAGCAAATAGAAATCAAAGTTGCCACTGCTACAATGCCTACGGGCAGCCCTGGAGATCTCCTAGGAGGGATCTGCCAGCAGCCTGTACCACTGTGAACATCCACCTCACCTCCAGCCGACGCTGCTTCTCAGGATCTTCTTCATTCATGATTCGCTCCTTCTCCGCACGTTTCTTCTCCTCTCGGCGGGACTGGGCAGCCTCCTGTCTCTGCACGTGAGTCAGCTTGAGGAAGTTCTCTTCCACCCGAGCCCTGTTCTTGTCAGCTTTTTGTTTACCCTTTGCACAGAGAAAAGCAAATGCAGTTTGTACTGATTTCCCCATGAGCAGGACGCAGGATCTCTACCAGTCATACAAGAAACAGAAGGATCCAGTGGATCCAGAAGGATCCAGTGGTAATGGTTCCAATTCCACACAATGTTCAGAAGACAGAAAACCAGACACTACTTACTTCTCTGTTCAGCCGGAACTTCTTTGCTTTGTCAATGGAGTAGATAACCATGCTCATCAGAGGCAGCAAAGACTCCATGTCCTTTGGGGAAGTGTTGCCTGAACCAGGCACTGAAATAAAAGAGTTCCTTGTTCATTCAGACAGACTGGCAGTACTTGTCTACTTGCTGTGATGCTCTTCCCTTATGGCTCACACTGTTCATGAAATAAAAGATGCTCTTATCCTACTCTTTAGGAAGCTTCATTTGGAGCTATGGGATTGAATTTTGAAGAGATTTGATGATCTATTCTTTTCTAGAATAGATTCCCAACAAGCTACTTCTACTTCAAACCAGGGTAAACCAATTGAGCCTGCGCAAGTTCAAACTGCAAGGCTTGTGGTTTTTAAAGCCACCCCAAGAGAGAAGAGTGTGAGCTGGGGTCAATAACAGCAAGACTGAGTGTCCTGTTATCACAACAATATGCTGCTTGGTCTGCAGTGTATTGCTGCCTTCTGTTTATCAATCAATGATCCTTCTGCATGCACTGAAGTAATTTATCACACATTATCTTCCACAGGTGACAGATCATGTGACTTACACAAATAAAGCCCAACACTCCCCCAGACACACACAGACAACAGTTCTCTTACCATTAAATGTAAACAGAAGTGTCTTTTTAGTTTCGGGCAGTTTTGTAAGCTGGCCCTCCCTGGAGGAAAGAAACAAATCTTTGGAATGAGTGAAGAAAAATACAAAGTAACTACCATTGGTTGGAAAAACCTCATCAAAACCCAAAAGACTCTTGGAAAGTACTTCAATAAAATAAACATTAAAAGCCTGGCTATAACCCAAAGTTAAGTTTCAAACTATTCGGATTCCTGAAGTGTTTTACCCAAGAGCCTGCAGAGGAAAGGCATGAGTGTGGAAACATACAGCACCAGCCCCTCTGAGTGTCAAGAGGGCATCTGAGCACTACGAAGGCCTGTATATTTTTAATTACATTCAGCTTCACACATCCCCTTGTTGTTTATACCACTGAAGATCTCTAAATATTTTGGGAGAACAAAATATTTTCTCAAGAGTTTAAGTATTCACTGCCCCAAATCCCACAGTATTCTAATGTGAAAATCTAAGGCCTACATTTCACAGATCCTTCACAATTTTAGTACAAGGTACACACATAAGCTGTCTTATAATTAAATCAAAATATGTTTCTTTATGTTCATTTATTTATACGCCTGTGAGCATAATACACCCTTGCAAAAACCTATGTGGTAATTCAGATAAGATACATCACCCACCACTTGGCAGTTCTGAAGCAGCCCCTGACAGTACCTCTGGACTAGGAGGCTCAGGAAAACAGCAGAGATGCTGCCTCTGTGTATTGCTAAAGCACAGCTGAGAATCAGCCTGAACAGAGCTCTGCCTTTATACGTACTCTTGCATAAGTTTTGGACCGGAGAACTGGTCCGAGAATTGGACAGACTCAATCTTGTCAGCGTAGTGTGTGAGGAAATGGATCATCTGAAAGAAAAACGGGGATTAGTTTTTCCCAGCACCAATCCAGCTGCAGCCTACCCACTCCATATGGGTTTGCCAGGTTCCCTGCCCATGGCAGGGGGCTGGAACTGGATGATTTTTAAGGCCCCTTCCAGCCGAAACCATTCTGTGGTTCTGTATGTCACTCAGGAAATTGCTGTGCTCAGCTTGCCACAGTGACACTGATAAAGATGTGAACTTTTTCCTTTAACTTTTCCTTTTAACTTTTTGGAACATACAAGCTGTAAATGCCAGGATTACCAAGGAGTATTTGTATTAATTCATTCAAGTTTACCTTAGCGTCCATCATTCCCTCTGTGACCTCTCCCATCTCTGACAAGATAGCCAGCGAATCTGGAAGCCCATATTTTGCACCAGACTTAGGTTTATCACTGCAGAATTCACTCTGTTTCAAAGAGAACAATGAGAAAGAAAAATAAACACAAGCCTGTAAGTATCTTATCAGACTGAACTGTTCTGCAACAGTGGGACCCCTAAAAGAACCTGAAAAGAAACAACAAAAAATATACTTAGTCATTCAGCCTGGCTGGGGACATTTCAAACGAAGTAAAGCACACAGCATCAACAGTCTTTAAGTTACTATTTTCCTTCAGAAGGCAGCACTTTAAGGAAGAAGATAAAACAATTCTAATACATCCATGCTGGAGTGTTCAAATTGGATTAAGGCATTTTGCTTACATTGTTTGATAACAGAACAAAAACTGGCATCCTACCAACCACACTTCATGCTGTTACTTGAGAGAAAAGATTTGCAAAGCAGTGCTTGTTATCACTGGATTCTTTGCAAGCTCTGCAATTCTTTTCAGGGCTTGAACATATGGGAAGTTTTAATTTCAGATCATGTAAAAACAGATTATTTAAACCTAAATTTTCCACATCACATATCACTAATTAAGTTTACTTTTCAATCCTTGAAGAAGTCTTTTGTGCAAATTAAATGAGGTGAAGTAACACTCATGTATGCTGACAAAATACTGCAGCCTCTCCTAAACCAACTGTACCCCAAAAGAAAGGTGTAAGCTGCTTTCCACCGCCTCTTTCCCTGCAGATCTGACACAGGGAGCACTTCTGATGTTTGATTCCATTAGACTTTTATCTGTAGATGAAAATGTCTTTTCCCCACAAATTCCAACAGATCAGTCACAGGTTTTCAGCTGTTCCCAAGAAAACAATGAATATGCAGATTAAATTCTTATATGCTACTATTTATCAATGTGCATGTACATACCAGGTCCTGCATCTCTTTCTGAAGTCTCACCAGTGCTTTTCTGGTTCCAACAGCAAACACATACGTGTCCATATCTTCATCATTCATTGTCACTTTTATTTGCTGTGAAACAAAGTTATTAGCCCTGGTCAGATTTCAATGTTTGTCTGACACTTTGATTCCTAAGAACAAGGACTAAGCAAGGAGAGACACACCTAAGAAAAAGGTGGTTGATTTAAAGCTTTTCAGTGTGTCTTAAAGTAAGGGAGCTTTTTAATTAGACTGAGCACACAATTCAGTATTGTGCTGTAATGATGGTGATTAGAACAGCAGAGTTGTAAAACTAATTTGCAATTAATTATTTTTAATAGAATAAGTAAATACAATTATAGATGCATGGAAAGAGTATTCACAGTGCACACAGTGTTCTTCAAATGTAACCTCTCTTGGCACTTATGCTCTCTAAGACCAAGTAGGAAGGCAAAAAGTAACATTAAGAATATAATATCCAGACCAACATATGGGTTAAGCAGTCCTGTTCCGGCAGACTGAACAGACAGACAAACAATCACTAAGTATTTCAGATTGTAAAACCACTTTTTATCAAGATGAGGTCTTGAATCATGATAGACTGCTCACGAAACCATTCAAACGATAAAATCCACAGATAAAGCAACTTCCAGTCATCAGCAGTTTGCATTTCACAGGCAGGAAAGAAATACAAACAATTCTTTGAGGTTGTTTTAACAGTTACTGAACTGGAAGATATGGAATACTACAGAAATCACCTGGAACAATCAAAAGCAGCAGAGCAGAAGCAAAGGAATACAACAGTTTATCAGAGCTAACCTGAAGGGCTGAGTACTCACCACTTGGTCCGACGCCGGCCTCATCATGCGCGCCAGGACGTTCAGCAGGTCCTGTCTCTTGAGAAACTAAAAACACGAGGTGGTAAACACAGAAAACAGCTGAATAGACAACAGTAAAAAATTCTTTCCTAATATCTAAGCTGAGTTTTCCCTCTGTGACCAGTACAGCTCAAAAGCAGGCCCACTTTCTGCACTGGAAGAGTTTCTCAGGGTTTTGTTCCCTCAAGTCAGAAGATGAACTGTGGGACTGTTCCATCCGAGGTGCAGAGTATTTGTCTTTGCTGTACCTCATTGGAATTCCTGTTGGTCCATTTATCCCTGTAAGTGGCAGATGGGCTCTTCAGCCTACAGTTACCTCTGTTCACACTACACCTCTGGTTTCTATACTCTTTCTGCAAGCACTTGCTTGTTGCTCTTTGGTGCCAGCTTTACGGGCCAGAATACAGGTCTGTACAGACCTTCAGATGACCAGTTTTCCCTCCTCTGTGTGTGTACTCAGAACTCTGTATCTGCATGTGAGCACAAATGCCAAGCTGGGATTCCTTGCTGCTCACACAGGAATGGAAAAGCCTCTAGAACCTGACAACTGGTGACACGTAAACAGCATCACAAACTCCCTCATTCTTACCTTTAACTGGATGAGCATTCCTTCACAGCACACCCTTCCAGAGCACCACAAGTTATATATGTGTTCATTTTCTTGATTTAGTTTCCCAGTGCTTGTAGCTTCTTTATTAGTGCCATCATCCCCTGAGGAAAAACAACAGCGACAGAGAACTGCAATTTAAACTCACAAACTGAGACACCATAGTTCAGCAGAAGGCTTAGAGCTCACGATACCCCAGCACAGAGAAGGATTCTCTACAGCCTAAATGCCAGTCTAAACCCAGCTTTATTCAAATACTAAAATTGGATCCGTGTCATTATGGAACTCACCAACAAGAGCAAAGTTACTTTCTAGCAGCTCCCTGTGAGTGTTGAACCAAGCATGAGCCAGGCGGTTGTTTTTGTTCTTCCCAATGATGTAGTTCATGATGTAAGCCAGGAGACCTGTTACCATCAGGATCTCCATGTAGTAACTCTCCCAGCTGTTTTGAAGGTGAGCAGGGACCTGTGGAAGGGAACAGAAACTGTGATTTACATATTGAACGAGTGGATTTTATACACATGAAAATTTGGGAAACACAGAGTACCGGAGAAGCTCCATCCCCAACACAGCAATAAGCTAACGAGAGAGCTAAGCCTACGTAAGGCACTTGGGTTACTGGGGCACAGTAATCATACAGGAAACAACTGATAACAGCATTCCCAAAATACCTGCTTAATACAAACACAGCACTCACTTCCAAGTGAGCCTGGGCTAGCACACATCCCTCAGAGTAAGCAGCCCAGCACTTCAATTCACCAAGCATTTGGGCTTGATGCCCTGCCCATCACAGCATTATGTGATCGTAACTTCTTTGGAAATCCAAACTAACACCCAGTGCCCAGGAACATTCTCAGCATGCCACACAGAGCCACAGACTCCACGGGGGAGCAGGGAAGCCTTCCTGACCTTGCCACTTCAAAGGCTAATTAGCCATTCTGCTATCACTGTACCACCCTTGAGTCACAAAAGTACCCAAATCTTAATTTTCACTGCCAAGGTCAGCTATAATACCTAAAAAGAGATCTCAGGGGTAACAAAAATGCAGACCTTGAGTACGTGATTGTTCTGTGAAAGACTATTTTGGGAGGCAAAAAGGTGATGCAGCATGGGCAGAGAGACTGGCTTTAAAAACCAACAGAGCTGACAAGTTCTAGTCTGACACTTAAGCCATAAATAAGCTAAAACCACACTGTGTTCATTGTAAGTGCATATTAGTACTTCAGTGACATTCCTGGTGTACTGTCTTAAGAAAATAAGTGATGAAACTCCAAATAGAAACTGGATCAATAGTTATACGTACATTAACTATTGTTATGGGGTCTTTATTTTTGCTATGAGATGCATCTGGTTTCTCTTCATACCCTTCAAACTCCTCATCATCATATGGTTCACTTTCAGTGTCACCTTCCTAAAGGACAAAATTACAAACAGTATGAAAATCCAAAGCCCAGCACGTAAAATCCTAAAAGAGAAAGAAAGGTGCAGAGACACTATTAGAAAACACATAGAGGAAGGGGACAAGGCCATACCTGTGTGTCTGCATCATCAAAGTCTTCCTGATTTTCATCCTGACCTTCAAGCTCTACAGTGGCTTCTTCTTCATCGTCTTCTGTAGTGATGATCCTCTGAGGAGACTCTGTGACTGTATCTTCATTCACATCTTCAAATTCAGCGAAGTCATTATCATCATATTCCAAAATGTCATCTCCATCCTCAAATTCATCATACTTTGCCAAAGAAAAGCTCCATGGAATGAACAGGACAGCGATAAAAATATGTAAGTGCTTCATTTTCACTGGAAAAAAGAATTAAATCAATCATTGCAAAAAGGCCTTGTCCATTCCGTTACATCACATCTCCAGTAATCCCCAACACACAATGCACAATTTGAAAACACTACAAGAGTCAGACCAGAGAGAGAAATAAACCCCTGCCCGATCCTGCCATCTTCTCTATAAAGAAAGTGACTACTGCTACAAGAACAAAATAACTCTGGAGGTTCTGAACTCTGTTGCTTGTGGCAGCAGCAAATTCACATCTGGCCACACTGTTCAAATGAGCTGAGAAGGAAAGCAGGGATGTTCTGCTACAAAACTGACTCTCCAGTAGCATCTCTCAGCTAGCTCTGCCAGCTCACTTCCAAGACCACAACTGTGTCTACAGTTGTTATTAATTAGCAATTAGGCACAGTCAGAGCATTTAGTGTGTAACAGCAGCAGTATATATTGCACTACTCCCCAGAACAAGAGAGTAAGCGGGCTCACGAGCCCAGAGCTCCCCCCACATCAGCCAGAAACCTGCAGAGTTTGTCAGTTCACCTTTTTTTGCCCTCAGCTTCCTGCCTCTTCTGCTTGAGTTCAAAACAGTCCCAACCTCCCATTCAGGTTGGAGGGACCTTCTCCAAGGTCCAAAAAAGGCAGCAATAACCCCCCAGCTGCACTCCACAAGCAGACACAGAGGATCAGCTGCATCGGGCTCTGCTGTCAGGCTCATTTTACCCCCTCCCGCAACCAGATCTGAGTGGGAACCTGAATGTTAATCAGAGTGTTCTCTTACAAACTTAGAATAGAAATGATTTGTTTCTAAATTTGACCAGCATTCCTCTGAGTGCCTCATGCAGGGAAGCCACTGCTATGGATGAAGGATGACTAAAATAAACACCTTTGTCAAAGACTCCTCACTTCAGCAAAAACCTGCACAGAATGTGTTTACAGAACCTTAATCAGGATGGAAAGTTCAGCAAGGCCGAGCCCAGGAATTTGGAACACTGTGTGAGAACCTCACAATTTTATGTGAATTTAAGCAGAAAAAACCCCAAAATACTATTTAGATAGGACAGAATTTGCACTCAGAGGTTAAAAACGACAGGACAACAGAGCCACCTGCTTGACCATACTCTAACAGTTTCACAGTAAGAATGCCAAGACTATTTGAGAACATCCACTTTCAGAATTGAAGACAATTTCAGAATTGACAACTCCAAACAGCTTCATGCAAAATAAAACTCTGCAGCCAATTCGAAGGATACAGTTGAACCGGAGGTGGGTGAGAGCTGGAGCAGCCTCTTAACTCAGCAGTCTGTCAGAATGGGTTCCAAGTACAAACTCCAGGAAGCAGACTATCCTCAGCAGGCCCTCCACGACCCACACGCTACCGACTGTCCCTTACAACCGATTCATTCTCCGATCTCCACACCGGCTGCCCAGACCCCATTGGCAAGAGAAACTACTTCAAACAATCCGAAGGCAAACGCTGCTGCTGCCGTTCCCTGTGCTGAACATTCAGCAGCTTCGGGCTTGCTCAGTAGATCTCGAGCCTAGACCCGAGCTCAGTGGCAGATTTTGGAGAAGCGCCCGTCCCCAGCAGGTCGGGCCCTCACCGTGATCCCCGCCCGAAGCGGGAACACCACCAGCGGTGTTTGTTACCCCGCCGCTCCAGGGACGTTCCCAGTTCCTTCCCGGAAAACGAGTCAAAGTCAACAAGATAAAATCAGGGATCTGCCGGCCCCACCGCCAGCTCCTCCCGCCCCGCGGGGCGCAGCACAGGCCCCGCACGCCCGGTGCCCTCCGCGCGAGGCTGCCCCTCCAGGGGGCACCGCCGGTACCGAGCTCCCCGGAGGCGGCGAGCCCCGCCCGGGCGCCCGGGGGAGGTGGGAGCGGGGTGTCCCGTCCCGGCGGGGCCGCAGGGGCCGGGGTCGCGTTACCTGAGTCACGGGCCCGGCCCCCACCCTCCGCTCCGCGCCCGCCGTGCCGGGGCGCATGCGCAGTGCCGGCCCCGCCGCATGTGCGGGGGTGCGCGGGTACACACGCGTGGGCGAGCCCAGCCCTGCGGCGCGGGAACCACCCGCGCCACAACCGGGAACCACCCAGGACCCAGCGCGGTCCCGGGGCTGCCGGTGACGTTACCCTCTCCAGGTTTCGCTCTCGGTTTTCCCGCTCCCGCCTTTGCCCGGTCCCACCGCCCTCACTCCCCGCTGCTTCAATTGCGGGCGGTGCGCGTGCGCCGGGGGGGGGGGGGGGGGGGGGGGGGGGGGGGCGCGCGGCCGCCGCGCGTCATCACGTACGGAGCGTGGGCACGTCGGTGCGTCGCGTCTCCACCCCCCCGCCCCGGTAACCGGGGAAGTGGCGGCGACGGCTGCGGGGCTGAGGGTGAGTGAGGGGGGCTGAGGGGCAAGGGAGGGCAGCGAGGCCGGGCCGAGCGCGGCGGCGTATCTTCCCCCGCCGGCCTGCGGGACCTCTCGCGGGCGGGACCCGCCGTAGCCGCGGCCTGGAGCAGGCGCGGGCAGCCCGGGCCTGCCCCGCACAAAGGGCCTGCCCCGCACCGCGGTTCCGCGGGCGGGAAGGGCCCCGCGCAGGGCCCGGTGTGCCGGGACAGCGCCTGTCCGGGGCTCCTGTCCCCGCCCCGGCCCTGGTCCCTGCCGTGCCCTGGGGAGGGCGATCCCGGCGCGCGGGGGTTCCTTCCAGCCCTTCCCTCCTGGAACGGGAGCGGCTGAGGCGCATCGCGGCCGTGCCCGCGGATCCCGGCGGCCGCCGGAAGGGTCCGTGCCGCGCGCGTTTCCTCCCACGGAACGGCGGCCACAGGGCAGCGAAGCCTCGGGAGTTTTCCTGTGGTCTCTGCGTCCTGTGGGAACCAGTCCCTGTTCACTCGCTGCTGGCGAGTGGGCGATCTGACCACATTTTGTACTTTTGCTGATGTATGACTGTAAAAAAGTGGCCCTTCTTATTTTTTGAGATAGCCGAAGGGAGGAAAAAGGTAGGTAAGTACAGTGAGGAAGAGTCCTTACAATCAGATTTTAAGTTAACAGTTTTCAAAGATTCCCACTGTGCTGTCACGGCAGAAATGCGGTTCCGCCTCTTATTCCTGTATTGTACATTTTGATCTCCCAGTGCCACAGATCCGCGGGTGTAAAAGCTACAAGGTGTGTCAGGACAAGAGGGAAAACAGGACTCCAGGGTCAGCTGCTGCCATGAAGAGCTGAAGAGCAGAGTTTCCCCCAAAACGTGCTACTGAGCTTTGGTCTTGACTCGAGATTTATTGAGCAAGCCCCAAGCTGGTAAATGTTCAGCACAGGGACCGGCTGCAGTATTTACCTTCCGATTGTTTGGAAGCTGTTTTTTTGCCAGTGAGTTCTGATCTCATTGAAGATTCCTAGTGTGAGGATTTGTTTAATAAGACTTGTAGCCTTTGGACAGCTAATTATAATGCATTGGAAAGCAGTGGGTGTCTTCCTCTCTTTCCTGCCTTACAGGTATGATTTGCTTGACCATGCAGATAATGAAATGACTCAAGAATGGAAACTGTAAATATTAATATATCAGTCCAGTCTTCATCTTAGAAAATCAAGTTCTGGGCAGACATGCTATGTGGAGTGTTTAAAATATTGTTTGAAAAATAGAGGTTGGAGAGCATATAAATATGTGTGCATAATATAGAGAGATCATGTATGTGGCTGAAGGTGCTGTCTTAAGAGGCAAAGGGAGTTGGCTTTTGGCAGAGATGTGCCTGGGCTCACACGAGCCTTGTGCTGCTCTGGGCCCATTTCTCTGGAGGTTGCTGGGTTGCAGGAGTGAGATATTGACAAGCCGTGAAACACTTCCAGATGGGACGATGTGGACATGCAAAATATGCACCGAGCTGCCTTTTTGTCTCTTGTTCCTCCTGATGTTCAAAGTTCTGGCCTTGGGTTTGTTTGTCTTAGACTGCAAACAGGACAGGTAACATCTTAAATATGTTTGAGTAATCCTTGAAGGACACAACCTGTTCTGGAAGACAGCCACTTTGTTTTATTCTTCTCTGGAATTGTGGATATGTTCACACTGACAAAAGAGCAGAGCCCCATCCTTTTTGGGAAACAGATTAAACTCTTGTCTCTCAGAGTTCCACAGGTCCCTGTGTCATGACTGAAGGGATCAAGTAACAAGAAAAATAATGGCAATTATCTATAACTGCCTGAAGCAGAAAGGGCATTAATTTGTCTTTTCTCATGTTAACAGGTATATTGGGGACATCATGAATTGGAATAAAGGCGGACCTGGTACGAAGAGAGGCTTCGGGTTTGGTGGATTTGCCATAACACCTGGGAAGAAAGAGGAGCCCAAGCTGTCTCAGCAGTCCCACAGTGCTTTTGGCACAGCCGGCTCCTCGGCTGCGTTCACAAAATCGGGGCCTCCTCAGCTGCCTTCCTTCTACAAAATCGGGTCAAAGAGAGCAAATTTTGATGAGGAGAATGCGTAAGTACCGTTATTTCTCGTGTTTCTGTAGCTCTAGATTTTAATGGTTTTATGTTTCCGAGGTCAGGGGAAGTATCTGTGATGTTTGTATATATAAATACATAATAATATACTTAAAAGACTGTGAGATACTACAGTAGCCCATGGAAGCTTTCCTCCTCCAGCTTTCCCCTCTCTAGAACGTATTTTATTCACTCTATGGTGCTCTCAAAGTTGGAGCCAAGCAGGATAAATTTGGGTGTGTTTTGCACAGGAAAACATTGATCTCCACAATTCTTTACTAACCCTTCTATTGGCTGCATAAATGTGTAAGTAAGGCTGAGAAGGTTGGGATTGTTAAACCTGGAGAAGTTTGGGGCTGACCTACTGAAGGGAGCCTACAAGAAAGATGGAGAGGGGCTGAGTTTCATATTATCTACTTGCCCTGCCATCACTTTGAACTTATAACATGAATAATTGTAAATAAATAAATCTCGACATCTTCTCTTGTGTCCATACTGACTTTTATTGTCTGTGTGGGTACCTTGACTCAACCAGAAGCCATGAAAGACAGCGCAGTGCTGTAAACTATGTGCTGACTGGACTGTTGTTCATCTCTTTTCAGGTACTTTGAGGATGAAGAGGAAGATTCCAGCAATGTGGAATTGCCCTACATTCCCGCAGAGAATTCCCCCACTCGGCAGCAGTTTCATTCCAAATCTGCAGACTCTGACAGTGATGATGATCCTCTGGAGGCATTCATGGCTGAAGTGGAGGCAAGACCAGGCTCGGGAAATGTTTATTCATTGATGTGGCTGTACCTGTGTGCTGTCAGGGGCAGCAAATATCACTCAGGGCTTTGGCAGCTGAGGTCAAAATGCCACTTGACTTTGGGTTTTGTGTAGAATGGTGTTAGTTAGAACTCAAAAATGAATTAGATTGGCAGAGAGTGGATATGACTTACAATAACTTAACTATTTAACTGCTTTTAGGATGTCAGAACAGTACAACATAGAGCTCTGCTTGTCTCTAAACATCAAACTAAGGTTTCGTGCATTTTTCACTACCTAAATGGAAATTGTTTGTATTTATCATGAGCTGTTTCTTAGCTACAGTTCTGTTATTAGTTGGGTTCAGGAGAAATATGGGTAGTTTATTTTTTCAACAGCATCGTCACAAGCTTAGAGTATGTAAATTCAAAGGTATTGGTAGGAGAATTTATTTAGCATAATCAGGTACGGAACAAGACAAAGCTTAGTCCAAGAAGTGTTGTCTCTGTGACATAATGGTCTAATTATGCAGGAACATTTTTCCCTTACATGTTTTACCATCTTGGGTCTTTTTGACATGTGACAATTTTATGACCTGTTAGGATCAAGCTGCTCGAGACATGAAGAGACTCGAAGATAAAGACAAAGAAAAAAAGAACGTTAAGTAAGTTCTTTTTTATCATTCCCATTCCTACCAGTGTCTTGTATGGTGCTCAGAGAATTCCAGTGCATTCTGTTGATGATGGTTGTTCATTAGACAGTATAGTATATACCTAATAAACATCATTAACCAGTGCATGATATCCTGTGGATAACGATTTGTGCTGTGAAAATGCAATAATAGGGAAGAATCCATGGCACCATCCCGTGGCAAACGGCAACAACACGGAGAGTTATCCCACGTGAGAAGCCTTTCCAGGCCACAGAAATTGGGGCAGCACGTTGTACTCCTGCCACCTTCCAGATCAGCCTGGATAGTTTTTCTGCTTCCCACACCCTTAGAGAGATCAGGATGGTTTAGCTTAAAATTGCATTTATGTGAGCAAAATAACTCAGTGCTGCTGTACCTGGACTACTGGAGACTCTTCCAAACTTGCACTTACTTTTTAGACATTGAAGCTGATAGATTAGGTGGCACGTGACACTTGGGGTTTGGAGTTTAAAAACAGTTTAAATTTGTGCAGCTTATCTATTTGTTTTGACCAAGGAAAATAGTTATGCTGTTGATTCTTGATAGAAATGTCAGATATATTTGTAGAAGTTACATTGCATGGGGTTGATCCCAGATATACATGGTCCTGAAACAGAACACCGGATCCAAATCACCACCTGGGGAAGTTCTGAACTGGATTTGCACTTCCTGGCTCATATTCCTCTTCAGTTGTGGCTCTTCTGTAGCATCAAGAGCTTAGACCAGAATGATCTTTGATGTGGCTTCTGCTGGGAAGATGGAGTCCTAATCTTTCAGTCTCAGTACTAGAAGTAAAGAGAAGTCTTTGCAGGGTCACTGCCATGGTTGGCACCAGATATGAAAACTCCATGGGTTGGGAACATGAATGTTGCCGAGTTGATAGCGTTGTCTCTTCCACAAAATCTGAAGCTCAGCACTAATCAAATGAAACTGTTGAGCTGAGTCTGTGGAACACTTGCAGGGAAGTTTTTTCTCCGCTTGTTTTTCCAGGGGTATTCGAGATGACATTGAAGAGGAAGATGACCAAGTGAGTTCCTATGCAGTCTTTCTATCTTCTTTCTTGTTGTTTTGGTTTTTTTTACCTTTCCTCTCCAAACACATAACTACTAGGGACAAACAAAATTCCAGTATCATGCACAGTATCCGGACAATTCAGCAGGAAGCTGTAGTGGTTACTCTGTGGTCTCTACCCTTCTAGGTGTTTTAAGAAGAATATTAGACAGTTGCATTCATTGAAGAAGATTTTTTTTCAGTCAGTTTGAACTTCAGATTCCTGTATAGGTTGTTCAGTGTCCAAGGATCTTACAAATTGTAATTAGCACAGTCAGCTCCAGGGGACACCAGGGAGGGGCTGTTGGACTGTGGAGGCTCCTTGCAGTGGAATGGGGGGTATGTTCAGGGCAAGAATCAGGCTTTTTTGATCCCTGTTTTCAGAGAAGCTCCAGTTCTCATTGAGGTTTATAAGCATCACTGTAGCCAAAATAATAAAGAGAAAAGACTTAATTTCAAAATGTACCTTACTACTGAGTTGTAGTTACTAACTCTTGTGTTACTTGCATTAATGCAGAGCTTGGCAGGGTTATCTGGCCGTGAGGGCTCTGCTGCCAGTGGTGTGTGTAGCTGTGCCAAAGTTTGAGCAGAGATGACTTTATGCTTGGGGACAGCTGTTGTTCAAGTGTATTGTGTGCATAGCTCTGTGACTGAGGGATAATTGGCCAGGAGAATGGAAAAGCCAGATGAGTATATACATATATATTTGTAATTGAGCCTTGTTTGACAAATCTGATCTTAAATATTTGCTTCAAGTCAAGCGAGACTGGTGTTTTCTCTATGAGAAAGTCTTGGTGTGCCAGTGAGAATCTGAGAGACACAAACATCTTTGTGAGCTGTGAGGATTGCATGTGACAGGGTGACAGTGTTTTAATTTGGGCTTGTCTTGAAGGACTCTTCTGAAATAGTTTCTTTACTTCCCCTAACTAGACTTTGAGAAATGAAACTGTATCTATTTTTCATTGAGAGAGTCAACAACAGATGTGAAAGAAACTATCTTTGGCATAGCATGTTTAAAAAAATAAACATCATATGCTTAGTAACAATGTACTTTCTGGTTAGAAACCTACAGCGTTTGTGCTTTGTTCATATGGAAATAAGAATAGATCCTTGTTAAATGTAACAAGACTTGGTAGAAGGAGTTGTTAAGCAGACACATAAGAGGAGTTTGGTTTTTAGGAGCATTTTGTGGTGTAGCTGAAACTGGAGTTGTTTTCTTTATTTGTACTTCTTGTCCTTCGGGATGTATCTGTTGGTATTTATTAGAAGAATCAGTTCTAGCGAATGTAGTTACTTTTTCCTCAATGGTAGGTGTGAAAGCAAACAGCCACTTAGCACAGACATCACTTCAACAAACAGTAGTAATTTTGCATCCTATTGTATGTGAGTTTGCTGATCTGTTTTGCTGCAGGAAGCGTATTTTCGCTACATGGCTGAGAACCCCACTGCTGGTGTGGTGCAAGAGGAGGAAGAGGATAACCTGGAGTATGATAGTGATGGGAATCCGATTGCACCGTCCAAAAAAATCATTGATCCTCTTCCACCTATTGACCATTCAGAGGTAGGAGGGAATTCTGTTCTGTTCTGTTTGAGGCATTCCAGAGAGGAGGAGCTGAGAAGGCCCCTGTAATATTTCAGTGCTTTCTTAGGTAAGTCATATCAAAGGTCCTTGAGAAATGGCATCATTTAAGCAAATGTTCTGGCAGACAATTAAGAACTTCAGAAAAAATGGAATCTTGAGTCTGGACTAACTGAGTAATTAATTAATTAATTATCTTGCAGATTGAATACCCACCATTTGAGAAAAATTTCTACGATGAGCACGAGGAGATCACCAGCTTGACCCCGCAGCAAGTGGTGGAGTTACGGCACAAGCTGAATCTCCGGGTAAGCTGGTCACAGAACTGTCCTCCCAGCAGCTTTTAACTCCCTTTTATTTTCAGACTATCTTAGTTTTAATGAAGATTTTCACAGGGAACTCCTGCTTTTGAATCCAGGCCTCTCGGACACTTCCAGTGATCTTGTTTTCTTGAAAGTCTCCTATGGATTTGTGAAAGTGGACAGTGAGGATTGATACTTGAGACCTAGGAGTTAAAGCAGAAGCTAGGAGTTTAAAGCTAGGAGTTAGATATGCAGAAATTAGTTCTTTGCCATTTGTAACATGTTAGTGGGGTGACCTTCTGTGAAGGGAATTATTTGGGGTAGAACACCAGTTACACACAAGGAGGTAAAAATGATGTTGAGTATCTCATGTTGATTGACAGATAAATAAATTTTTATACCTGAAAGTCTTGTTTACACAACACATTTGAATTTGCACCCAGTTACATTTAACATCCACTCAAAAAGTAAAGTTATTTTTCAGAGGCAGAGAGACCCTTGACGCTTTTTTTTTTTTTTTTTAACAGATTGCTCTTTGTTTTTCTCTCACTGTTCATGAACAAAGATCTTTTTGTCTTTCCAAGGTCTCCGGGGCTGCTCCTCCAAGGCCTGGCAGTAGTTTTGCTCATTTTGGGTTTGATGAGCAACTTATGCATCAGATTAGGAAATCTGAGTATACCCAACCCACTCCAATACAATGTCAGGTGAGTGTTGTTCATTCTCGAACTTCTAAAGAGAGCTGAAAGAATGCATGCGAAGCTCCCTCATCCACATGAGGATGTGACAAATTCTAGTTGCTTGCAGAGAGCCATGGGTTTTTCTAGAAAAATAGCTTTGATATTTTTTAAATAGAAGTTTACCCACTTTTTTTTTCCTTGTTAAATGACTGCTGTAAATATATCCATATTCCTTTTTCATTGTATTTTTTGGCAAATGAAGAACATTCAAGTGATGTCTCTTGCTTAAAGAAATGTATGAGAAGTTCAGGGTTTGTGGTTTTTTTTTAGAGGTTGTATTAAAAATAACCATAGCAGTAGCTGAATAAAGAGCCGTATATTGACAGCTTTATTCCTTGAAGAGCCATGCAAACTAAAGGGATTCTACTGCAATGTTTTTAGCATTCTTAGAGCTGGACAAGATACATTTGTGTACATATAAACATATCCTTGGGGTGCTGTACCGTGCCCAAACATTGATTTCATACAGGCCACCAGTAGTCCAACACAGTAATGGTTTCCAGCCCTTAAAATAAACTAATTCAGAGCTGAACTTGGCAATAAAACCGTGTGAGCATTGGCAAATTGTTGCTGCGAGTCCTCTGTGGTGGGCTTTCCTCGTTACCTGAGTGTTCCTGTACTGTCTAGCACAAGGATACACTATGGTGGGCATAATGTGGGGTTAGAATCTCCTTCTTTTCAGGGTGTTCCAGTGGCACTAAGTGGCAGAGACATGATTGGGATTGCTAAGACTGGAAGTGGGAAAACAGCCGCCTTCATCTGGCCAATGCTGATCCACATCATGGATCAGAAGGAGCTTGAACCAGGGGATGGTCCCATTGCAGTGATCGTCTGCCCGACCAGGGAGCTCTGCCAGCAGGTAGGTGTGGAGCATTCCTGTGTGTGCCAGCCAGTCTTCTTGGAGAAGAAGGCAAAACTCTTGGCAAAAATTATCAAAGAACCTCAGGAAAGTATTTGAAAAAACTATTCTGTGCATGAGTAGCCTGGCTCCAGCTCACACCTCTTATCTACCCTTGTTTTCTTGAAAGATCATGACAAATCTAAAATTTTAAATTTTTGCAAAGTGCTCCTGTATTACTTTTAGGCATAAGAATGCTGTGGATGCATTGCAACAAATTGTTATGTGCAAAAGGATAGAGCCTGCAGGTTAAATTATTGTTGGATACCTAAATAGGTTTCTCAAGTTACTGGAAATTACCCACATGTGTCAAAGTATTCATCCCTGAGGAGTTTGGAATAATTTCATTAAGTTAGTAGCTGAAAAGGGCATTTCAAAAGCCGAGCTGAATTTGCAAGGTCGGTGTGTTGTCTCAGAGCTGTCTGACGTGAGCTGTGCTGTGTTTGTGTCACACCCTCAGATCCACTCCGAGTGCAAGCGCTTTGGCAAGGCGTATAACCTGCGCTCCGTGGCTGTGTACGGAGGAGGGAGCATGTGGGAGCAAGCCAAGGCCCTGCAGGAGGGGGCAGAGATCGTGGTCTGCACTCCAGTAAGTACCTGTGTGCACCAAGTACAGGGGTTTGCACTGTTGGACTTGAAAAAAGTTACAAGAATCTGTTCCTATGTTGTGAATATTGACACTAATTCTAGACTGAAGCCCTGAGATGTTTTCTGTTCTAAGTCTCTGGTAAGTCAGGATAAAAAGCAGCTAGGTGGTTGTATATATTAACATGTTCTTAAATATGCTTTAAAAACTTGGAGCTTTCTCTTACTAGGGTCGTTTGATTGATCATGTGAAAAAGAAAGCTACGAACCTTCAGAGAGTCACTTACCTTGTGTTTGATGAAGCTGACAGAATGTTTGATATGGGGTTTGGTACGTATTGAACCAAAGTCACTGTTTTGGAAAGCAGTGGTGCCCAGTCCCAGCTTTGTGGGTCTGTAAAATTAAATAGTGAGTGAGAAGCATTCATTCATTCTGTGATTATGTGTCAAATAAAGCAGTGAAACTTCATTTTGACTTACTTCTACTAAATAATGAGCATACAGGGTTGATTAGAGCATTTCTTCTCTTTTGCAGAGTATCAGGTCAGATCAATCGCAAGCCATGTACGTCCTGACAGACAGAGTGAGTAAACAGTGAGTCTGGAGCAGAGCTTGGATTTCCAGTTCTGGACACAGCCACACCAGGAGACTTGTGCCAAAGTCCACTGGTGTTGTTCTCAGCGTGGGCTCTTGGGAGGGCGTAGTTGTGACATGTGGGCATTCAGCTTATCTCCCTGTAATCCCTCCACTGACTGCACTCAGAGCAAAGATGATTAGCTGAATTCATGTTCATATGCCTTGAAATTCAGTGTTCTGAGCTGCCATGAGAGAAAGTTCACAGCAGGGTCCCATATTATCAACATTTCAGATGCCATGAAATGTGTTTCCACTTTGTGGTATTCTAACAGTGGTTGGTAATTTCCATTAGAATCCATAAAACCTCAGCTTCAGCTCACTGACACTCAGGAATCCAAGTCCTCCTTCACAACATCCGTGCAGTGTTTTCACAGTTCTGAAAGAAAGTTTCTACTTCAAGGAGTTTGAACCCTGTTTCTCTTCCAGCCCTCTTGTTCAGTGCCACGTTCCGTAAGAAGATTGAGAAATTGGCCCGGGATATTCTGATCGACCCAATTCGGGTTGTGCAAGGAGACATTGGAGAGGTGATTCCATGATACTTGTGAGACACTCAGAGCAAGGAATTGTTGTGTTTCTGTTCTCTGAAATTTAAGTTAAACTGCAAAAATCATCATTTATATTTAGTTTTAAATAATTTGTGCTTAGCAAAAATAGAAAGTTTTGTGCGTTTTTATTTTTATCTTACTGACCTTCTTCCTGCCAACAAATATTCCAGAAGTGGTGGGAGGTTTCATCAAGGAGTAAAACATTAATGGAGTGGTTTATTTTTGTTATTAGGCTGAATCAATGGATGTATCTTTTAGTTTTGTCTCAAAAGCATGAACAAAGCCATTGCAACTTCTGCAGTGAAGGATTTGAGACTTAAAAGCTCTTTCGTATGTTTTACATGGGAATGTTGATGCTGGACTTGCTTGACAGTGACAGCTGAACTATTGGCAGGCTGGGATCTGGTAGGAAGCTGATGAAGTGGCCAGATGTAAATTCGCTGGGAAGAAACTTTGCTAATAATATATTGAAACAGTTGAGAAATTTCACAAGATGCCTTCAGAACATTCTTCTTTTAACCAGTTCTCTGTATTTTTTATTTTTTACATCGGGTCCCCTTATAACAAAAAAAATGTCTGCATGAAGCTCTTCTTTCTGGGAAAATTTTTCCTTAATTTTGCTTAAGAAAAGCAGCAGCTTTCCCAGCTCAGTCACAGGGCCTCCATTCATTGATCTAAACTGTTACTGTATAGTGGGAGCATCATCCTTGAAATAATATTAAAATATGTAAAAATCCTATCTTTCAAAGAAACTTGCAGGTAGTGCTGTGAGCTGTGCTGCACTGTATTAATTTAGGAGTCTGTTTATTCCTCCCACCTTCCTCACTGAGGACATTTCTCCCCTTAGGCAAACGAAGATGTCACTCAGATTGTGGAGATCTTCCCCTCTGGGCCCAGCAAGTGGAACTGGCTGACACGGCGCCTCGTGGAGTTCACGTCCTCCGGGAGCGTCCTCCTCTTTGTCACCAAGAAAGCCAACGCAGAGGAACTGGCCAATAACCTCAAGCAGGAGGATCATAACCTGGGGCTGCTTCATGGGGACATGGACCAGAGTGAGAGAAATAAAGTCATTTCGGAGTTCAAGAAAAAGGGCATCCCCATACTGGTAGCTACTGACGTGGCAGGTACGTGACCTTCTGGAAAGCAGCTCAGACAAGCTGTGGGTATCACAGAAAGGCAAACATGTTGCAGTGGAAGGCAACCAGGTTGGCTTCTGCACCTCTAGGACACTGTGTTCCAGGTGCTTTTCAGAACCATGGAATATCCTGAGCTGGAAGGGACCCACAGGGATCATGGAGCCCAGCTCCTGGCCCTGCACAAACACCCCCAAGAGTCGTCACACTGTGTGCCTGTGCAGTACATGGCATTGGGAAGGGAGGTTATTTTTAGTCTCTTAATGATGCCTAAATTACAGTCTGACATATTTTTTAATATGCAGAAAGGAAAGCTGTGTCTTAAGGAAGTGGTTGTTGTTCATTCATCAGCTGACATTCCTTTTGCCCGCTGGACCAGAGTAGGGTGGTACCCTGGTACCAGAGGGATTGCTTTGAGTTAGTTGGGGATAACGACACTTCCCACCACACTGCTCTCTCTTCCAGCTCGAGGGTTGGATATCCCTTCCATCAAGACTGTCATCAACTATGACGTGGCTCGGGACATAGACACCCACACCCACCGGATCGGCCGCACCGGCCGCGCGGGGGAGAAGGGCGTCGCTTACACTCTGCTCACCCCCAAGGACAGCAACTTCGCTGGTGACCTCGTCAGAAACCTGGAGGGTGCCAACCAACACGTCTCCAAAGAGCTGCTGGATCTGGCAATGCAGGTATGAACCAGCAAAACTACTTGAGATGAGGAAGTTTCACTCCAGATTCAGCACAAAATCAGCCAGCTCATGTCACAGGCTCCATCATGTGTTAGCGGTGACCTTTTGGGGACCTGTTGTGGTTTAAAGTAGGTTTCCTAGTGTTTTTAATGGCCTTTGAAAGAATCCATGACGATTTTGGAACACAGTATGTGTCTTGGGGTGACTTTATGATGTGTATCCCCTATCACCGCTCTATGTCCAGAAATCAGTTTGTGCCTTTCTGTGCCTTTGGCCAAACCGGCACAGTATGTGATCTATTTTGGGGCCAGGCACTGCCTAGGAAATTAGGAGCTGTAATCTGCTGATGCCAGCAGAGCATTCCAGTGTCTCATTGCAGTCAGATTTATAGCAGGCACCTGGGAGATGCAGCTTAGTTGAAAGCTAAACTAGAAAACAATTACAGGGACATTCCCTCTGTGAAAGGGTTGTTGCTTGATCATTCCACCTGCTTGGCAGTGCTCTCTGGCAAGTTTGCTATATATAGGTATGACAGGTAGCTGCAGCAATTGTGCTTGTGCCACTGAACTGATCAACTCTTTAATTTCTTGTCTTTTGCTGCCTGTGTAGCTGCAAGAGAGCCCAACTCCCAAATTCAGAGATGGATTAGCAGGCCTGTGGCTACATTAGCAAGCAGCTTGAACAGCAGCTGCCAAATGAAAATACTTTCTCTGACATAGAGAGGCAGCATTTTCAGAAGGAACAGAATTAGTGAGGCAGAGCTTCCCTGGCTGCCTTGAGAGGAGCATGTAGAAGTCAGCTGACTTATTTACATTTGGAGAGACTGTAGGGCATAAAAAGAGGTGCAGCCAGCTAATACTTAAACACCTGGAAACAGGAGGTCTGGTTGGGCTGACATTCCCTGGCCACTGCTTGGTATAGAAAGTTTTGGTGACAGACCCTCATTTCTCCTTAGCCAAGCACTGGGCTAAATCAGTGACCAAAGTATGAGCAAGAGCAGAACTCCTAAGTGATGGCATTGGAAATTGTGTTTATTCCTGGGTTTATTAGAATTCAAACCCCCAAAACCTTAACATGGATGAGAGTTGAAGGCATAAAATTAGTTTTCATAGAAAGCATTTGTAACCCAAAGCATCAGACCCACATGGCACAACTGTCTACAGCAGCTGTGTGGTTGAATGGAAAACAGTATTTGTTTGTCTTTCAAAATGCTCAGTGTCCTTTTTTTCTCATTCTCATTACATGCATTTATGAAGCTTTTTATTCCCTGTGTTGAGAAACATTTATCCTTTTGTTACAGAATCCGTGGTTCCGGAAATCCCGTTTTAAAGGAGGGAAAGGCAAGAAGCTGAATATTGGTGGTGGAGGCTTGGGATACCGCGAACGCCCCGGGCTGGGCTCAGAAAATACCGTAAGTAGAGATGCTGAGGAGGTTGTTCACAGATTCTTGGAACTTTTTCACTTAGTGATTAAAGATGATTCTTTAATTTAAAAAATCTTGGTACTGGATTACAGTGTCTGCTTTAAAAGTTCTCATAGCTCAGCATCTTTCAGAGTTAGGATCAGATATCTCAAGTGAAAGTCTCCTGTGCTGTTCTCTTGTCAAGAGCTGCTTTTTTTTAGAGCCAGCGTGATCCAGAAGGTTTGGAGATTCCTCATAGACTGTCACTGTAAAATAAATACTAATAAATTACTTCAAAAGCCATTTCCAGGCTGATTCTTGGCAGAAAAAAAATGGAGCAAACTGTTCCACTGCTCAGGGCTCTCCAGAAGTCTGTCATCCTTAGTGGATGTATTTCCTTGAGTGCAGGGACAGGATAGATTTGGGGAGTGGTTGAATTGAGCGTGCCTGTGTGGGATAAACCTCTGCAGTTGCCCTTTGTGGTTTTGCGCAGGACCGTGGAAACAACAACAGTGTGATGAGCAACTACGAGGCCTACAAGCCATCCACGGGGGCCATGGGGGACAGGCTGACAGCAATGAAAGCAGCTTTCCAGGTTGGTTCCATGCTTGGACTCTTCTCTGCCCTGAAAATGCAGCAGCCCTGTTATTTCAGGGAAGTTGAGTGTGGTGGTTGTGGCTGTGTCACTTGGAGCACACTCAGCATTGCAGTCCTGAGTGGTGGAATTAGGTGCAGGCTGGACCGAACACGTTTGCACAAATTTGCCAAACTTTCTTTGTTTTCTGCTGACTCTTTGTTCTTTTTCCTTTCTGGATTCTGCACCTGGGCTTGATTCTGTTGAGGTTGCTTAGCAGCAATAATGTAATTGCAAGCGAAAGGGGAAACAGAAGCTTTGTCTCTTCAGTGTAAAAATTAACCCCTCAATGTAAGAATTCCCTTGTCCCTGTGGTCTGGGAGGAGGTGCCCGTTACTGTGTGTCCATAAGCACAGCAAGAATGTAATCACTCCAAGACTGACTTTTTCTAGGAACTCTGTTTCCCAAAATCCAAGGTGGGCTTGTGAATGCACCGTGACTCCGTGTTCTGTGGGGCAGCACAGAGCCAAACCTGCTCTCTTTTGTCTCTCCCTTTCCTGCAGTCCCAGTACAAGAGTCACTTTGTTGCTGCAAGTTTAAATAACCAAAAGACTGGGAGCTCTGCTGCTGGTGCCAGCGGCTGGACCAGCGCTGGGAGCCTGAACTCCGTCCCAACGAGTTCAGCGCAGCAAAACGCTGCCAACCCCGAGAGCCCCATCGCGGCCATGGTGGCAGCAAAGGGTGTCCCGGGCTTCACCAGCACCGGCAATCTGAGCAGCGTTCCCACCTTCCCGAGTGTCGGAGCACAGGGCTTCAACAACACAAACACCAGCGCCAACAGTCGAGAAGGCGGCGGCGGCGTTGGTGGCGTTGTCAGAGAACGGTACAACGACAACCGGCCCAGTCGCCACGGCGAGGCCCCGCGGCGTGGGGAGGGCGGTGGCCGCGCAGAGGGTGGCGGCCGCTACAACGACGTCCAACGCCACGGTGAAGGTGGCGGCCGCCACAGTGACCCCTCCCGGCACGGTGACGGCCGCCACGGGGACGTCCATCGCCACAGCGAGGGCCGGCACTTCACCGACTTCCCGGGCGGCGGGAACCGCAACAACGGCGACAGCAGGAACAGCACTGAAGGGAGGAACAGCGAGAGCAGGAATGGAGAGAACAGGAAGGATGCCAACAGCCGGGACAACAAGACAGATGGTTTTGCTGTCCCAGAGCCCCCAAAACGGAAGAAGAGCCGGTGGGACAGTTAAAAGCTGGGGGTTCACAGCCTGGAATCTCTGCAGGTAGTGTTGTCTTTTTCCAGAGGATTTCTTGGGGTTTCTGGTAACTGGTTGTTGAGCAGCTGGGGCAGGAGAAGGAAACCATGAGAACCCCCATGCAAGTTCATCTGCGGACAGATTCACCTGAATGAAATGCACACAACACCTAGTGAAAGAAATCATTTTGATAAAGTTCCCTGGGTTCTGGGTTTGAAATATTCAGTGCTCGAGTGACTCTGCTGGATTTAAACAGATCTTCTTGACAAAAAGAAGCTGTTCCACATCCTTGGAACGTTAAGAAACTGTTGTCCATAGAAGTATAAATTAGTCTTTTCTTAACCAGCGTTCACATTTACAAACCAGTCCAGTCCACCTAGAGATGCTCAGGACCTGCCTGTTAGACATTAATCTTGCAGCAGTTTGGTCAGTATGGTGAGTTCTTCCCCCCTCTCCTTTTCACATATTCTCCCTAAATAATTTGGCCTCCACGTTGCCCGTACCTCTTTCCCCATCACCTAAGAATGCATCAATTAGCTTTGCTGAAGGTGGGGCAGAGCAAGTTGATTTTTTTTTTTTTTTTTTTTTTTTTTTTTTTTTTTTTTTTTTTTTTTGTGGTGTGTGTGGAGCTGTTCAAGGGATCCTTCTCCAGCTCAGCAAATCACAAATTCACTTGTAGTGTAGGTTGGACTCCCTGGCTTGTTTGTGGTCAGTACTTTAATTCCAACCCCATTGCCCAGATATTTCTTTTCTTTTGAAGAACCTCCTATTTCCTAATATCCCTCATTCTGGTGGAAGCCTGCATAGCAAACCTGTCTCTCTGCTGTGCCTATGCACCCTCTGTTCTGAGAGGGTTGAGTGCTTTCTTCAAATTAAAAACAAAAAAGGGAAAACAATCACCACAACAATCAGAGGCTGGAGCCCCCAGCAAGTGTGGCTAAAGGAAGAGGCTTCACTCAGAAATTCAGGGATCTGTTACTCAGAAGCCTTTAGGGAGAGCCCAGAAAAAATTAATGAAAACCAGCTCCAATCTGGCCCTGTATTGGACACATGTAATAAATCTATAAAATCTTGCTTGCCCATTTTTAACTCGTCGTGTGTATTACCCATTTTTTAACTTTTTTTTTTTTTTGCCACAAGGTAGGGAAGAACTTTTCAGTTGGAACATGTCAGCACCCACCGCTGGCTTGTTTCCACTGGAAGAAGTACCAGAAGCTGTCAGGGTTTTGTGACATTGTGATGTTTTCTTTATCAGCTGTGCATTTACTTTCTGCTTGCTCTAGTAAATGTTTTATTACTGGTACAAATATATTCAGTGTGTGCTTTTTATTCTCCACTTCCTTTGGCTGCCCTGGTGTGCAGATGGAGAACTGACTGACTGGAGATTTGACTGTGTCTCTCTCACCAGAGGTTGTGGATTGTAGTTGATAAAAGACTTCCTGTGGTTTTTCTTAGTATCTTTCACCCCAAAATGTTTCACGAACCCTGCTTTAGCTTCAAGGCCTCCTGGGAAATAGATTTTCCTCTGCTTTATAAGAGGAAAGGATAGAGCCCAGGGCATAGGACTCATCCCAGCTTTTCGTGGGGTCATGGGCAGACCTGGAAAGAGAACTCAGCAACAGTCCCGAGATCTGACTGACACCGGAATGGCTTCAGTTAAGACACCAAGTGATTATTTGGGCCCCCTCAGAAATCAGCTCTAATCTGTTGCAGAGTTTTTAAAAATAGTTTCCAGAATTCGCTCCCCACAGTCTGGGCAGGAATCATTGCCCTGGTTTGAGCTCTGCACATTTGGTGTGAAGACAGGGGTGGTTCAGGGCAGACTGGCAGGGCTTCACAAGCTGTTGTGTTCCCCTTCTCACCCTGAAGGTTCATCACTCTGCAATTAAAGATTGGAGTTTCAAAACAAATTGTAAAAATATCCCCACAGTCTGAGCTGCCATCTGCTCCCTCCCTTCCCGGATCCCAGCTCGCTGCCACTGGGAACCAGCCCCATGTGAGGCATATGCTGGGGGTTCTCCCCTTTTTAACACTTCCCTCTGCTCTTTGTAGAATTATTGAAATTCCTCACCCCTCTCCCAGCTACCGGGAGCCTCTTGGGCAGAGAGTGAGTAAATACTGATAAGTGACAGGGAGCCACAAATGTCAGCTTGCAGGGCTGTGCGAGGTCCATGGGAGGGTTGGTTCCATCCCCATGGAACAAGGGAGCAGTGTGAGCAGCATTCCAGCTGCCCTGAGAGGGGATCTGTCCCTGTAGTGGCAGCTGTGCTGGTGTCTTCCAAAGAGACAAATTCCTTCCAGGAGATGATTAAAAAAATGTGAATCCTGGAGCCCTTCCCTCCCCTGACATGGCTCCTGGTTGTTTGTCCCTCCAGTTCCCTGTGACTCCCTTTCCACCTTAGTGTTTCACAGAATTATTTACCTGTTCCCTGACACTGTCTTTAGCATGAAATTGCTGCCTTGAGGAACTGTGTAGGAAAAAGATGCTCCATGCTACCACCAACATGCTGTTTAATTCATTTGCCATCTACACCAGCTCCTTGGGAATGCCTTTTCCCTCAGGCGAGGAGCTTTCCCAGCCAGTGCAGAGCAGTGGGCAGGGGGATGCTGGGGCTGCCTGTCGCTGGCAGGGGGCAGGGAGAGCAGACCTGGCTGGGAACGGGGCCGGGGTTCCAGCCTTTCCCCCCACTGCTGCTCTCCAGCCACTGGCCGCTGGCTCCGTGGTAGAATACAAGGATGGACACAAGCCAGACAGACTATTCACTTCTTAGCCTGCAATGAGATGACACGGCCACGACTGTTGCATGCAGGGGCCTGTGTGTTAATGGATGAAGTGTTAGGGGTCCAGGTATTCCCTGCACCCTTCCAGGCCACAAAGTTTGTCCTGCCTCCCTCAGCCCACCCTGTCCCAGTGCCTCCTGGTCTGATTTGTGGTTGTGTGTTGCTGTTCATGCCACCCGTGAGCTGCAGAGGATGCAAGGGAGGGCAGGGTGAGCTGCAGAGCAGCTCCACGGGCACTCAGTGCTCCCCCAGGCCGGACAAGGCTGGAGCTGGTTCTGGGTAGGGGAGTCCGAGGGGATGGGCTTTAATGCCCTGGAGAAGTCACCTCCCACTTGTGGGGTAGGAGTGAGCACGGAGGTGATTCCTGGTGAAGACTCAAGGCTTTGCATGCACAGACATCATATCAGTCACTTGCACGTGGAGGAGAATGAGGTTTTATGGCTTGTTTTTGGGCCGGGGGAAAGGAGGAGCGAGAGCACCTGATCCTTTTGTACACTGGCTCTGACGGAAAGGGAGCTGGGCTGTTCCAGCTGCTGTACCAACCCTGGCCCTCCATGCAAGTGTCAGCAGAGCCCGAAGCGTGAGGATCAGCATCTTTCCGGGCACATCTGGATGCCGAGGTGGGAGATGCACCCTCCTTTTCACAGCACCGTTTCCAGCTCCTTGTCGGGCTTGGGGTGACACTGAGTCGGGTCTGTCAGACCCATCGTGTTTTCCCCCCGGGGTTTCTGGCTCATTTCCTGGGCGGGGCAGGGCAGGAGCTGGTCCGAGGCGCCGGAGCTGGGGATGTATCCGGGCGGGCGGGGCCGGGCCGGGAGCAGCAGCCCCCGGGTGCCCCCCGCTCCCCGCCCCGCCAGGCTCGTGCTGCAGCTTTGGGGGGCCTGGGACCCCGGCCCGGCGCAGCAGCAGCTCCCGGGGCGCGCCTGCTGCCCCAAGTCCAGCGCCAGGAGCCTCCGGAAATGGGCCTTCTTGATCTCGGCCTGCACCTGAGTGAGCAGAGGGGGCTGCTGTTCCCAGAGACAGCAAAACAACCTTCCCTCCCCTTCCTGCTTTCCCTTCCCTTTCCCCTGCCCTTTTCCCTTACCTCCCTTTTTCCTTTCCCTTTCTTTTTTTCCCTCCATATCCTACTGAGAGGGATGAATCCAAGCTTTTTGCTCTGGTTATCACAGCCTGGGGCTGCAGGTTTGCCTTCCCTGACCCTGAAGGGACTGGAACAGGGAGCTCAGCCCCTCGCTCTTCCCACTTACCTCCCCATTGCAAAAGCAGTAGATAAAAGCCACAAAGAAACCCTGCCAAGAGACCAAAAGAGGTGGAGTTTGAGGTCCCGGAGCCTCCCTGGATGAACATCCCTCAATGCTCAGAGCAGTCCCGTGTCAACACACCTGGGAGGAGTTAAAGAGCATCTCGTAGTGCATCTGAATCTGCCACAGGAGCCCGGAGACCTCGGTGTAGGGCATGGCCATGAACACCACGTAGTGGACTCCGAAAAGCGGCATCAGCACCAGCGTGGACTTGAGCAGCTTCCTGAAAGGAGAAATCCTGGAGTTGTTACCCAGGACCCGCTGGGCAGCCCCCGGCCCCTGCAGTGTCCAGGCTGGAGGTGGGAGCAGGAAGAGCTCGGAACTCCAGAGCCAGGCTTCAATCCAGCAGAGCTGCCAGAAGCACTGGCTGCCAGTGTCCTGCCACCCTTCCTCACTCCTTCAGCCCTACCCACACCTCTGCTCCTTATTCACAACCTCTGGGAGCCATCCTGGCTGAACAGGCAGGACATGAGGGTGTGGGGCTGCCAGCACTTGCCTGTACTGCTGCCGGGGGTCCAGCTTGCCCGTGGTGGTCTCCCAGAGCTTGGAGGCCAACACCCGGACGATGTTGAGGAAGAGGAAAAAGTTCACCTGCCAACAGACACCCACTGTGGTGATGGTGCTCACAGTGACCTGGGGTCTGCCTGAGGAGCCATCAGGGACACAGACAGGCAACTCTGGTGCAGGCAGGGACATGGCAGCGATGCTGTGGTCAGAGCAGGAGGGACCAGAGCCCCCGGATCCCTCTGGGCCCTCCCTGGGTGCCCAAGTGGCCAGGACAAAACTCCAGTGACCACAAGCAAACAGCTCTGGTCTCTATCAATCCTCTTTCCCCAAAAGGAATTGGGAGGCTTATCCACAGGATTCTTACCACAACAGCAGCCAGGATGGGGACCTGATAAATCCACTTCATGTTCCCCGCACTGAGGTCCCAGCACCTGAGAAGACCAGTAAAGAAAGTCCTTGGAGAAACCTGATGTCACTGGGAAGGTAAATTGCCAGCTGATGGCTCCCTGTACCCCCAACCACCATCTCCTACCCTTCACCCCTTTGGTGGGCTTTGTGTAAATCTTGAGCCCTAGCTACAAGCATTTGTAACTGTCATGGTGGGGCAAAGCAGGTTTAAATAAGCATTAATGTTCCTGAGGGCTCCTTGGCCACCTCATCCCAAACTCCTGCTGTTCAAGTGGTGGCCTTTCTCCTTTTAAAATGCCTCACTCCAGAATGTGCCCTTTAGCATCCATCTCTGTGCTGTTTATTGATCAATTTATGCTGCAAACCTGCATCCACCATCCTCCCAAATGCAGAACAAAACCATTATCACTCTGCATTACTGACAATTCTATGAACAAGCCTTGAATGTGTGTTTCCTCCTCTTGTTCTTTTTGGAAAATTTTCATTTCCAAAAAGCTCTGGTGCCCACAGATACTTTGCTGGCATTTGCAACCACTCTTCCCCTCCCAAAGGTGGGTGTACGCACTGCGTATCCGCCAGCGAGGCCCTGACGCTGGCCCAGACAGACACAAACACAGCAGGGAGACCTGGAAGGGCAGAGCCAGAGTGAGGAGCAGGGTTGAAGCATCACCTTTGCAGATCAAATCAGTTCCTGCATCCCACTGCCCTTCCCTGGGCACTCGGTGCTGCTCAGCCGTGGCCGATGCCACAGCTCCAGGCTGCTCTCCGGGACCACAGCCGGGTCTGTGCTCACCCCAGCCGATGATGATGAGGACCCACAAGTAGTTCTTGTTGGAGAGGAAGGCCATGAAGATCAGGCTGTGCAGGTAGAGACCTTCCACCAGGATCCAGTAGTGGTTGGTGGCCAGAAAATAGAGGAAGAGAGTCACCACCACCTTGCAGCCAACCTGTGGGCACAGGGAGATGCCCATGTCAGGCTGGTCCCCAAAAGCAAAACTTTTTGCTTTCTGGTCACCAAAACCCAGCTGTGCCCCGTGTTCCTCTTGCAGAGACCTACATCTTCCCTGGGATATTCCAGCATCTTCTTTCCCACAGGACAGGTATTGCCTGTACACAGGCCAAGGTACTCTGTCACTCTCGTCTCTAGTGTGGCACCAGGACAGGGAGGAGCTGGGTAGAGCCAAAGGTGGACCTTCATCCCCTTCCCCTGAGCAGCACAGCCCTGGACTGGGAGGATCCCGAGCACATCCCATTGCATCAGGGCTCCTAAATTCCCCTTTTCCCCCATCCACCACTTGCCAAGTGGCCCCGTTGTCCTGGCAAGGGACCCCTGAAATCCTCCTCCCGCATCCTGTCGGTGTCGCTGGGCACCGTGCCTGAGTAGAGCACCATGTCCTTCACGAAGATGCTGAGGGCCCGGCAGATGAAGGAGGTGAAGAGGTGGACGTGGATGTAGTTCCGTGTGCAGTGCAGGCGCCTGCGGAGAAGGGATGTCACACGAACCCAGCCCCGCTGCCCAGCCAACTCATCACACCTGGGCTGAAGGAATGGGGGGGTCCCAGAGGGAGCTCTGGGGTGTCAGCCTTCCCATGGACACAGAAAGCAGACCTAGGAGCAAGTGGCGTGTCCACACTGTCCAAGAGCGGGGTGGAGCAGACCAGGAGCTGGTCACACTGGGGGTGTTTGGGGCTTTGGGAAATTGGTGGATGTTTGTGTTGGGTCTGGGGTTGTTCCTATTCCTTTGGGGGCTGCCCCCCCTCAGGGCTCGTGTGTGTGGGCGATGGGATGAGGAGGGTTCTCCCACACAGGAGGGGCTTTGGCCTCCCCTTACTTGAAGTAGGAGAGGATGCAGACAGCGACGATGAGGGAGGCCAGTGAGATGGAGTAGCCCACCGTGTACATCAGGTGCAGGCGGTCAAACACCTCCTGGAAGAGAAGGACTGAGCTCCACCTCCCTGCCGGAGCACAGGGGGAGCAGGGCTGGTTTGAGGAGCAGAGAGGGAAGAGCACCCCACCCCCAGCACTTCTCTGGCCTTTGCTTCATCCTTCCCTGGCCCCCATCCACACCCCTTTCCCAGCACCTCTGACACACACGATCACCTTCTCGCGGCTCCGGCTCTCGGAGGAGAAGAGCAGGGCACACTCCGTGTAGTTGGCCCAGGTCTTGTTGATGCTGAGAGCCATGGCCCAGGTCCCGTAGGCACTGCAGTACCTGTAGGCATGACCTGGGAACAGCAACGGGCACTGTGGCAGCAGAAGGACCCGCGGGAAGCCCAGACATGTCCCTGCTGCATGGATTGTCACCAGGGAGAGGTCGCTCTCTGCCCAGGTACAAGACTTGCCTTTGTGGTTGAAGTCATAGATGTAGTCGGGGCAAGGCACTGACACCTCCTGGCTGGGGGAGCCCCTTGGCCAGCAGATGATCCCATCCCACTCTGGAGGGCAGCTGGGGTCTGGCCAAAGAGCAAAGACACATCTCACATCTCCAGTCAGGGCCTCAGCATAACCTCTGGCTTCCCCAGGTGTATGCTGGACCAGGAGGAGGAAAACGCTGCCACAGATTCCCCTGGGCTGCAGAGAGGGAGAAGCTGCAGGGGGCCAGGGATAGGGACACATCCCACCTCTTCCAGATGGGGCAAGGCCCCTCCACAGCTCTCGTTTGTGGTGTACATGGAGCTGTCTGGAAACTGCTGGAGCCAGTGCTGGCTCCTCAGGGTGATGGTTGCACCCAGAGCACACAGGGTGCCATGAGCTCCACAAACCCCCAGGAGCTGGGTGTCCTCAGCCCCATCCCGCTCCCGTCAGAGGGGACAGTATTCCCCACAGTGTAACGAGCTCCACCAGGGCTGGCTGGCCCAAGCACAGGGGAGGGACAATACCTTTGATCTTCTCCAGCTGGGCCTTTATGTCTCTCTGACACTTTTCCTTGGCCTCCACCAGGAGATAGATCTGCTCTTCTTTCGTGAGAACATCATCGGGATCAACCTGCCCAGACAAAACCCAAGTGACAACCCCTCGGCTCAAGTCACAGCATGGCCATGCTCTCCCAACCCTCTCCAGGAGAGTCAGGTTTAGGTGGCTTTGGGTAGATTCAACAACACAGGGAAGGAAAAAAGCTCTTCCTGCCTATCTGCTCTCATTTTTCCCTCTTCCAAGGCTGATGCTGACCCCAAGCCCCCTCCCACCCTCTCCATGGTCATTTCTGCTCATGTTTCTGTGCAGAAATCAGTGGCCTGTCGGGCTCCTGCCCCAGCTCTCTGTCACCCACCCCACGAGCAGTGCTGGGTGTCCCTGTTGCCCACACTGAGCTCTCCAGGCCAGGTCTGGCAACCTCTGGGTAAAATGCCTGACCAGGGCTCAGCGAACCAGCCAGTGTCCAGTTCCCGGAGTAGACAGTGCAACCCATGGCACCTTCAGCCTCCCCATCATACCACATGTGCAAATGTCTTTTGGGGTGTTTTGGGCTAAGATGCTTGAAGGAGTCTAGAGCCAGGATGAGGACACAGCTTTGGAAGTGAAAAGGAGCTGGGATGCAGAGGGGTCACTCTCCCCAGACTGACTGCAGTGAGCGCAGCCAAACCTGGCTCCAGAGAGATCCAGGACTCCCGTCCATGCTCTTCCCGAAACCAGCATCTGGGTGGCTGGATGGGGGGCTGGTGAGGGATGTGGGGCAGGCGTGGGATGCTGGGGGTTCATCAGCAGGGTGGGGGCCTGGCTGTGGGAGTCTCACTGGCTGTGCCCAGCTCTGCTCTCCCCACATGCCTCCAGCCCCTCCTGCACTGCTCGTAAACCGCCCGCTCCGTTCCCCCGACTCTTCCGAGGCAGTGAGCCCTGCCCTCAGTGTGTCCAAGAAATGGAAAAGCCATCACGCTGCAGTGCCTCCATGGCTGCTGGGAAGCTTTTAGCAGGAGTGGAGAGAGTGGAGATGCTCTCCCTCCTGCCCAGCAGCTCTGCAGAGCGGGACCGTGAGTCGGGAGCACGCCCAGCCCCGACCGGGCGGGTGGCACAACATTTAAAGCCAGGAGAGGGACCGGAGGAGCCCCGGGGCCACGCAGACTTACCAGAGCCCACGCCGAGCTGAGGAGGCAGCAGCAGAAGAGAGTCACCATGATACCTCCCACGGGACCAGATGCCTCCATGGTGCTACCGTGTCACTCGGATGGGGACTTCAGGGACCAGAATTGCTGCCAGCGGTGGAGAGGGCTGGTGTGTTCAGCAGGACAGAGCATCTTCTGGGAGCACCGTCCTGGCTGCCAGCCCCGCTGAGGTGAGGCGGCAGTGGGGGCACAGCCCGTCCCTGGGAGATCAGGGCTGGGTGAACCCCCTGTCCCTGCGGGCACTGCCCCGGCACGGCTATAGGGATCTGCTCACAGGCTCTCCAGGCAGGGCGGTTTCTCCCCCCATCATGCTTGATCCTATTCTCTCTTTGTGTCTTGCCTGCTTTAAGCAGCTCTGGGAGCGTGTGCAAACAATTCCCGTTCGGATGGGGATGGCAGAGGTTTATTGGCTTAGCCCAAGGTGCTAAAATCCTCTTCATTCAAGGCAGATTCCTCTTCTCTTTTCAGAAACTTCTCTCACTGCCTGGTGGCTCATTTTTCAGCTGTCACAGCATTCCCCCACTGCCCCCAAGTCCCCTCCAGCCCCAGACTGGTCCCAAGGAGCCGGAGGAAGGTGGGGAAAATCCCAGCGAGGTGGCTAGAAGCAGGGAGGCAGAGGGTGCAAGCACGTGAGCAGCACCTCGAGCTGATGCTCCTGCGTTAGGATGTCTTTCAGGCAGACACCAGTTTAACCCTTTTCCTTCTCCAGGGGCTGGGATGTGTTTTGGGGACATGTGCTGGGATCTGTCCTGCTCCCCCAGGCACCCACAGTGACCTCAGGGCATGTCTGCATTCGGTCTCCTGTGGAGAGGGGCTGGAGGCTCCATCCTGGGGCAGGGGGGTGGAGGGAGCAGCCACCCGCGCGGGGTCCCACGCTGTCGTTGGGCATCAGGTCAGAGCTGGTCCCACTGCAGCTGTCACCATCCCCCTGCATCCCCCTGTGGCGGCCCCAGGGCTGCCCCCTGCCTTTCAGGATCATGCTGATGCCCAGCTTGCTCCCACCACCCAGCCAGTTCCAACACCTTGTGTCCCCCTGGGGCACAAAGAGGGGAGCCCTCTTTCCCCAAGCAGGTTGTCATTAGTGGGATGAGGATGGAATTCAACAGCGCAGTGCCAAATCCCTGGAACAGCAGCTCCCAGCCTGGGCCCCTCCCTTGGCCCGTGTAATCCATGGCCAGACACAGCTCTTGCTGCCTCCGTGAGTGCCCCAATCCTGCACAGAGCAGCAGAGCCCCTGGAGCCTCCCTTGGGGTTTTCCTGGCAAGGCAGCTCATTCTGGCCCCAGCCATGAGCCCCCATGACTGCATGATGAGGGTCAGAGTCCTGCTGGGCTCCTGCAGCGAGGGAAGGCCGAGGGAGCACCGCAAATCCCAAGGACAGGGCTCAGGAGGGGCTGCTGCTCCTGCTGATAGAATCGGACAGCAACACAAGCCCCGCAGTGGCCATCAGCTGAAAATCAAGGAGGGTTTGGGGACATCGGGAGCAGCTGCCTGTCTGCACCGCCCGGGCCGTGGCGTGGGTGTGACACGAGCTCTGTCAGCAGCTCCTCGGGATGCTGCATGGGCACGGAGGGCAACCGAGGGATAAACAGTCCAACTGCACCATGAATGTTTTCTGAAGGCTCTGCTGGGTCTGATTTCTGACCCAGAAGCTTCTGGGGAGTGAGGATGGAGTTAAGGTGAGGTTATTTTGGTGTCAGATGGATGCTGAGGGGGAGGCAGCTCAGGGGCAATTTGATTCCCTTGATTTCCCAGGCGAAACCTGACCCAGGCTCCGAGTTCACACTTAGCAAAACATGTTGGGTTTTTTTGCCAAATGACTAGTATTCTAGAGAGCTCTGGAAAACAGTGATTGCAAATGACAGCCATCCAGCCCCCTCAGCTCCCCAGTCCCCGCTAGCAATCAGGAGATGATGGCATATAGCAAATTCCCAGCAGTTTGTGGCTGCTCCCTCCTCCTGAATGACCCCCGTAACTCCTCCTGTGCCCTGGTGCCCCACACATCGTTTAAGTTACTGGTTTAGAATATCTCAGTATAACCCTCAAGCCCCATTTTCTGGGATGCTGAACTTCAGTGAGTTCTGTGCCTTTTGTGGGTCTTCAAACAGTTGGAAGGAGGGTGAGAGCAGGGGCATCTCCCACCAGAGCCTGCCCAGCACCTGGAGAGGAGCCAAAAGGAGACCCCATCGGCCCTGCACGTTTTGTAGGTGCTTGGGATGGGTGGTGCTAGGCTGGGAAAGATCTGCGCTGATGGATTCAGTTGTGCCTTTGGCCATCATTTGTGTTTCCTCATTAGCCATCCTGAGGGAGGTGAGCACCTACACTGGTCTTTTCCAGGGCACAAGCTCAGCCCTGGGGAGAGACTGGGGCAAAGCAGACCCTGAGCATGAGGCCAAGGGAGTGTTCAGAGAGTTCTGAGCTCCTTTGAAGCAGCTCTTCATAAATCCTGGTCTTAAAAGGGCTCTGCAGTGCTGGCCCTTGCCGGGCTGCCTGCAACCAGGCACATTTCCCTGTGGGTATCAGGGCAGGTTTATCAGCCATCCTGTTGCTATTTTCTTGCCGGGCCCCCGTGGCCATTTGCGTTTAGGTTTCAGTGATCGTTTAGCAAGCAGCCCCCATGCAGCCCACCCGGTGCAGGTGCTGGAGGGGGACACGTCCCCCCTTTTGCAGCTGGGGGGGGCAGCTGGTGGCTTCGTGGAGCCAGGAGCTGATGACAATGGGCAATTGTCAAATTGGGGCCCCTCTCGTTTGAGTTTTCTTCCTTTTATAGTAAGTAGCAGTTGCTTCAGCAGCTGGCCTGCCCTCCAGGGTGAGCACTGGGCTCTGTATATAAGGGAAGGAGCAGCCTTTGCCTTTCATCCCTCATTCGCTTCCCTCGCTGGGCGGCAGGACTCATCCCGCACCTCCGCAAATCCCGGCACGATGCCGCTCAAGAAACCCGACCCGAAGAAGGAAGCAGCCAAAGCAGCTCTAGGATCGGAGCCTGCTTTCGATCCCAAGAGCGTGAAGGTGAGTGAGGAATGAAGATGTCACCGTGTTTCTCCGTGCCTGTCATCTGCCAGACACAGGCAATGCAAAGCGCTGTGCAAATGGCATTAGCCAGGCTGGAAGCCAGCCTTGGGAGGGGAAAATTATCTGATTGTGTGGATGCAGCAGGCTGGGAGTGATGCTGTCCTCGCTGGGGGGATGTCTCAGTCTTCTCCACCCAGCCCTGCCCAGCACTCACTGGAGGGAACCAGGATGCTGCTCGCGGAGCTCCGGCTGCAGAGTCGAACCCCCCAGCTCCTGCTGAGAGCCCATGTCGGGGCCAGCAGCAATAAAAAGCTTCTCTGCCACCCACTGTCTCCATCCTGAAGTATTTTGTTGCCTTTGTTGCCTCCTCCACATAAGAGCATCCTTTATCCAATGGCTCCACAACAGGAGCTCGCTTTTTCCGTGATTCCTCGGGATACTCACATTTTTAAGCCAGAGCTGTGGCAGGAGAGTTATTAAGAGCAGGCTCAGCATGGAGACTGTTTAATCACTTGAACTTGGGATCAGGCCTTAAAATAACATCCTTTCCACCCAAAATAGTCCTGACTGTGGTCTGAGCATCCCTCCTGCCTGCCCATCCCGCTGCTGCCAGCTGTGCTCTCCACAGGGATCTCAGCTCCACAGCAAGGGCTCCACAGCAGCAGTCGGGGACATAGCACAGCCAGACATGGCATAGGTATGGGACATGGCATGGATACGGTGCCTGCCCCAAGCCCAAGGAGGGAGAGTTCCAGAGGGGAAGAGTCCCTTTGCTCCCCCCAGCAGTAGCACACCTCTCATGCCCAGCTCTGCTCTCTTCTCTCTACAGATTGAATTCACAGCAGAGCAGATTGAAGGTAAGTGCTGAGTTCAGATTCTCTCAGAGATGGCTTTAGAAATGGGGAATCCTTTTTCCAGCTAGTTTTTCACCACAGACATGAGAGACGAGGCCCCACACATCAAATCCCCTCTTTGGGGAAAGACCAGCAGGATCCAGAGCCTGGCAGGGAAAAGATATTTTTCCTTCATGGTGCGAGATGCAGCCTGGGTCAAAGTCAGGGATTCTGGTGGGAGGAACACCCCCAGAGAGTGGAGATCCGAGTGGAAAAGGGGATAAGTAGAGATGTCCTGCAGCAAAGCCAGCTGCTGAGAGTGCAGGGATCCAGCAGGTCACCCAGCCAGCTCTGCAGAGGTGACAAAACCTGCCCGAGCAGCCAAGCCACTCGTCCAAGGAGTCTGGCAACAGTCAGCCCGCATTGCTCAAGCTCACTCAGGGCTGCGACGTGTTCAGAGGGCACAGCGCGCACGTGTCCGTCCCTTCCCTGCTGGCCAGGCACGACGTGCTTTGCTGGAGTGGGAATGGGGCCGCTCTGAGCTCTTCTTCCCTGCAGAGTTCAGAGAAGCCTTCGGGCTGTTTGACCGGACGCCCGCGGGGACGATGCAGATCAGCTACGGACAGTGCGGGGACGTCCTGCGGGCACTCGGCCACAACCCCACCAATGCAGAGGTCCTCAAGGTGCTGGGCAAGCCCAAACCAGAAGGTGACGGCAAGCTGGGGACAGGGTGGGACAAGCAATTCCTGTTCTCCCTGGCAGCAAGTAGAGGGTTACATTCCCTGTAGGAAGAACCCTGCAAGGTGAAGGAACTGGAAAGGAAATTATGCAGATAAGCTTCATTCCTGTGTAATTCCTTCACTCCCCCATACCATGGATGATGACATACGGGAGAGGCAGTCCTCACACAGGAATGGTGGCAAGTGATGCTTAGCAGACCTTATCCTGAACTGGTGCAAACCAGTATAACCCAACCAGTCCCAGTGTGGCCATATTACCACGGTGACAGACAGCCCACCTGATGGTTTAATTTTGGGCTGATATCAGGGGTCTCTGTGCAGTCCCCTGATGTTAAGACTCTATTCCTCATATGGATCTTCCAATCTCAAGTCTAATATAATGGTTCCATCTCCTCATGGGGCTTCTCCCCTGTACTCTGATGGAAAAGAGAGCAAGAAAGTTAATCAGGAGGCCCTCAGAGGCTGAATTCAGCCCCATGAGGTTCGTCTCTGACCTCATCTCCTCCCCTTCCAGAAATGAACACAAAGATGCTGGACTTTGAGACCTTCCTCCCCATCCTGCAGCACTTCACCCGCAACAAGGAGCAGGGCACCTTCGAGGACTTTGTGGAAGGGCTGCGTGTCTTCGACAAGGAGGGCAACGGGATGGTCATGGGGGCTGAGCTGCGCCATGTGCTGGTCACGCTGGGTACGGGCTGGCTCCAGGGGGGAGCAGGGCATGGGCCCCAGGCTCTTTCTGGACAAGTGGCTCAGGTAGCAGGCTGGCCTCACATACCGCAGAGACCCTTTTCACTCTGCTGCTCATTGTCTCTTTTAGGAGTCAATGACTCCTGAATGTGTGGCCTTTTCCATCTTATGCCACAGCTTCATGCATGATCCCGGCAAAATGGAGACTCCAGAACATCCTCAGTTATCAGACAACAGCTGCAGTGTGGTCTCTCCACAATGTCCCACCAGCATTCCTCAGTAGTGGCACACAGCTCTTCTTTAATCCCCTTCTTCCTCTGGTGTCTTTGGTTATCTGGAAGAAAGACAGGAAGGTCCTGGCAGGCTGAAAACCCTTCCCCTCACCTCTCCATCCTCCTCTTCCAGGAGAGAAGATGACGGAAAGCGAGGTGGAGCAGCTCATGGCAGGGCAGGAAGATGCCAATGGCTGTATCAACTATGAAGGTAGGAGCAAGAGATTCCCATTGGGGCCATCTCAGATATGACTGTCGTGTCTTAGGGTGCAAAATCCATCCTTTGCAAGGGCTCTGGTTGGACTCAATGATCTTAATGGTCTTTTCTAACCTTAATGATTCCATGATTCTATGACATTGATGATCACTGGAAGGGAGGTGTGGACCACCCTCCAAAGCCTTTCCAAAAAAGCACTGAGACATGTCAGCCAGGGTGGGAACAAGGTGGTTGTACCAGTGATTTCCAGGAAAAGCAGCTGAAGACAGCATGTTTCCAAGGAGTTCAGGGCTGTTTTGGCACCATTTTGTTGCAAGCTATTGAAAATAAACAAAAATAAACAAAGCCAGCATCTTTCACAGCAGAGGCTAATTGGGAACATTTGGAGACCTGGATCACTTGCAGCTCCAAGAGGGTGAAAATCTGGAATAGGAGGTGGTTAAATTTGGGAATGCCTAAAATTGGAGAGCAGAGAGAGGAAAAGAGGGGACCCATTTCTCTTGGCCTCAGAAAACTGGGGATAATGGTACTGCCTTATCTCCAAGGGTTGGCATCACTCTGACCAGGTTGGGGATAGCATGCAAAAAGTGGGAACAGAAAGAGGAATATCAGTCCTGGCAGAGCATCCCCTTCATCCCTGGGGTGTCTGGGCTGGGGGTCCCCCTCCTGCCTCTCCACCTGCCCGCCCCAGCTCACAGCATGTCCTGACCTCTCACACTCTCATTTCTCCTCAGCTTTTGTCAAGCACATCATGTCTGGCTGAAAGGAGAAACTTCAGGTGAGTTCAGCAGCATCCCCTGCTGCTCACTCCAAAATTGGAAATCCTGCAAGTAACAGCCAGGGGCAGAGAAGCCAAAACCCAAACCTGCAGTGGATTAATGCCACAGGAATAATCCCAGCTCTGAAGGCACAAAAGTTACATTGATGATAAGCAATTTCATTTGTAACTCCTACCAATTAAAATTTATCAGGACAGCATCACCCCTATCATGGTCATTTGTGGGCTGGGTAATTGTGTGGAGTCTGCTCGGAAAGAAAGGGGTGGTTTATGGAGCTGAGGGGGTCAACAGCAGCCAGTGGAAATAAATGTTTTTAAACCTGCATCAGTGAATGACTTGACGCTAAGAAAATATTAAGTACTTAGAGAAGAAATTTCCAAACTGAGAAATATCAACATTCCCATTAATGTTAGAAAGAATATGGAAAATGTACCATGGATGTTTGTTAAGCTTTTTTGTGTTCCTAGAGATCTGCTTGAGGAAAACAGAGAAACATTGCTGAGGGGATGAATTATCCCCTAAATTCATCCCCTTTGAGGGTGAATTATCCCTCTAAAATCTATTCAATTGAAAAGAAAATCCACATTGCTGCCTGGCCCCAGCTTCCCCTGCCAATTTCTTATGGTTTCATTATCTATTTACTTTTTTAAACACTTCTTCTTCCCTCAGCTATGTAAAAGCCAGGAGGCCAGAAAAAAAAAGTAAAAATGACCTTCAGATACTGCTAAATATACAAATTAAACATTTAAAAATCTCTCCCCTCCCAAAATCTCTTAAACATCAGAAGGTTAAAATGCAGACAGACAGAAGTCTGAACTTCGAATGTTCAGCATCCTTTTAATCTTCTTTTTAATCCATTTCTCTCCAGTTCTTGTTCATCAGCTCAGCAATATAGATGGTTGGGTGGCATATGCTGCCAGGAGGTTTAATTCTTCACATAACTATTTGCATATAAAACTCTTTTTTAAATGGTGTGGACTTACAGCTCTTGACATTTTGGGTTCATCTGAGAAGGAATACCCTGAATTCTCTCATCCCAAAGATTCTTTGTATTGAGTCCTCTCCTGCTTCTCCCAGGCTCTCAGAAATGCTTGAACCTGCCTGAGCACCAGGAAAAGCAAGACTCCTCCATCCATGTGCTTTCCACGAGATGTTTTGCCTAAGCCGTCGCGAAGCGTTGGCCACCACATGTGTGTGCCTAAACCTGGTATTCTGGGACATATCTGCAACTAGGTTTTAAACCTCAAGTTACTCTTTTCAGGTTTTCCCTGTGACATTTGGCTCATTAAATTTCATTCCTTCCTCCCTTACATGGTTTGTCTGGTTTGGCTTGGGACTACTTACGGACACAGTGGATGGAGGAGACCCCTCGGTCTTCACCAGGTCTCAGAAGTAACAGGGTATTCCCATTCCCCACAGGGAGAGGGGGAAAAGGCAAGGAATGCAAAGCAAGAGTTCAGACTTGTAAGTGAGGATCATTGCCCTTCCCTTGGCATTGGGCAGGAGCTGGGCTGCAGTCTGGTCACCTCTTGCTGATGCAGACGTGGAGCAAGGAGAGCACAAGGGACAGATTGCATCAAAGAGACATCCTTCAGTTTTGGGAGGTTCTTAATTTCCTCTCTGCCCTAAAATCAATCCTTTTACAAACCTGTAACCCATCCATTCTTCATCACACTGTCCCACGAGCATTCCCTCCAGGTCCAGGCTGAACAGCACCATGGAGCAAAGAGGGACCTGCTTGGCCCTGCCACTGTCCCTGTCACAGAGGGACCCGCAGGCACGGCTCCTTCATCAATGCGCTGCTTGTCCCAGTCAGCAAACACCCTTAAAAACCCCAAAATGTCAGATAAAGCATCAAAAACCTTCTTTGATCTGTATCAATGAGAGATCCAAAAGTCTAGTTTTGAAGGTTTCTAGAAAGTTGACTCCTGCTGAATAAGCAAGGAAGAAGAAAAATGGGAAAAGAACAGGTATTTCTGGGCCAGGTCCACCCTCACAGCATGGGTTGATGGGTCCCTGGGGTGTGGGTAGTGTCCTGCCTGGGATGGAGCACAGCCAGGATGGGCTCCTGGATGGTTCTTCTCCAGGCAGATGGTGTGTTCCAGCCAGGAGCTGTCTGGGGGCTGTGATACAAACTGGCGACTCTCTCCCTCTTCCTACCTGCAAAGCAATCATCAGAGCATCGCCACAAGCAGTGAATAATTCATGGCATGTAACTCAACCTTCCCATCAGCAGAACACTGAGAGCAGAAAACACTTTCCTTTGATTTGTTCCTTATTCCAATGTCCTCACTCTGACTTTGACTAGAAATTGAAGGCATTTTGCCCCAATGTGTTGACTTCGGCTGCCACTCGCTCCTTCCTGTGCAGTGACTGAGTAACAGCTGCTTTCAATTCCCACTGTTTGATTCAACTGCTCATAAAAAGCAACATAAGCTGTTTATAGATGCAAGATTAGATTTGAGCTCTTCTCTGTGCTATTCCTACAGCTTCCATTGGGCAGGATGTAGGCACCTCGTGTTTTTAATGTACTATCTGTGCTTTAACCTCCTAGAGGACCACAGTGACGAGGTCAGAAGAGACCCTGCTTGCTGCACACTCGCTCCGAGGTCACGTTTGTCCTTGTCACCGCTGTGGCACCGACTCCTGCAGCAGAACATGCTGTGGCAGAGAGGAACGAAGCAGAGGAGAGGTGGGGACCTGCCTCAACTCACAGAGGAAATCCACAGCAGGGACTGGGGGCCCTGAAGCCATGATATTCCTGCTATAGCCATATCTCTGCTATAGCCATGATATCTCTGCTAGCCATGATATTCCTGCTATAGCTGTGATATCCTTGCCCTGCAAGCCAAGAGGCTGCACTCTCACTCCTCTGTGCAGAGCACAAGCCTTGTGTTTGAGCCTCCAGCTTCCATGCTGAAAGGAGCAACACTAAATTAAAACCAAAGTGAGACCTGCAGAGACAGACAGAAAGCAAACAGTGGGAAATGACAGAACTAGAGGAAAACAGTTTTCCATGTGAAAAATCCAGCCCTTGAAGCACCCTTGGGGGAAGAGCCAGACACATTTTACTTTGGGGACCTGTTATGTCTCTTTAGGATAAAGCAGAGCTTGTTTGTAGCAAAGCAGGTTGGAATGATGCACTTGAACAGGCACAGTGTGTATGTCTGTACCTCTACTTGTGCCTCCATGTCTCTTCCCCTGGCAAGGCTGCTCCCCTCCTCCTCTGGAAAAGCTGAGGATTCCACAGAGAAAGCAGTTTTAGTCCCAGAGACATTTATAAAAGCATCTGTGGGTGCCAGTGAGTGACCCCACAGGCAGAAATGCACTGTAGGACTGAGGAGTCTCTGTAAATCCAGATCTCCAAAGACAACAGTAAACACTGACCTTTTACAGTTTGGATGTTTTACGTTAATTCCAAGGGACTCTGAGGAGAGGTACAAGGAGCCCCCATGCTGTGGTGAGCCTGTATCTCCTCAGGCTGTGATAAGACAGACTCTCATACCAAAGAAGGTCTGGATGTCAGGAGTTCTGTGCCCTGGGGAATGGGAGAGACATGGAGCCAGCTTTCATCCCCAGGAGTTATCTGCAGTGCAGGAGATCAGGAGGAGGATGAACATGGACTGTGCACCTTGAAAGGCTCATTGGAGCCCTAGACCACGTACACACACCACTGTCATCACCATCAGTGAGCGAGGCCAAAGGCCTTCAGGGGAGGAGACACTTCACTGTCATGTTACTCATACCCTGGCAAAATTACTTGGATCGATGTGATTAGGAAACCAGGTGTCCATCCCAGGGGACAGCACTGCTCTGGGCCCCATTTGTTATTTGTCTCAGGTGAGGGATTGAAGAAAGCTTTGCCTGCTCACACCCTGAAAGCAAACACCTGCAGATTTGCTGCCAGTAACAAATTTGTAACTACACCTTTCAGAAGTGCAGAGAAAGAGGGGAAGGAGGTAGGCTGTGCCCTCCTGCTCCACACACAGCTTTTACTCTCATGTAAAGATACAGCCCCTGCTCACGTTTGCTCAGCAGCACATCAGAATCTGACCTTCGGGCCTGAGTGCAAGTGCAAAGCACTGAACAGAGCAGGATGGAGCACAGAGTCCGTGTAGGTGTGTGTACATCAGGGTGGTGTTGTGGCTGATTCAGCAAGCCCACAGAAGGATTTGGAGAAGGAAGGCCTCTGCTAGCTGCAGGTGGCTATTGATAGGTCAGTATTTTTAATAAATCGAGGTTTACTTGTGCATCTTTACTCCATTCTTTTGCTAAAGCTCTGTGTGCCAGATACTGTACTTTCAAACACATCCAAGTTGTAACTGGCAAATTACCTGCCTCGTCCCTAATACCCCAGTCTGCCAGTTTTAGTCCTGGATATGAGGACATCAGGAGGAATTTCTTCACAGAATGGGTTGTTAAACATTGGAAGGGGCTGTGCAGGGAGGTGGTGGAGTCCCTGTCCCTGGAGATGTCCAAGGAATGACTGGACGTGGCACTCAGTGCTCTGGTCTATTGAGAAGGTGGGGATCAGTCACAGGTCGGACTCGATGATCTGGGAGGTCTTTTTCAACCCACAGGCTCCTGTGATTTTGTGATATCGTGACTGAACCTACCTGGGGAGAACCATCCGCAGGGACCCCTCAGTGACGGGGACAGGACCTGGGCCGTGCTGACCCTGGGACCCGTGCTGATCCGACTCTGGGAACGGGGACACGGGAATCACCAGCAAAACCCAGCGCAGGGGCCGGGTTGGCTCAGGACGCACTGGTGATGGCAGGAGGCAGCCCTCGGACCAGCATCCCGGGAGACGCGGGGGCTCCCGACAGACCTGGGGATCTCCAGAGCCCGGTCTGTGGCACAAACTGCAAGTTCTACATTCCACGGGTGCAAAGGCGCCCTGCCCTGCCGGGGGTTCACTGGCCTCCTCACGCTCGTCCATCTCCGTTCTCGCTCGATCATCTCCGTCTCTGCTCGGGCGGCTCCGTTCCAGCTCGGACATCTCCGCCCCGTCGCTCGGCCATCTCCGTCCCAGCTCGGCTGTCTTCGTCCTGACTCGGCCATCTCCGTCGCCGAGTAGTTTCCTCCCGGCTGCCGAGTGAGGCTTTCCCAGCTGTTTTCCGTCGACGCTCGGCTCTTTCCGCCTGCGCCTTCGGGTATTTCCGCCGGACGGTTCGGGTATTTCCGCCGCCGGTTCGGGCGGACTCGGCGCCCGCCGGCCTCGCTCGCTCCGGTAACGGTCGGTGCGGGTTCAAATGAGCCGCGGCCGGGCCGGGCCCCGCCGGGACTCGCTCTGAGCCGGGCCGGGACTGGGGCCGCCCCGCTCGGGCTCGGCGACCAGGAGGCGGAGGCAGGGGAGAGCAGGATGACGGTGCTGCAGGAACCCGTCCAGGTACCGACCCCCGGGCGGCTCAGGCCCCAAAGCCCGGCCCGGCCCGGGATAGGCCGCCCCGCCCGCTCCGGGGCCGGGGCTGCGGGCCGCTCCCGGCGGCCTCTCGGCCGGTGGGCCCGCAGGACCTCCAGCTCCTCCGCCCTCTCTCCCGCCGGAGCCCGCCGGGCTTCCCCTTCCAGCCTCCCGTCCCCATCCCCGCGCCCCCGGGACCGGCCGCGCTCGCCCCTTTGCCCCCCGAGCCCCCGAGGGAGGTGTCGGTCTCCCCGCAGCTCCTCAGCCGATCCGGCTCCCAGGAAGGGGCCCCCCGCAGATCCCCCGGGAGACCTGTTGCTACTTCGCTCACCTTTCTGCGTTCGCTGCCGTGTCGTGTTTAAATGCTCGCAGCGTGCTCGGATCCCTCCGTGTCGTGCGAGTGAAGGACGTTCCTTTTTCCCAAGGAGTTGGTCCCTTCGGGTTGATGGGAGACCTAGGAGAGAAAATAATGTCGATCTCCTTTTTCTCTCGTGTTTTAGTCTCACTGCAGTTACTCTGATGGGCTTCCTGTTCTTGTGCTCAGCCTTCCCATCCAAAAGTCGCGATTCACAGAATTAGGAGCTGCTTTTTTTTTCCACAGTTCTTGTATGCCCATTCTCTAACTATTCACGGTTTTCGTTAATCAGTCATCTTATTCATGTTCCCATTCTTTTAAAAAATATATTTTTAGCTTTTTAACAGGATGTTTTGGGGTTGGTTTTTTTTTTGGTAATTACAGCAAGAGGTTCCTGGCAGCAGTGTCTTGGTGGAACACGATTGTGTTCTGTTGTGAACATAGAATTCTTGCTCTTGGCTCTTTTCTTCCTAAAGAAAAGGTGGAAGGGGAAGAAAGTCTCCTGTGGAAAACCACCTTGCTGACTTGATCCTGTCTGTGGAAGATGGTGACAGTGAGGGCATTCTTGTAAACCAGGGTTTGTGTCCTTGATGGCACTGCTCTGCTCATCCCCTCTGAGAGCAAGGGTCAGCACGGTGCTGGAAATGCTTTTGGCCACCTGGTCCCCCTCCTGCAGAGGCCATCCTGCACCATTGGTGTTATCCGTGGAGCTGGGCTGGTTGTTTTGCACCAGTTGGATATTCCAGGAAAACATGGGATTACAATAGAAAAGGAAGCAAGAATGCACTGCAGTGTGAATGAGTGAAACTGACAGGAAACAATACCAAATGTTTCCGGTGCTGTGCTAACTAGGCTTGACCAAATGGAAATATCTGCTATTCTGAGAGCTCCCTGATAGAAATGTGGGCTCTGGTGGTATTTCAGCAAGGTAAAGACCTCCCTAATGCTGTTCTCCATTCTTAACCTCTTCCTAGCTTGAATGTTTTGATGAGGCTTTGCTATGTTGACTATATCTATTTAGATTGAGTATATCTATTTAGATTGTTCTTTCAAATGACAAATCATTCTTTTAGCAGTAGTTCTGCTGCTGTCAGCTTTGCTGCTGTTCCTTGCTCACAGGAGTGCTGGTAAGTTTAGGAATTATTTGGGACTGGGTAAAGTCCATTGTGTTTCTGAATTCCCAGTTTAGTTGAAGTCCACGGACTTAACTCTGTTTTTATAATTTTCTTAAATGTTTGGGAAAGTTGACACTAGTTCTCATTTTTGTCATTGAAGAGATTTTTCCTGTCTATTTGTTCTCTCCCAGCCTTTCAGATGTCTTCAGGGCTCAGCATTCCAGGAAAAAACTGTCATCCTTACATCCTCACAGCTGTGATGTTACTTATCTGTCACAGCCTGACAGATAAACAACAGAATTTGTGTTTGTATGTAGCCTTATAAATGTTGTGCTTTAATTACATGAAATTCATGTCCCAGAAGGCATCTTGGTCACTGGTTAGGTTTTTGCTAACTTTTGAAGTTCTTTTAAGTTGAACAAAGTGCCAGAGTTTACAGCCCTCTGCTGTACTTCCTGATATGGTCGATTTAAAACCCTTCAGCTCCAACATAAAACTCTGTGTCCCATGTGCTGAGAAACAAGCTGGATGCCTTCCAAATACTTCTGAAAAACATCTTGGAAAGAAAATGAGTGCTTTGCTTGGAATTTAGCTGTTCAAGGTGATCATCTGCTGTGACTCACTGGAATGGTGCTTGAACTTGGCTGCAAACTGCAGGACCAACGTGTGCTTGTTCAGTGGGCAGAGTGTGTGTAACTGGGGAATGCAGCACAGCCCATCCCGGAGCTCTCCTCCTCCCTGACCACCCTGAAGACTCTGAAATCATGGTAGAATCTGCTTAGCATGGCAATATAGGCTAAACAGCTTGGAAAACAATTTCCAAGGCAATACAGCTGTCAGAAGAGACCATCTCTTAAGAGCTCTTTGGCTTAGATATGAACTGACACTTGGACAATGCACAGGATTTTCTGGATAGAAGATGGACCTGTCTGAATCTGATTTTATTTTCCTGCTCTCCTCTCTGAGGATGCCTCTCTGCAGGGCTGTGTATGGTAGTTTTGGAATTCCCTGTTCATTTTGCATTTCAAATTAATTATTTTTAATATGAGTGGCTAGGACCTGGATGTTCGTCTGCTTTGCAAGCATGCGTGAATAAAATGTGGAAACGCTTCCAACTTTTCTCCTTCCTGTGATGCAGCCCTGAGAACAGGGCTGAGAACACTACTCTGGTGTGGTTTAGCAATTGTGTACCACTAGTGCTGTGTACATGTGTTGTGCTTCTTCTAGAACAAACTGAATTACTGTGCTGTATTGAGATCAATGTTCCTGTCCTAAAAGGTGGGTAAGAAATCCTCTTTTCTGAGGCACAGTCATAGTTTAGACATCTGTTCTCATGGAAAATTGTTGCTGCATAGGTATGGCTGATGCCCTGCTGCCTTCCTTTCCTCTTCCTGCTCTTTTAGGAGAGAGTGTGTGAGGATCCAGGCTCCAGCATCAGTGAGATCAGGGCAGGAGGCACATTTTGGGTTGCAAAGTGATAATTGCTACAGATCAGGGATTCTACCAGCCCATTTCTTGCTTTCCCTCTGCTCCATAACAATTGTTATTTGAGCCAGTGTGTAGTGTAACTCTTAAAAAGTGGCTGTGACATAGCCCCAAATCCCTCGTGTCCCCTCTTGGCCTTTGGCAGGATTCTTCCTGGCAACTTGCTCTTGTTTGAGCAGTCAGATGACCCTGATTTCCCCACTCCCACACCTTTGTTTTGTGAGCTGGCTGAGTTACAGCCCTGCAACGACAGGATTTTTAACCTGAAGGCGCCACAACTTGGCTGGATTCATCTAAATGTCACTTGTGATTTGGTGAAGAAGAGCTGCTTTTGGGAGCAAGAGAAACAGGAGACCTTGGGCTGCTCTGGCTTGGGGATGGCTTGAAAGATTGTATCCCTGACCTTCTATCTCCCTGTTTGTCCCGCTCTGTCTGCAGGGCGTGGAACCACCTTCAGCCTGGGAGCTTTTCAAGGCAGCGGGGAGGAATCACTTCAGGAGGCTCTGAGGCTCAGTTACTGAAATATGAAATACAACCAGAGAGAAACAATGTATTTGTATTGCAATGATGAAACTAAGAGAATTCACTTTTAAATACTTCCAAATACTTTCACACAAGCTTAAAAGCACCTGTTGATTTCTTAAGTGTATTTTTGGGATCTACTAATAGGAGAAAACAGACTCTCTGTAGAGACTTGTGTATAATATTCCCTGTAGTACTTGGGAGCCCTGGTGTGTACTGTTCATGACGGCTGTGTGGGCTTCTTGTGAAGAGAACTTGCACAGTTTTCACACCCTGTGTTTGTCAAGTTTGTGTTGGAAGAAGTAGCATATGGTACATGTAACTCTGTGATGTTTGGATTTTTTTTTTTTAAGATGAAGTTGGCGCCTGCCTTTCCCACTGGGAATAGCACTGCAGGGCAGTATTGCTTTCCCTGTGCAAGATTTCTTTTCATTTCGGAGTGTATCATAGGTTTTAGAAGCAAATTTTATTTGTCTTTGGTTGCTGATGAGTATTAGAAAAATTCTAGGTCACAGTGCCTTGAATTCATAAGTTCAGATCTCGTTTGGGATCCGTAATAACAAAACTACTGCAAAATGGCTCTTTGCTGCTGATAGAAAAGGGCTTTGGAACTGGAGCAAAGATCCCAGGTGGGAAGGAACTGCTGTCCTGAACCCAACCCTGCCCACCTTGGAGCACAAACCCTGATGAGCATGCACAGCACCCTTGGAGTAGGTGGGGAGGAAAGGCTGAACAGATCTTAAATTATTTTTTGAATCCCAGCCTCTTTTACAGATAACAGATGACTTTTAATGCAATCTGAAAAAGTTGGCTGAGTAGTTTGTGTGAAATCCTCTTACCCCAGCCCTGGACAGCTCTTGTGTGTCAGCTACTGGTGACAGCAGTCCAAGTAAATGACACCTGCCTTGCTGGTGTGCAGGTTGTACACCTCTGTGTGTGTCTGTTCCACTGGAATCGTGCCATCCTTCCAGTCTGCATGAATATTGGCAGTCACAAACTCAAACTTGGTGTTCATGAAAAAGGAAACAGTACCTGTGAGCTGGACTTGGCCAAGTGTGAGTGTGTGAGCAAAATCAGAAATAGGTTGTGTTCATCTATGGCTGTAGAATACCATTTGTCCATTTAATTTGCATTGCACACGTTCTTGGGTGCTACTTCACAGCTGGTGACAGTGGAGAGGTGGCTGAAGACCCAACAAAATGCTGCACAAAGAGCAGTGGATTCTGTTCACCTTGGCCCTCAAGGGAACACTGATGCCTCTTCGGGGAAGATCCTTTATGCTAAGATGTTTAATCAACACAAGTCTCATCTTGACCATCTTGGACACTGAGAGGCTTCTGGGCCTGTTGGGTTTTGGTTTGGCATCTTGGGGAGATGCTTTAGTGGGATACTCTGCCCAGTTGGGGTTGGATTTTGTTTTGATCGTTACTGAAGGTGTTGTTGTTTGGTGGTAGTTTGCGGTAATTCCTGCCGAGTTGTGCACCAGGCTAAAACTCGGTGATTTCTGAGGGGTTTGGATGGTTGTGTCTGGTAACTAGTGAGAAACATTCCAAGGTTGATTCCTGACTTCGGTGCAGAGTTTGGTGGGGTTTTTTAAGCCTCCTTACTAATAGTTGAAACAAATACAGCTTGGCCAGCGTGTTTATCCTCGCCTTTCTTTTTATGGCTCTATAAAACCAAGCTGAACTTTGCCTTTTGACAGTAAGAGGTAAGGAGTTTTTTGCATTTTTAAAGCTCCCCACTAAATTAAGATGATTTTCTTGCCTTGCAGGCTGCTATCTGGCAAGCACTGAACCACTACGCGTATCGTGATGCTGTGTTCCTCGCAGAAAGGTTATATGCAGAAGGTGTGTACTTTGCAATTATAAAGTTGATGCTTTTTTTGTTTCAATTTTTAATTTAGGTTTTTTGAGCCTCTGCTCCTGTTTCGTTTTCCTTCTGTTCTGGTAATGAAGTTTAACTTTCTGCTTGGGGAAAGCAGAGGAATGCCTCGCAATTAGGTTGGAAAATCAAATCGTGTAACAGTAGCAATGTTATTTTACAGTAAAATCTCCTTAAAATTAAACTCAGATTTGTGTGTTTAAGTGCAGTGTTTACGGTTTATGGTATCAAATGGGAGAGTGCTGGGGTTTTTTAATAACCCTCAAGCATTGCATGTCTTCTAAGGGCACTTGAGGGTAGATGCAGCACACAAATTCTACAAATTGGCTTGACATTGAAAGCTGTCTTTGCTAATAATGCTGTTCAGATATGTTGATTGGCTCAAAGAGAGTCTTGTGATGGTGAGAGAAAAGCACTGTGAAATTGAGACAGTGAGAATCAGAACATATGGAACAGGTGTCTCCTGCTGAATCCCTGCTAATTGTTACTTCATTCTAAAGCTGTCAGGTCTGGGGTGTCTTGGATAGTGAGCAGGCAGCAGTAACATAAATCTGTGCTTTCTCTGGGTCCTTTGAACACTTTTTTTGGTGTGTTCTAGCACCTTTTATTTCTTTAACCTTTTCTCCATGATCTCAGATAAGCTTTTCGTTCTTCTGTACTTCTTTCTCCTCAAAACTGGTGGTCAGCTTTCCTTCTCTGTTTTGAAAGGTATTGTTCCCTAACCACTAACATAAAAAACACCCCAATCCTTAAGCTAAAATACAAGCATCATACAATTTCTCATGCTAAACAACCTGAACTTACAGTTTGAATTAAACTGTATAAGCTATTTCATGCTCTGTTTTGTAATGAAATATTTTGCCTGCCTTGCCCACAATGCAGTTCTTAACAATGGAAGCACAAACCTAAGTTTTGAGAAATAAAGACTTCTTTTTCCTTGTGTCAGGGTTACAAATGAAATCTGGGGTGTTTGATCTGGTGTTTAAATGAGAACTGTTGTGTAGAATATTATGGAACCTGGTAATCCAGGTGTGCATGAAGGAAATAGTATTTTAGGGATGACAGAGCTCCCCTGAACACAACACACTGTGAGGTGCAGGGAAATGGTAGATTGAAGGTAATTGCCAAGGATTTAGGAGCAAAGCAAATCTACTTTTTGCAGCAGCCAGGAGAAAAATACCTGGCTTGATAGTGACACGTCTTCACAGAATAATTCTCTGCAAGAATACTTCAAACAGCCTTTTTCAGTGACCAGCAGTGCTGAGAGAAAGCAGCATGAATGCTGACACTTGGTGCAAGCAATTAACTGCTAACAAAACATCTGGCTCCTGGTTAAAATAAGTGGTTACATTGCAGAGTGGAAGCTGCAGAACTTGAATACAGTGGCTCCACATTGGCAGGAGTGGTTTCACCCTGAGAAGAACTTCTTTTAAGTCTACCTGCAATTACTGTCCTTGATGGGACATCTGTGGCTTGGTCGTTTCCCAGAACTCTCCAAGTCTGTTAAAGTAGCAGATAAAAATTGATTTAACTTGAATTTTCGGAAAGGTCTTCTGGTGTTTTTAGGATAAGGCTAATGAGGTGTCCTCTGTTTGGATCTTCTGTTTCCATTGTCAATGTTCAGGTGATAACAAAAACTTAAAATAGTCAGTTTTCAGTGAAGCAAAGGATTTGGGCAGATTCCCAAAGAGGTTTTTGTACAGTGCTCATATTGATTTTTCTAAAGAGTTCCCTGTAGGTGGGTGAACAAACATCAAAATTGTTTCTTTTAATGCCGAGTTCCATTTGCAGGATAATGTGTTTTGAAAAGTATAAAGGTAATGTGGGCTTATTAATTGCTTGGAGTTTGAAGTTGCTCGTGTTCATACACAGCTTTTGATTTAAAATATCACTGTGTGAGGGTGATTTGAGTGTAACGTTTGGGGAAGTACAGAGAGTGGGTTAAGCCACCACGGATGAACAAAATCTGTTGAGTTTACAGGAAGGATTAAAGTTACTTCAGGAGTTAATTCTGTCCTTTATGCTGTAATCACAAGTGGGTCTGACCTCAGTCTCAAACCTGGATGCCAAGTCAAGCTCTTTGAGTAGAACATCCTCAGTGTGGTGCATAATTCATCTCTGCAGTGGAAGAAAATGTGCAAGCAAACATCAAATCTAAATAATTCCAGTCTCTGCCCTGATCCCTTTTGTTCTCTGTTTAGATAGAGATGACTTTTCCTGATGCTTGACTACTTCTTCCAGAATTTAGAAACTTGTGAGATCTCAGCTTGGGAAAAGGATTTATGGAATTACAGAATCCCAGAATGGTTTGGGTTGGAAGGGACCTTAAAGCCCATCCTGTTCCACCCCCTGCCGTGGGCAGGGACATCTTCCACTATCCCAGGGTGCTCTGAGCCCCATCCTGGTTTTAGGAGAACTTGTCCCTATCAATAGATCCCAACATAAAGCAACTAAAGCATCTGAATGGTGCTGTCAAGCCACGTTCCCAATGAAATAATGGGAGTAGGCAGCAAAAACGACAGGACTCAAATGTTGGTGAAGAGGTGAGTGGTAACTGACCAACTTTAATAGTCATTAAAATCAGAAAATCTTCTCCACTGAGTCACGTGAAGGTAAAGCATCAAATGCTTTAGAACAAGAACAGAAGTAAAATTGCAAATGGAAAAAGACCACTTGAAATTGGGATTAAAACTGGCTGCTTGGGCTGGAATAGACTTTCCTTCTGAAAGTTGTTGTCTTTTGTGTTGTGCCAGTGTTTATGCACTCCTTAAAGTAGTGCAAAGTGTTGGTGGCAGGTGTGGTGATACTCTGAGCCAAGTCAGTCTTGGTGTGGCCAACAGGTTGTTAAAGTAGCTCTGGCCTGGCTGCTGTGCTTGGCTTGCTGCTGTTCTAACAACAGCTGGCTGATGACTTATTTAGGTTGGGTAGCCAGAAGGATCAAAGTTCCTTTACAGCTGGAGATGTTACGAGTTGATCTGACTAGCCAAGGAAATGGCATAGGAAGTTTGGTAATCACCAACAGATAAATGCACTTCATTCAGGAATTAATTTCCAGTACCAATACCTACTTTCTTCCGTCTTGTCCATAGCTGGCTTTTACTCCCTGCCCCCAAATTCTTTGTACTAAAACGATTAACAACTAACTGATGATTTTTTTTCTTACATTTTGTTTTCCAGTACACTCAGAAGAAGCACTGTTTTTACTGGCAACGTGTTACTACCGCTCAGGAAAGGCCTATAAAGCTTACAGGCTCCTAAAGGGACACAGCTGTACCACCCCACAGTGTAAATACCTGCTTGCAAAATGTTGTGTGGACCTCAGCAAGTAAGTAAATCCTTCATGTTTTGTCCAGGGTTACAAATGGATTCATTTTTTTGCTTGGATTTCTCTTTAGAAGCTATCATCTTGTATAAACTAGAAATTCATTGGTCCTTCAGCACAAAAGATTATAAGTTCAATTTATTTTGCTTTCAGATATGGATCTAATGAGCATTATCCCATGTTACAGAAACCTCTAAAAGTTGTTGAGTAACTTAGACAGGAATTGTGGAGCTGTGTGGGGACAAAAACAGACCTCTCCAGAGTGTGTGGGGAAAGCTCCTTGGTCTTTGCTGCCCTCTTTAGTAGGGAAGTCCTTTGATGTCCCAGGATGTTTTGACTTGGTCTGTTTCTTCTGGCTCTTAACTGCTGTGGAGCCATTAGGATTCAGCTTTCTTTGCATCTTCCATTGAAAGGGAAATGGTGCTAATGTTCTACTGGAGAGGTCCCAGTGGAATAAATTCAAAGCTGATTGTTCTCTCCCTTGCTTTTACAAAGTCTGGGGTGTGCATATAGCACATCAGCTCCTGAACTGGTGTCAGATTTCTTAAACACATTGTTTAGAATTTGTTAAATTTAACTGTTGCTGCTGCATGAGCTCATTTATACAGCCGTGCCTTATTTTCTTGTGGGCATGGTCTGTGCTGATAGAAGCATCCACCTACAAGCGACATTTCAAGTGGTGGCAAGAAAAGGTGATTTGTTTGTTCAGGTGTTTGGGCTCAGATGCCTGAAAAATGCCTCCCACCCCAGCAGTTGTATAAAGTCATTTTGAAGGCTGACAGCCAGTGGCCCATTTGTGTGAGTGGTGCTGCTCCTGCAGGTGGAAGAGGTGCAAATTGAGCCTTTGTTCTCCTTTTGAGCCCTTCTTGGAAGAAAGGAAGGCATTAAAATCCAAAATCTCTGCCATATCCCAATATTGGGTCTTAACTCAGTGTATGGGGCCTTACAGATTGTATTTCTTCAGAAAACAAAGCCAAATTAAGCACTGTCTTAGCTTAGATAAAGCACCCTCAAAGATCAAGTGTGTGGAAGATTTTCTTGTCCTTCATCCTAGGATTGATCACTTTTGGAAAAGTCATGCCCTATTTTGTACCTTTGCTTTTGGGTTTGTTTTGTTTTTCTTCCCTCCCAGTAGAGCTGTTTGACTTCAGAGTCCTGAACCTCCCTGTTGTAGAGGAATCCATTGGTTACTAAACATTCATTTGCAGGAATTGGTTTGTGGTTTAAAACCTGTGAACACTGACAATGGATTTCTGTTTTTGTTTGCAGCAGGGTGAAAACACTGGACTGCCAGTACTGTGAGCCTTGTAACCCCTTTAAACCTCTTGTTTTTTAAAAAGGCTTGCAGAAGGAGAGCAGATCTTGTCTGGTGGAGTGTTGAATAAACAGAAAAGCCATGATGACATTGTTATGGAGTTTGGTGACTCTGCATGCTTTACACTCTCCTTACTGGGACATGTCTACTGGTAAAGTTGCTTTTTCATTTTGCCCAATAAAGCTGGAGGGTTTTTATTTGACCAAGCCCAGATTTAGTCAAACATATCCTTAGTCATTACAGGAGACATCTATCTCTGGGTTACACAATTTTGGAGCACGATAAGTTCAGGTGGGTAGTTGTGGAATCAGTCTAATTTGGGAATACAAGAATGGTTTAATTTTCTCCCAAAGGCTGAAAACACAAATTCCTCTTTCCCAGGTGGATACGAATGAAATCCAAGAGTCTGGTTTTTTATATACCTTTGCATTTGCTCTGTATTCTTCCCTAAGAAAAAATCTCAGCTTGTTTCTCAGTGTTACCATTTAGATTTTTTTTTTTTTAATCTGTTCTATACATGTGTAGCTCTAGCCTTCAAATCAAAGTTCCGAGGGTGCCAGGCAGAATAACTTGACAAATTTAAGTGTTTTGACTTTGCCAAAATGCAAGAAAGGTTTCGGTAAATGTGAATGATTTGATTGAATAGGAGTAGTTTGGCTCATGGATTCTTCTCTACTATAGCTGTTCTCAATTATTTTCAAAATTATTTCTTTGTAGGCAAATACTTAAGTGTTCAGTTTAGTCCCTAATTTATTTGCAAAAATATTATCCATAGATACTTAAGATGGCTGGAAGGCTGGCAATCAGGTTACTGTTGGCAGAAAAGAAACAAGCTGTTGCAAAGAACAGCATCTTCCTAAAAATGAAAATTCTCAAGCTATTCTAGTGCTTATGTAACTTTTTTTGACAACTGTGTCTAAATATGTCAAATAACTTCAAAAGAACTCAGTATTCTTCTGGCTTGAAAAATGAGGAATGTTTCTATGCCTCTCAACATGTTTTTGTTTTTCAATTCCTCTTCTGGAGAACTCTCTTGAACAAAAGTGCTGTTCTGAAGTTTCCCTGTGAACTGTTTCATTCTTTTTGCAGCAAGACAGACCGGCTTGCCAAAGGATCAGAATGTTACCAAAAGAGCCTTAGTTTAAATCCTTTCCTTTGGTCCCCTTTTGAATCACTATGTGAAATAGGTGAGTCTGCTGAACTGTTTTACTCAGTAATTCTTTGGAGAGATTTTTGTGAGCAACAATTAATTTAAAATACTTTGCCATTTTTAAAAACTTCTGTCTTGTTTTCTTTCATTTTCATTATTTATACATTTTTGGATTTAACAATACCCTGTGCTTTCCAGCCTACATTTAGTAGACACTTAGAAACTGTTTCTGAGAATAGCTTAAACAAACAATAAATAACAATTATTAAAAATATTGATTGTCCAGGGTTTTGTAGCAGAAGAATGGAAGAACACTTCTGCTTTAGTATAAAGGGCCCAGAGTGACCTAGTCTAGTGGAGGGTGGGAATGAGATGATTTTTAAGGTCCCTTCCAACCCAGCCCAAACGTTCTATGATTCTGTGAAATGTTTTAAAACACTTCTAAAATCCTTTGTCTCCTGTCCTTGTTTCAGACTGAATATTCAGTGTATAGACTCAGGAATAAGTATTAAATCTCCTTCCACTCTTACAGGTGAAAAGCCAGACCCTGACCAAACATTTAAATTAACATCCTTACAGAACTTCAGCAGCTGTCTGCCCAACACTTGCACAACGTTGGTGTCTAATCACAACATATCCCACAGACAGCCTGAGACTGTCCTCATGGAGACACCCCAGGACACAATTGTGAGTTTTGCTGAAATCACTGTAAAATCACCTGGTAAAATCAGTTAATTTTTCCAGCTTAACTGAAAAATGCTAATTAAACTATACCCTGAGTACCTAACAGCTGCCTTTTATTCTTCAGGAGTTGAACAGAATCAACCTAGAATCCTCCAATTCAAAGTATTCCTCTTTGAATTCGGATTCCTCCATGTCTTACATTGACTCTGCTGTGATTTCCTCGGATTCTGTCCCTCTGGGGTCAGGAACTGCCATATTGTCCAAACAGGCTCAAAATAAACCAAAAACTGGACGGAGTTTACTGGGGGGACCTGCAGCTTTGAGCCCACTAACTCCAAGGTAAGTCCTTGGGATGGCCAAGCTCTGCCCAGGGCTGAGCTGCTGCTAATGGCTGGGATTTGGAACAGGAGGGCTGGTGCTGCACAGCGCACTCACACACGTGTTGGTGGAATTCTGTAAACAGTGCTGCACAAGGGAAACCCAAACAACTTCAGGAACTGCTCTTGGTCCTAGTGTTGATCTCTTCTGGTTTTTAAACAAACAGTTGCTGGTTTGGAGGGGAATTGTAGATTGAGGATATTGCTTATTGCCACGTTCTCACTTGAAAAATCTCTAAAGGAATGCGTTACTCTTCTGGAATAAACTTTATTGTGAAAGGCTACTGTAAAGAGCTTTTCTTGAAGAACAACTCTTGATGATCCTGTGGGTCCAGCTCAGAATATTCCATGATCTGGGTCTCTGTTTTAACCCCAGCATCAGAGCAACTCTCCAGGTGTAACACTCAGACACTGACCCTTCCTCTCTGGTTTGTTCTCAGCTTTGGAATTTTGCCACTAGAAACCCCAAGCCCTGGAGATGGGTCCTATTTACAGAATTACACCAACTCTTCCTCTGTAATCGATGTGCCATCCACCGGAGCACCTTCAAAGAAGGTACCTTGCATTCTGGAACACAGCTACTCTTCTGAGAGCTTGACATTGCAGTGCACTTTAAAGAAGAATCCATAATACAGCGAAAAAGACATGTGAGCTGAGTTTTCCCACCCAAATGCCCAGGCTGGTGTTGCTGGAGTAACCTAGGGAAGGTCTCTGTGTTCTGTCCACCTCCCATCACAGAGGGTACACACACTGATGCTTCCAAACAACAGCAGATGCAAACTTCTCAGTTTGCTGGGCAGAGTGGGGAGACTTGGAGTTTTCGCTTTGCTTGTTTAATGTATTTTCTGAAGCCTCAAGTGAGCTGAAGCTACTGCTCTCCTGCAAGTAGTTCTTGAATTGTAGTTTACAGGCCAGAGTAATAAAAATCCTGCTGCTGGTCTGTAAAGGACTGAGAGAATGGTGCTGTTTCACTCAGCAGAGTCTTGGGTAGGGGAAACTAAAAATTGTCTGTTTTACTCAGGAAGAAACTGCCATAGTTGCCATAGTGATAAATGAGAGGTGGAATGTTGGTGACAGTTGAAGAACTATTTGTTCCTTTCTAAAAACAAAAAACCTGAGGATTTTTCCCTGTATTTTTAGTAAATCTGTAAGTTGCATGAGGGGTGTTAGTGTTTTACAGGGGGCAGTATTTTGAAGTGAAAACTCGATGCAAGTAATAGTGTTGAATCCCTCAAACAGTAGAACTTTAATTGCCACGTTTGCTCTGGACAAATCTTCGTACTCACCTTGCTGTGCCATTCTGAAAGGGAAATTTGGGAACTGTGCTAAAACGGTCTGTTAGGGATGTGCTTTGTATGGCTGATCCAGTTCCCATCCTGTACCTGCTCAGGACCAAGGAATTTTCCATGGTACATTTGAAAACAATGGCTTGTGGTGGACTGTGCACATGTAGGAAGGTAAATTTCCATGAGTCTGAAAATGGAAATAAAGTTAGTAAAGTGCAGCTCTTCTGAGAGCTGAAAAGCTTTGGGGAATCAAGTCGGATTTGCTTCCGTTTTGTTGCTTTGCTGAGTGTGACACAACTGAGGTCTGAATTTCACTACTCCACACTTAGGCACTGCACAGACAGAGCTGTGCCACTACCAAAACACAAGTATTTAATACCTTTGAATACAAACAGCTTAAATTCTGGTTCATGCTTTGTCCAGTGCAAATAATGACTGTGCCAGTTCCACTTTGCTCTTCCAGTTCTGTGTCAGACAAGGTTTGGTGGAGCTGTGGCTGAACAGAGGCAGTTTCCTAGGAAACACTTACATAAGTGAATGAAGCATTAGGATGGATCCAAAGGCTTCCTTTCTGAGTGGGCAAGTGTCCTTGCTGGCCACCTAAACCATCCTCTGGTAACAGAATCTGGGAAAGGAAGGGAAGGACAGAGCTTTAGAGGTTGGATAATGCATAAACTGGCATTGCTGGTGCTGGTGTTGATCCCACTTGTCCCTTCCAAACAGCCGTCACGGAATTCCATGTTGGTGTCCTTGGAGTGGGCAGAAAGATAATTTTAAGGTTTTTTTTAAAAAAGTAGGAAGAGGAGGATCTGTTCTGAAAACAGGCTGTGCAGTTTGTGAATGGCTTCTGAATGGGATTGTAATAGGATAATTCAAAAATATTTTTCTTTCTTCTTTTTTTGTGTGTGGTTTGTTTTCAACTTTATGCAGGAAAAAGCCTTTAAATATGACGTCTTTTAATTCCCTTTTGTTCTTGCACAAGCACTTTATCATATAGTTTCTTGCCACTAGATGGAGATTCTATATCTTCAAATAATGTGCATAAGCTTTGTGGACCTGGTGTTGTTAACAGGTAGAATGAGAAACACTTCTGATGGGTTTCCCCTTGGGATGGGGGAACCCTCCCCTTAATTAAAATAATTGTTTCTCCTTGTGCAGTGTTTGGTGGGTGGAATGGGTTGGGTTTGGTGCAGCAGAGATGGAGACTCCTGAGTGACATAATAACAAACCTGTAGAAACTCTGTGTTGTGCAGACTGTCAGCAGGATCAGCCAGGCTGGAACAAAATCCGTCTTCTCGCAGAGTGGGAATAGCCGGGAAGTCACTCCAATTCTTGTTGCACAGACACAGAGCTCTGGTCCACAGACAAGGTAAAAAAACCATAGTGTTGGAGCATTTTTGTTTAAAACAAAGCTAAAAACTGTTACTAGTAGAAGTGGAGCAAAGAAGTTTACTTTTCCGTGTGTAACTTTTAAATTTTTGTTTTCAGTACAACACCTCAGGTATTGAGCCCAACCATTGCTGCTCCACCCAACGCGCTGCCTCGACGAAGCTCTCGCCTGTTTACCAGTGATAGTTCTACAACCAAGGTACCAAACCTCCCAGTGCTGGAAATTTGTTCCTTTGTTACCCGTGCCACTGTACCAACTGTTAATTTCCACATATTCATAGCAGTTTTAGCAGCCTAAGAACAGATTCTGTGGTGAGCAGGGCATGGCTGGGCATGCTTGTTACACATAATTTTACACAATTCGCTCTCAAGTTCAGATTTCTGAATTTAAAAAATTCTTTTATATGTAACTCTTACTTTTCTTATTTGCAGGAAAATAGCAAAAAATTAAAAATGAAGTTTCCACCTAAGATTCCAAACAGAAAAACAAAAAGTAAAACAAATAAGGGAGGAATAACACAACCAAACTTAAATGATAGTTTGGAAATTACCAAACTGGACTCTTCCATCATTTCAGAAGGGAAAATTTCCACTGTTGCACCACAAATCCAAGCTTTCACGCTACAGAAAGCAGCAGCAGGTCTGTTTGAGCACTACTGGACTGTAGTAGAGTAAAATCTGCTATATCTGGGTTTTAGTGTTGCTTCAGAATTTGCTTCTTCCCCATTTCATTTTAGCCTGCAGCTCTCACCTTTGTATAGTGATAAAAACTGATTTAATTCAATTCAATCTTCTTGTTAACTTAGAAACATGTGAAGAAATATTGAAAGTGGTAATTACCAGCAGATACATCTTGCAAGTTCTGGTCCGTATTAATGATTAAAATATTTTCAAAGTATTGATACATAAAGTATTATAAATTATTATGCAATGTATTAATTATGATAATAGAATAATTAATATTATGCCTATAAGTGTTATGTTGTTATAAATTATAAATTTAAAATAATATAAATTACTTTAAAGTATATAAGGTGAGATATTACCCTTGGGAACTGATTCAAAGGAGTTACTCGTAACCCAGCATCTTCCCTCAACATGGGCTTTATGTAGTCTGTTCTCCCTTGATATTTCCCACTTGTTTAAAAACAAGTCTTTATTCAGATTGTCAGAAAATCCTAAGCAAAATGCTGAATTCCTCTCTTTTGGCTCAGTAATGTTTCCAGGCAGTAAGAGGATGTATCCATGGCTACCAGGCTTGTGGAAACTGCTCAGATCTAGAGAAGTGTTTGAATAGCTGCTGGAAGTGCAGAACTCCACTCGCCCTGAGCCCCAGAGTTTAAAGACTCATTATTTTCTGGCTTCCCTTACAGAGTCTGATATTCAGAATATCGTGTTCATGTTAATTAAGAGTGTATAAACCTTGTTTGGAAACTCCTGAAAGGTTTTCATAGGCAAGTTCAGGGGCAGTGCACAAGGGAGAACATTTGGGATTAGCACTTCCAAGTAAATAAGTCTCAGCTGTCTTCTTTTCTTTTTTTTTTTCCCTCCCACTTTTATTTATTGTGTTTTTCTCCTAGAAGGTTTGATGAGCCTTCTCCGGGACATGGGGAAAGGTTATTTAGCCTTGTGCTCATACAACTGCAAAGAAGCCATCAATATTTTGAGCCATTTGCCATCCCATCACTACAACACAGGCTGGGTGCTGTGCCAAATTGGGAGAGCTTACTTTGAGCTGGCAGAGTACATGCAGGTAGGAACTGGGGCTGGGCCTTCCTCTTCTCACTTTCCTTTGGCAGTTTTACACAAAACCTGCAGATTTCCTGTAAAATCTGTGGGAAGTTTGCAGTTGTGGTAAATGGATAAATATAAAAGTTACACTGGAATGGATTTAGATCTTGAATCTGCTTCCTTAGAGCTTTATCACTGCGCTTTCCTAAAAACTTTTTTTAATGTTATTTGTATCCATCTGTTGGGGTCTCTTCCTTGTCTGTCCTGTCTCTGCCTCCAGCTGTGCTGATGGAATTGTTTGCACTGCACTGTTTTAGATTAGATCACTGAACAATTTGAGCTCTAAACCAAAAAACTTCTCTCCATTCTAGTTAATTCTGATCACATCAGTGACCCAGTTTCCCTTCCAGCCTCACAAATGAAGCATTGGCACAGCTGAGGTGATGCCAAACTGCTCCAGAATCAGAAGTGAGCAGTTAAGGGTAATCCCACAGTTCACCTCTCCTTGGCACTGTTGTCCTGACAGTTGATGTGCCCATTTGCTAAGTTTTTAAAACGCTCCTTGGCGGAACGTGTGCAGGAGACAAAGGAGAGGGGGGCCTTGAGCTGTGCGCAGTCTGTTCAGGGATGGAATGCATTGGCTGCTTTTATAGATAACTTATGAAAGGTGAGGGTATGGATTTTAATCACAGAATTCCCAGGCGGTTTGGATTGAAATAGACCTCAAAGCCCATCCATTCCCACCCCTGCCACAGGCAGGGACACCTCCCACTGTCCCAGGCTGCTCCAAGCCCCAATGTCCAGCCTGGACTTGGACCCTTCCAGGGATCCAGGGGCAGCCACAGCTGCTCTGGGCACCGTGTGCCAGGGCCTGCCCGCCCTCACAGGGAGGAATTCCTTCCTAGTATCTCATCTATCCCTGCCCTCTGGCAGTGTGAAACCATTGCCCCTTATCCTGTCACTGTTGGGATGGTTAACAGTGATAACTGGCCTATAAAAGTCTGTTACACTCCTCCCGATTTTGTGGATAACGTTTTTGCCTTGCTGGAGCACAGACAGAAACAGGAATGCAGCTGAGTCAGCAGGAGGGAGAGCTGGCTGCATTCCTGCTGGCATAAGTATCCTGGGATACAGTCACTTCCTTCCCTTGAAAGGAAAGTTCCAGGACTTGCAGCTCTCTGGAGAACACTTAAAAAGCAAAGAGGATGCTCAGGATGGACATGAGGCCTTGGACCTTGACCTCTGTGCTCTGCCTCAGTGGGCAGAATTTTATTTTAAGTTTCATTTCTGTTCTCAGGCTGAGAGAATTTTTTCAGAAGTGAGAAGGATTGAAAACTACAGAGTAGAAGGCATGGAGATCTATTCAACCACACTCTGGCATCTGCAGAAAGATGTTGCCCTTTCAGTTCTTTCCAAGGATTTGACAGACATGGATAAAAACTCACCGGAGGTATAAAATGCTGTGGGCTTGAGTGAGAAGAGGGAAACTACGTGGTAAAATCAGTGATTCAGAACAGAGCTTTGAGCTCTAATCTGGTGTACTCTCCAGTAGGAATACACCTGAACATGGCAAAACTGGAGAGGAGGTGGCAGGGTTGTCTGATCAACTGCTGATGCCTGAAATTCTTCAAATTTGAATATTAGCTTATGTGGAACAGATTGAAACCTTTTATCTGTTCATGGTTATTTAAATTTGCCTTGGCACCATTCAACCAGGAAGATCATGGGTTAGTCAGTCACTCCTGCTGCTGCCAGTGTGCAGAGATAAGGAATATCTTTTTCCTGTACCACTGTTTAGTTGCTGTAGCTAATTCACTGCCACTTAAAATATTTGTTGTAGAATTTATTTGCAGACATGATGTTTATACCAAAGTCCATTAAACTGCAGGGTGTGTGGTAATGTAAAGTCACAATGTGCCAAAAACCAAGAATCTTTCAATGAGTGCCACAGTAAAAATAACAGATGTGAGTTTATAGACGTGCTCTTAAGAATTGAGAAAACTCTAGAGGATATTGGAAATATTTTTGGTGGAGGAGGAAATCCAATTCATGTTGTCCTGTTAGTTTGTCTAAGAGTGGAAAACTCAAACCCAGTGAAGCAGTTGGTGGTTGTAGTAAGATTAGTCAGGATAGAGGGAAATGCAGATTCTAATCCAAGGAATGGAAAACAGTTCTGTGCTTTGGCAGTGATGCTAAAAATTTGGAGAAGTGAGGGATGCCAGGCTGTGGTATTTGCAGTCTCGATGGGCCCTGCGCAGCAGGGAAAGAGGAGGTTGTTGCTAAAATTCTTCCTCTGCAGATTTCCAGATTTGTCAATTGGAGGGAGCTGAAGAAATAAAGTACCATCTCTCCTTTTGTTAGTCTTAAATATCAAAAATGTTTTATTTCTGGCCTTTTCAACAGCTTCAAAAGCTTTAGTCCTTAGTCATCAAAGGTTCTAATTGGTACAGACTTGTTGGGTGTCCATGGATTCTCCATTTCTGTATTTCAGTGTGTATATTTATTTATTTATTTTAGAAGGTGTGTTTAGCCCTGCTTGCCTCACAGGAATGAACCTGAACTAACTGTTGATTTATTCCTGTTTTTACTTTTAAATCTAGGAATAAGTTATTTATAATTATTTAAAGCAGTGTAGATAAACGTGTTCAGCTCAGCTTAGTCACTCAGCGTTGTAAAAAGGGTTCTGTTCTTGCCCTGCTGTTGCTCCAGGCCTGGTGTGCTGCAGGAAACTGCTTCAGCTTGCAAAGGGAGCACGACATTGCCATCAAGTTCTTCCAGAGGGCCATCCAGGTGGATCCAAACTATGCCTATGCTTACACCCTGCTGGGCCACGAGTTTGTGCTGACAGAAGAACTGGACAAAGCATTGGCCTGTTTTAGAAATGCCATCAGGGTCAACCCCCGGCACTACAACGCCTGGTAAGTTTGGCTGTATCCCCGCTGCTGCAATGGTGCAGAATTCCTTCCCGAGGAGCATCTTCTGGATGCTGCCACTGCTGTAATTTCATGGAGTCACAGACTGGTTTGGGTTGGAAGGGACCTTAAAGTCCATCCAGTGCCACCCCCTGCCATGAGCAGGGACACCTTCCACTGTCCCAGGGTGCTCCAAGCCCCGTCCAGCCTGGCCTGGGACAGTGCCAGGGATGGGGCAGCCACAATCTACCTACCACTCTTCCCTCCTGGAAGAGAGCAAAGCCTTTCCTTCAGAAGATGGGGGGGCTACTTTAACAAGGAAGGCAAAAAATTGGATTTTTTTTTTTGTTTTCACAGATTGCCTAGGCTGTATTACTCCAGCTATTTTGCTCTGCTGGGCAGCATTCTTCATGCATTATGTTTTCTCACTTGCAGTTGGAGAGATGAGATCTCAGCCTGTTTGTACCTTAGGACACACTTAGTTTCTTACAGTTTTTTAATATATAAAGCAGTAAAAGTTAGATCTGTGAGTGTGATCCCTTAGTGTTAATAACTTTTGTGTGCTTTTTATTTAGTAGCTATTTAGCCAGTCTCCCTGTGTATCACACATCAGTTCTTCAGCTACCCAATGGATAAAAAAAGAAAGAAAACTTTATACAACTTTTTCCCCCAAGAAATCCCTTCCCCCCCTAGATGGGGTTGGCAAGGCTCCAAACCATTCCTTCCATGTCACATTCACTGACAGAAACTAATTTGATTAAAATCCATTGCTACTTACCAGAATTGTTTCTCTGCTGCAGGTATGGGTTGGGAATGATTTATTACAAACAGGAGAAATTCAGTCTGGCAGAAATGCATTTCCAGAAAGCACTTGATATCAACCCTCAGAGCTCAGTCTTACTGTGTCACATTGGAGTAGTAAGTACATGGCACTTAACTTGGGTGGGGAGAAGGGTTTGGGGTGGAGACGCGGTGAGGAGGATTTTTCTTCCTGTGGGAAAGCTTGTTCAGACTTGGTCTAGAATCGAGCAAATATTTTCCTAAAGGAGCAGATTGCAAGTAAGCATGGTTGAAAGGGTTTGTCCTTGCCTGGCAGATGAGCTGCTATTTTTCCCCTTTTGGAATTGTTCTCTCTTTGTGTGTCAGGTCCAACATGCACTGAAAAAATCTGAGAAGGCTTTGGACACTTTGAACAAAGCGATCAACATCGACCCCAAGAACCCACTATGCAAATTCCATAGAGCCTCGGTGTTATTTGCAAATGAGAAGTACAAGGTCAGTCTGGGTGCTCGTGGCAACCTTGAAATTCCTGCAGCTGGGAATGGGGATGCCTTGGAAGCTGAATGTGTACAGGTCACCCTGGGGAGCACCAGGCCTTGCAGGAAGAGCCTGGGACATGGGAAGCATTTGCTTTGGCAAGTGCCACCCTCACCAGGGAACTGTGTTAAATGTTTTGATCGTAATAAAATCTGGGGCCAACAGGTGTTGGTTTTTAATTGTTATTTTAGTCTGACCCACTATCATGAGTTCATACTAAATTACTAAAAAACCACAGCAAACTGCCCCATATCCAATTACAGCAATAGGAACCAGCTGTTTCCAAGGTCGTGTTGCGGAGTGAAAAGGCAGAAGTGAAGCAGTTTCGGGCTGATCCCTTGCTGACCTGAACCCTGTTTAGAATAAGAGATCTTCCCACAGTGTTTATCCAGCAACTTTTCCTCTGGCCAGTGTTTTTTGGCTCCAGAAGACAAGCCAGGTCTATGTTGAAACTTGCCTCAGAAACATGTGCACATTGAAAGGGAAAACTTTACTTCAAACTTTATTTCTAACTGCAGACCAAATATTTTTCAGTTGAATTTCTTAATGATGCCAGGTGACTGTCACAGCAGAATGAATAGCTCCAGCATCAACAACTAGTTTAAGTGTAAAGTAGAAGTTTCACAAAAAGTTTTTGGTTTCAAATGCCTAATATAAACACTCTTTCCAACCTTTCAGTCGGCTTTACAAGAACTTGAAGAACTGAAACAGATTGTTCCCAAAGAGTCTCTTGTTTACTTTTTAATAGGAAAGGTAGGTAAAACTTCATTGTGATTGTAAGTTCTTTGGTTTCATTTGCTGCTTAATGAGAAAATTTGATGCCTGTCACTAAGCTGCTTCCACTTGGAGCAGTATTCTAAAAATTCCCAAGCTTTAAATAAGGCTTAGTGCTCACAGCTTTATGATGTGCCAGCTTTTAAACGCAAAGGACAGTTAAAGAGAGCTGGAGGTGCTAGTCCATCCCTCAGTCAGCAGGGCTGGTTATTTGCACACATAACTATTAAAATACTGAATCACATTCTCCTGCATTGTGTCAGAAATACTGAATAAGAAGCAACTGCGTTCCAACCTTTCTTGTGTGAAATGCCAGGGAGAAGGGATCTGGTGACAGAAATCCTCCTTCCCACCACCTCCTCTGCTGATAAGCTTTAAATAACTTCTGCAACTTTCTGCTGGGGGGTGTCTGGTCACTTGGAAGCACCAAGACAAACTTCCCTCTAACGCAATGCTGGAGAACTCTCTCTCAGCAAGATTTCTTTATTTTGTTTAAACTGGAGAGGGGTAAAAAGATTTGTGCTGAAATTCACTGGTATTTTTCCAGGAGTAGCTGGACCTCTAAATTGACATGAGAGTGGCCATGTCTTGATAAACTGAAGTATTTTCACTGTTTAAATGCTCAACACAGATAAATAACTTCCTTGTCTGCCCTTAATGATAAAGAATGTCTTAGCTGCTAGTTTAAATTGTTTTATTTTTAAATAGAAACACATTAGTCTTTCTACACATATTTGTTATTTCCCTTGGGGCTCACACAATAAATTTTTCATATCCACCCTCTGTTGTTTTCCATAAAACATCACTGAACTGCGGCTTGGAACATTTGTTGCCCAAACCTTCAAGGAGCAGCTTTGTGTAAATGTAGCCTTTTCTGCTTTTTTATTTTTAGGTTTATAAAAAACTGGGTCAGACACATCTGGCCCTAATGAATTTCTCCTGGGCAATGGACCTGGATCCCAAAGGAGCCAACAACCAGATCAAGGAGGCCATTGACAAGCGTTACCTCCCCGATGACGAGGAGCCCATCACCCGCGAGGAGCAGATCAGTGAATGTTACCCCTATGAGTCAGGTCTGTGCTCCCAGCCCTGGGGCAGGTCAGGGGCTTCTGCCACTTGGGTGTGGGAAGAATGCCAGGTTTAATAAGTGAAACATTCTGCTCAGCAAGTAAGAACTCTGGAGGCTCTTCATTCAGCAGAATTCATTCATTTTCCCTACAGAAAGCATGGCGTGAAGGGTTGTGAAATTTCTTTAGATGTAGTAGGACAGAGATCATGGTAACTCTGAATTTACACATACCAGGGGTGGCTGTAAGAGTATCCCAGGAGAGCAAGACATTCCCAGGGCTGCAAGCATTCTGTCATAAAGCATCAAATAATTTCAGAGTAAATGAATGGCAACTGACGTTGTCTGTAGAGGCTTTTTCAGAAGTTAAACTGGATGTTGGATAAAAATACTTGGTGTGCTAAACGTAAAAGGTGGCAAAGAAGAAAATATAGCAGGATTTGGATTCTTATTAATAGACAAATGCTGTGTCCTGAAATTCTCAACTGAAAAAGTAGGGAAAGGTGGCAGCTGTATATCACATTGGTTTTTATTGGTCCTGTGTGCTTTTTAATATGGGAACTTTACCCTGCACTGTACTTCTGGAAATATCCAGAGTTTTTCTCTCCCTGCTGTTGGAATTGGGGTAATTTTGAGCCCTGGCTCCCTGAGCTGAGCCTGTTCTGACCAGGAGATGGAGACAGAGACTGGAACTGCTGAGCAACACCTGAGCAGTACAGGAAGAAAACCCCAAAGCCCAACCAAACAAGAAAAAAAAATTTAAACAGGAAAAAACCAAAAGCTTAATCTGTCCAATAAGCATAAACAAAATAAGTGTTGGGCTGTGTGTCACAGTTCAGCTTCCCTGGCTGTGCAGAGAAAGTGTGGAAGAGTTCCACAGCCTCAGCTGAATGACCCTCAGTGTACATGGAACAAACTCAAGCAATTCAAGGTAATTTGAGGGGAAAATGGAATTTTTTTTTTTAATACTTTGGCTGCCCTGCCTTTGATGGGCCGGGCTGGGTCATGGGGGAAGCTTTGCAGTGGGACAGCTCTGTGGTCTCTGACCCCAAGGTCTCTTTCCCTCCGCAGTGGGCACGGACGAGTCCCAGGAGAGCAGCATGACGGACGCGGATGACACGCAGCTCCATGCCGTGGAAAGTGATGAATTTTAACCTCCAAGAGCCAGTGTCTGAGCTTAAGTGTGTGTGACTGGTACTGTCGTGTTCTCCCCTTCCTTGGCATCCTGGGTTCCACATCTCTGAGCCAGCACTGTTGTTGTTCTCCACTGACACCACGAGTGCACCTCAGACCTGAACTGTACCAGAGTTCATGGCAGTGCAATATCCAGCTGCTGCTGAGTCTGACTAGTTGGCTCTTACACACTTATGGAAATGACTGAGGAGAAAATGCTGGTTTTGGACTCCCCCCTTGCTGGAAAAAAATATCATGGAAGACAGACTTGGTTTGCTGTATGGAAGCCAGTAGATGTGGGGATAGTACTAATGACGAGGTGTCTTGTTCTTTTTCCAGAAATGTGTCTTAGTTTGGGTCTTCCTTGGTAAGCAGAGTGCTGAACCTCATTTCCCAGTTCTCCAAGGACAGTGTTGACAAACAGGCTGTTCAAGACTTTTGCATATTGTAGTGTAACTTAAATGCCAGGGAGTGTCAATGACCTTAAAGCTCCAGTGTCTCCAGTGAGCAACCAGGACTGGGTGCGTGTCAGGCCACGTGAAACACCCCTGTCCCTGCCTAGAGTGCAGCTGCAGGAGAATCACATTGCAGGATCAGAGCTTTCATCAAACGCTTTCATGTTCTAACCATGAATTAATTTATTCACCTGGTTTTGGAAAGGTCAGTGTTTACTTTGTATTTCAGTCAGCACCACCTTGCTTCATTTTTCATGCACCCCTTGACTTGTTCTTCCCCTTTGAAGAATAAAAGTTAATAAAGGGCAAAATCAAGAGAGAAATGTAGATACAAGTGTAATGTGAAACATCAAACCCTTAATCCTGTGAGAGTGGGAAGACTGGAAGCCTTAATACAATCAGAACCTTGGTCAAATGCATCAAATAATTGTCTCAGATCAGTATCTCCTTAGGTCTGTGATCACTTTGAAAACTATATTGTAAAGTGTGGTCCAAGCAGGATGCAAAAATGTGCAATTATCTGTCTTTTTCCTTATTTTTTTAAGCTGTTCTTTCAGTTTCCCATTCTAGGAACATTTTCCTCCAGGGTCTGTTTCTGAGAGGAGAAAGCTGTGCCACATTAGTGAGTCCAAACTGCTCTCTGTAGCATTCTGCAGCAGCAATTGGTGCCCTTTGTGCAGTGATGATAAAGCAAGTGTATGATACAAGAAGTTTTAAAGCGCAATTTATGCCTAATAAATTGGGAATGATACAAATTTCATAGCAATGTATTTGTTGTGGTCAGTCTTAATGTTTTGGTTTTTTTTTTCTTTTTTTTTTACTCTATTGGTTTTTAGGGGTCTCTTAGTTTCCTTTACACTTCAATTTCTTTTGAATTCTGTCCTTGTCCACTTGGCACCTCCCCTGTCCCGGCTTCTCTCTGGTCAAGAGCCACAGGGACACCTTTATCCTTTGAAAAATCATCCCCGAGTTCTGAGTGAAAATAGAATTCTGTGGCTCGGTGGGTTTTTTTGAAGTAGGAGGATGGGCAGTGAAGAACAGGCTTCAATTCCCCTCATAGGGTAAAAAAACCCCTCTAAAATCTGAGGAATTAAAAGGGATGAAATTTTTGCCTCTGCTACGCACTTGTGATCAGCTGGGTCTGGAAGGTGATGGATTGACTGGGAGATCATGGCATGTTTGGGCTGGATTGGGGGATCTCACACGGATTCCTGTGGCTGAGGTGTTCTGGGGTGATTCCCCTTTCCTGGAGAGTCTTCCCTGGGACTGATCTGCACCTCGGGCAGAGCTCCCAGGCCCTGCTCCTGAGGTTGCTGTGTCTCTCCTGGTGTGGTTTTCCCATCTAGCTCCAGCTTGTGGCAGCTTCCCAGCACATCCCTCGCATGGAGGAGTCTCTGAGCAGCACCTCCTGGTAAGGTCTGCAGGCAGCACTTGTGGAATGCCACTAATTGCCATGTTAATTGGCTTCCTTTTGGTTCCCAGCATATTTTCTAAACAAAAGCAGGAGGAAGCAGGTGCTATTTATTTTTCCATAACAAATGTTGTTCATGTGGGGACCAGAGATCCAGGAATTGAAGGGGCTTTTTTCCTTTTCCTTTGTTCCCTGAAAACCACAGTAAAACTCTCAGCCCCTGGGAAAAAGCTCTTAACTCAGCTGGGCTGTTCAAAGGATGTTTGTGCTATTTGGGAGACTTAATACATAAAAGCATTCCTGGCTTTATATGTTCATCCCACCTTAAAGGTGTTTTCTTTTTTTCCCAAGAATCCAGGGTCACATTTAGCCCATGCTGCTATTTTACGTTCTAAGGAGAAACACAAAATTAGTATTGGAGGACTAAAATTTGGCTCTTTGAGGAAGGACAGAGAGGAGGAGGCCAAGCATGGAGGCACTGGCAGGCAGGTGAGAGCAAGTGTTCACTGACGAGAATTAGGGAACTGTCATTTTGTTACAACAAAACTATGGAAGAATGCAAAGTGTGGGTATGGTGTTACTATTTGCATTGAAACAATGTAATTTGTCTTTTTTTTCCTTTTCTTGATTTTTTTTTTTTTTTTAATTTCAAAAATTGTACAGTCCTAGGGGAAAAAAAGTCTTTTCTGTTAATATATTTGCAATTCATGAAAGGATGTGGAAAATCCAAATAAATTACTTTTAAAAGCAGGCTTACCCCTGGGTGCTTTGGGTCAGGGGTGGGGTTTGTCCTTCAGGAGTTGGGCAAGTGACAGAGGTTGGGAAAGGTTTAGGGACACCTTGGGGTTCTGTCCTGTCCTTCCCAGGGCTCCACGTGTCGCCTGTAAATCTACCACAGCTTTCCAAGTGGGCTGCAAGATCCTGGCCGGAATTCTGGGTGAGGTGGGAGGTGTGACACTGGTGTGACACCAGGTGTAAGGATGTGGAGCTGACGAGGCCACGGAGCTGTTCCAGGGCTGGAGCCCCTCTGGAGCCAGGCTGGGAGAGCTGGGGGTGCTCAGCTGGAGAGGAGAAGCTCCAGGGAGAGCTCAGAGCCTCTTGTAGGGCCTAAAGGGGCTCCAGGAGAGCTGGAGAGGGACTGGGGACCAGGGATGGAGGGACAGGACAGAGGGTGCATGGCTTCCCACTGCCAGAGGGCAGGAATGGATGGGATAGTGGGGAGAAACCTTCCTGGTGAGGCCCTGGCAGAGGCTGCCCAGAGAAGCTGTTGCTGCTCATCCTCACGTTCCATCCTGCAGTGACAGGAGATTCAAGAAGTTTTTGGGTATAGAGCAGGTGAGTTTTATTTTCATTTTTTCCTGCTTTCCATAGCAGGTCCCCACCCTGTGGCTGCAGCTGTTGTTGCTCAGCAGAGAAATTAATTATTAGTCTCTTATACTTCCAGGCCTGGCGGAAAAGCTTTCCAGGAAGGCTCGTGGCTGTGCAGGAATTCCTCCTGCTGCATGTGGTCATCTTGGATTGAACCTTTTACCACTCATTTTTGCCCAACCTAATCCAGTAATTTTTGAGAGCCAAGTTTGGCTGTACAAGCGACACTGAGATTAACCCTTTCCTAGTTGCTTCCCCCTATTTTCTCCCATGGTTCTTTTACTCCTGGACATTTATTCCTGTGTCTCGTAGTTCAACTCTTGGTCACTGAGTTCCTGCCCTGCAGTGAGAGCTGAGTTGTTCTTCCTGTGTCTCATTGCGGCCTCTCCGTGTGGGCTGGAACTGGGTGATGAAGCTGCACGGAGCTGGGCTCTGCCTAGTGGTGAACCCGGGCTTTGTTCAGGGCAGGCTGAGCTTTAGATGCCTCCAGAGAAAGGCAAAGCAGTGATGAAGTTGGATTTATCCATTGTTCTAGGGCTGAATTGCAGCTGTGTAATGAACACCAGGAGCTGTTTATGAATACCTGCATCTTACTGAGGTTTGCACTCCGTTCTGTTGCTCACCACTGACTTTGTTACTGCACCATCTTCTTATTTTCTGTCCCTCTGTCCAAGTCTGTGACTATGTTTTGAGTGAGAGCTGGTCCGTGAGCAGGAGCTGCTTTTCATTTTTAATGGAGCAGAACAGGGTTTTTATAAGGCAGGGAGCCCTGTATTCCTGATCCTCCAGGGAGCAGGGTTTAAAATTCCATTAACACAGAAAAGAAAACTTTCCTTGCTTTTGCCCATCTTCTTTTCAAATCTGTGTTTGTGGAGCACCAGATTTCTCAGTTAGTTTGGGTCCAGCTGCTGTAGAACTGCTGGGAGATGTTCTTGGGTGAGCAGGGACAGGAGAGGACTCAGACCCTTCCCTGGACCCCCACAGCAAACGCCTCCCCAGCCTCTGTGTCCTTACCTCCAGCTGGGCAGTCCTGGAGCAGTTCCATGGATCAGCAATGCTGGACCAGAACAATCCATGGAGGAGGAAATGGGGCAGAGGAGAGGTGCCCAAATGCCCCTTCTATGGCTCTGGCTGCATTTCTGCTCCATCTATCAGTGTTTGGGAGTCCTGCCCCCCATCATGTTCTGACCTGTTCTCAACTGGGACCTGTTCTCCTGGCCCAGACTGTTTTACTCAGCCTTAAAGGAGGGAAGGCTTTCAAAAATCCTGATGGTACCAAGAAGGGAAGCACCAGAAACAGTTTCAAAGATCAGTTCCATCCAAACTACTCCAGAAAACCACATCCAGAAAGGAGCCATGTGTTCCTTTCTTGAAATCTTTGTTTAGTTAAAAATCTCCCATTCCCAAATCCAGCACTTTGTGTCCACATGTGTGTGAAACAACAGAAATCCGTTGTTGCCAGGACATTTGGGAAACGAGCTTAGAGAGAGAAGAGGATTAATCACTACTTTCTGCCTCTTTTGGATTCTCCTGTGTCTCAAGAGATTTAGGAAAGTCTCTCTCTGGCAGGTGTTTCTCCTCAGTCCCATTGTGCTGGGTGAGCAGCTCATGCACTCAGTGCTTTTAAACACTTTGTCACCTGCAGAATAAGGTCATAGTCTGGATTTTCCTGGATAACCAGGAAAAACAACCTGGTTGTTTCACCTTCCCTGGGCAAGGAGAGCAGGGACAGTGTCTGTGTGAGGACAGGGAATGCAGCTGCTCTGCGTGGGCCATCCTGATCCATCTCTGGCAGTGTATTTGGAGCATCTCAAACATTTTTCCAGTGCTGAAAGGGGCTTAGAAAAAAAGAGGGAGAGTTATGTCTTACGCAGGCATAGTGTGACATAACAAGAGGGGGAACCATGTTAAGCTGAGAGAGATTCAGATTAGATGTTAGGAGGAAATTCTTTACTCAGAGTTTGGTGAGGCCCTGGCACAGGTTGCCCAGAGAAGCTGTGGTTACTCCATCCCTGCAAGTGTCCAAGGCTGGACGGGGCTGGGAGCAACCTGGGATGGTGGAAATGTGTCCCTGCCCATGGGAGGGAGTAGAACAAGATGGGCTTTGAGGTCCTTTCCTGCACAAACCATTCCATGATTCTGTGATCCTCTCCCCAGCTCCGCTGTCCCAAAGGGAAACCGCAACTCTCATTGCACAGGAGGACCATCAGGGAGAAGTGAGGGAGCTCCCCTGCTTTTTGGCTTGTGGGACAGGGAGTTGAGTCTTTTATTTGAATTAAACTTGTCCTGTGAGTGGGATAAGAACTAAAAGACAATTTAAAAAAAAAAGAGTGGCAGCAGATGAAGAGCTCCGTGGCCATGCCTCACATCAGTGGGCAGGAGAAGCCAGTGGAAGAGTCTTCTGTGTCTAGGAGCAGAAGATGACACTGGGGTGACCCTGACTTCAGCAGTGTGTGGCTCACAAGGGACCAAGGGAGCTGCTGGTGAGTCCTGTGGGTTGGGTTCCTTGGGGACCACAGTAGAGCTTGGGGCCAGCCCGGCACGGCCACGGCTGTGAGGACACGGGGCAGCACTGCTCGCCCTGCCCCTGCCCCAGCGTCCCCCGTGGGACAGGGACCGGCGGCAGCCACGGGACACAGGCCCAGGGCCACGCGGGGGACACGGGCCCTGCCTCACCTGTGGGACATGGGCCTGGTGCCATCCGTGGGGCAGGGCCCGGTGTCCCCCGCGGGACCGCAGCCCCCGGCACCCGGGCCGGGGCTCGGTGTCCCGGCGGCACCTCCCGGTCCCCCGGCAGGTCCCTCCCCGCTGCGGGACCCGCGCCCCGCACGGGGCAGGAGTGGCCTGCGGCCCGCGGGACGCCCCGCGCGTCCCCCGGCTCCCGCCCCGGTGCCACCTGCGGGACACCGACGCCCCGTGTCCCCCCCCCCCGCCCGTCCTCCGCCCCGCACCCGGGGCCGCCCCCGCCGCCCCCCGCCCGCCGCTCCCGCGGCCCGGCCGGACCCGCGGCTGCCCCGGGGGGGGCGGCGGCTCTCCCGGGACCCTCCAGTAGGGCCCGTGCCGGGGGCGGGAGGGGGCCCGGGGCGGGGGGCGGCGGGCGGGGGGCGCGGGGGGGGGCGGCGCGGGGGGCGCGGGGCAGGGGCCGAGCGGCGGCACCGCATCAATCACCGCCCGCCCCGCCCCCCCGGCGCTGATTGACGCGCCCGCAGCCAATGGGGCGCGCCCATGCCCCGCGCCCAGCCAATGGGCGCGGGGGAGGGCGGAAGGTCCCCGCTTGAAGGCGGCGGAGCGGCGCAGGTAGAAGCGGGCGCGGTGCGGGCGGGGGGCGCGGGGGGGGGCCGCGCACGGCCCGGGGGTCGCCGCCCCCGCTGTCCGCGGGCAGCGCCGGCCCCGGCCCCGCGGCCCCGCCGTTCCGCAACTTGGCTGCGGGGGCCGGGCCGCAGCGGGGCTGGGGGGGGGGGGGGGCGGGCGGCTCCTCCCGCCCGGGAGTTGGGGGTCGAGGGCAGGGTCGCAGTGGACGCCGGGCCCGGGGCTCCGGGAGAGCTCCGCCCCGCCGCGCTGCCCCGGGGGGCCGGGCCCGGCCGGCTCCGTGCAGAGCGGGGACCCCCCCCCCCCCCGCCCGCCGCCCCGCGCCTCCATTTTAGCCCGGGGAAGCGAGGCCGGGCCCGGGGGGGCTTCGAGCAGGATCGGGGGTGGGGGGCGGCCCCCGCGCCCCCGGGCCGCGCTCCGAGCGCTGCCGGGCCCGGCCCCGCCGGCCCGCCCGGGGCGGGATGGAGGTAACGGTGGGAGGGGGTGGCAGAGCCCCCTTGTGACAGCCCTTTCTCTCTCCAGCTCCTGGATTTTCCTACCTCCTCGAGTAAATAAATAAGAAACTTCCATCCCGCCCGGCGTCGGCGGAGGCTGGTAGGATCCGGAGGCCGTCCCCGTGCTGCCGGCTGCCCACCTGGAGCGCAGGTGTGAGGATGGGCCTGGCCAAGATGCCCAGCAAGGTAGGTCCCGTCTGCCCCGCTGGCCAGGGCTCCCGGGGCCCTCCGCCCCCAGCGCCGGCCGGGTCGGGTGTGCTTAGGTGCCTTGGCAGGTGCTGGGTTGGTTCCTGGCCGTGCAGGATGAGGCTGGAGCCCTGCACGTAGTTTCTTGGCTCATGCAGAACTTTAAAATGGAGGTTTGGGATTATGGCTGGAAGTGTGGATTCATCCCGTGTGTACAGGGTGTTTCTCTCTCCAAAGCTATTCCAATGCATGTAGTGAAGAGACGTGGAGGCTCCTTTCGGGAGCACGTGTGTGTATTTACAGGTGAACCCTTGTGTGCAGCAGCATCAAGACGTCAAGGCATGACTTGCCCAGAAAAAGAAAGATCTATTTTTTTTCCTCCCTTTGTTGTGTTCATCCTTAAACCCCAGGTTTGCACGATAAGGTCTTTTTAATTTGCTGATATGATCTGGTTTATAGATGTATTTATAGTATCCAAAGAGTTTTGTGTACACCTGTCAGAGGGGTCTTGGCTTTGTCCTGTGAAAACCAAAGGTCTAAAACTGGAGTTTCCTGCTCACATTAATTAATGTCCCTCTGGTTTCCCCATGTGTGAGGTGGCCGTGGTGCTTCTGGGTCTGGAGTGGAGCCTGGCAGGGTTTTGCTGGTGCTTCTTTAGAAAAGTGACCTCTTGCCTTGCTAAAGTTATTACACATTAAAATTGTGTCCTAAACACTCAGGTACAGGAACTGAATTCTGTGCAGCTGCATAAAACCTGAAGGGAATTGCTAAAGTGAAGGATATTTCCTTCTCTTCATAAATCTATGAGCCAAAGCAACCTAACTTTAGGCCAATTATTGAGGCTGAGTTTAGACAAATTCTCTTGTAATGGGAAAACCAAAAATCTTATCTCAATCCCTTCACACTGACCTTATACAAATCTGCTGTGGTATTTGATCTCCAGTTGGCCAACACAGTAGCAGAGCTCTTGGTCTTTGTACACAGAATAACAGTGAGTTGTTTTGTGGGCTTTAAAAAATGGAATTAAAACTCCCTGTTGTGGGTTTTGGAGGTTATCCCGAAATACCTTGGAAATCTGTGCTCCTACAGCTCCTGCTGACACAGGTGGGAATTCGGAGATAACTTCTCTGCAGACTGGTCTTTATTTCCAAAGTGCCACATGCTGATGTGTTGGGGTTTGATGCGTGGCTGTGTGGAGCCAGTCACCCACGTAGGCACTGGGGTGTTGTCAGCCCCATGAGTGTCCCACCTAACAGGACATTTGTCCTGATCCCAAGTGCCAGCTCCTTAGGCTCATGCTGCAGCCTGGAAAACTTGGGAGGAGAAAACCCAGTAAAATTTAAGAGAGCTGCAGCCCTTGTGGGATGGGGAGATGGTGCTGGTTTGGTGTCCTGGCTGGGGAAGCTGCGGGAGGTGCCCCAGCTTCGGGAGGGCACTGCAGGGTGTCCCTGATGGAGCAGGGAAGGGCACATGGGAGGATGACACTGGATTGTTTCTGCCTCCCATGAGCTGGAAGGAGCAGTGCCTGTGTGTGCTGGTGGGGCACAGAGGGGGTGTCCGGCCATTGCTGAGGGGCGTTTGCTTCTGGTGGTGAGGATCTTGCTGGATCTTGTTTTTTGGAGTGTGTTGAGTGTGTCACAAGTTGAATTGCTTTACAGCTCTGCTAGGACCTGAGGGCTGTTCTCACCGGTATCCCCCACTTGTGCTCAAGCTCTAGCACCTGGTATTGTCACAGTTTGCAATGTTTTATTGTCATAGAAGAGACCAACTCAATTATAGCCCTTAAATTTTATAGAGCTCATTACCTGGAGCTCCTCAGAGGGGCGGGAGGTTTGTGGGAGCAGAGGAGCAGGAAGCCCTGCCTGGTCCTTCCCAGGGAAATGCAGCCTGTGCTGCTCCAGCCCTGGCTGTGCTGTGGTTGCAGAACGGGGACTCGTTGCCTTCTCCTTCCCGTTGCCATTTCCCTGTGGTTGCCTGGGCTCCGATTCTCCTGCGCTGGACTTGTCATAGGAAGTGTTGTTAATAAGAGCAAGTAAAGACAGGACTTTTTCATCTCTCAGTTCTGATTTCTGGCTGTGCTGCCGAGGGTGTGAAGGCAGGTGGATCTGTCTGGGACTGAGGAATTTGCATGAAGCCCTGACACTCTGGGCTCAGACCTGCAGGTTGGGTTATCTCTGGAACAGAGGGTCTCAGAGCACAGCCCTGATCACAAGATGCTGAGTGACTCTTCACCAGGGACACAGGAATAAATAATCTAATATCCTGATTATTAGCTATGATTCAGTCTGGTTAAAATGCTGCTCCAGTTTGGGATTAAACTGATTTATAAGCAGCTACCAATAGCATGGTAATATTTCCCCCACGTCTGGAAATCCAAACAGCAATAGAATTGTTCCGAGTGCCCTACAGCAGAAATAGGAACTAATTCTTGTAGTGGATATGGGTAAAGTCACATGAAAAAGAGGACTGCAATGTGAATCAACAAACAGGGACTTTTAAAATTGGTGTTAGTGTGGCTTGAGGCAGAGGGTGTCCCCTCTCCCTCTAGGGCCAGCAGTGATGGGAGGCTGGATTTGGGAGTCTCGGGTTCACTGTTGATTCACACAGGGCGCGTGAGGTGCAGGATTTGGTGCAGATTGAATCTATGAAGATGTTCTGTGTGACTTAGCCATGGCTTGTGGATAAAGGAAAGTAGATCAAGACTTTCCAACTGGAAGAGGGAGAAAGGGTTGAGTTGTGCAGCAGGTATAAACCCAGCTTCCCTCTCAGCCTGTGCTGGTATCCAGCTATCAGTCCCCAGCTGGAGTAACAGCTTAAAAATTCAGGGTGGTTTATCGTGAGTGCTCAGCCAGACATGATTCTTCAGGAACCGCTTCTCTGTGCTCCCCAAGCTGGAACAAGGAGAAGTTCCCACCAGGACTCTGTGAAGCTGCTGCTTCTTCTTCTGTCCAATGTGCTTTGGTCTGATGCAACAGCAGGGAGGATTTGAGAACTTTTTGGCACGATGGGACCAATGCCTTTGGCAGGGGCTCAAACACACTGGGGTGAAGTTTGTTACCTATGTGAAGTAGTCCAACATTCCCTGGGCTCACATCCCTATGGAAGCCATAGAACTACATTTCACAGTGGAAAGTGTACATAGAAATCTTAATTAATTCAAAGTATCTTAATAATGTGTCACAGTAACAAAGCCCCTTGACTTCACAGTATTTTAAATAATTTTCCCCCTCACCTGGCTATCCTTGAGTGACCTGGGTGACTTTGAGAGGTACCCATGGTCTGTGGAGTAGATACTCCAGTATGAAAACAAACAACAAGGGCTTGGAATGACAGGGAAAGGGAATGGCTTTAAACTAACAGAGAGTAGGTTTAAATTGGGTATTAGGAAGAAGTTGTTCCCTGGGAGGGTGGGAAGGCCCTGGCACAGGGTGCCCAGAGCAGCTGTGGCTGCCCCTGGATCCCTGCAAGGGTCCAAGGCCAGGTGGGACAGGGCTTGGAGCAGCCTGGGATAGTGGAAGGTGTCCCTGCCTATGGATGGTCTTGAAGGTCCCTTCCCACCCAAACCATTCTGGGATTCCATGTTGTCTTTGGAATTCTGAATGTCTGTATCAAATGGCTCCACCTAAATCATCAAGGGGGTTTTCAGACAAGCATTTGAACTTACACTGATCACTTAGCTCTTTGCGAGTAGCACATTCATTTCCTGTTCTTATCAAGCAAACTAAAACTCCACTGATCCAGAAATCCCCTGAGGAAGATCCAGGTTTGTAGCTCACCTTAGGATACATTAGTTGAACAGATACCTGCCTCATCAGGGAGGGGTTGCTGAGTCTTACCAACCTCTGTGCTGTTTGCCTTCATGTGCTTCTATTTTCTGCTTTTTAAGGACTTTGCCCTTTTTCTTTCCCATTTAGTGGGCATTTTCAGTGAGCTGCCTGGGACATGCTGTGTGTGTCGTAGCTCAGGAGGGCCTTCCTTGCCATCATTCTGGTGAAGAAGATTGTCAGGAGAGCAATGATTACTGCAAAGATCTCTTGTTGCTACAGCTTATCCATATTTAGCTTTAAACCAGAAATGTTTTGCATCATCTGAAGCCTTTGGGGCCACTGACAGTTGAGTTCACTGTTTTTTGTTAGGGTGAAGTTGCAAATGAAGGTGCAAAAGTTGTGGTTGTATCTGTAGGGAGTCTCATCACTGTTATTCAGTGGCCATCCACCTTTCCCGCATTCAGGATGTTTCCCAAACTGGAATAGCATGTTTTTAGGCTCAAAAGTCATAAATAATAGCACTTAAAAGTTATTTTATGTGCAGATGTGCATATACTTATTGTATAGAGAGTTAAATTTCTGAGGCAGGTTCAATCAGAGCAAGTAATGAGGATGAATAGGTGGAAAGATGAGGTAACAATTAAGTGTGAGTAGCTGGGTACACAGTCCTCACCAGATACTGTGGTTTGAGTGTTCTGGATGCTCTGCAGAAGAAGACAATTCAAAGGATGATGCTGTAAAAATGGGGATTCACTGGGGAGAGCTGCTCTTGTTCATGTGGGGCATCTCAAGATCAGGAGCGTCCTGTGTGAGGACAGGTGGCTGGTCCAGGAGTGGCCAGGTGACCAGCTGTGGCACAGTTTTGAGTGGGAAACTTGGGACTGGCAGGGCCATGGGAGGTACATGTCAGAGGCCAAAGTTGTGTTATTTTAGACTGCGTGGCAATTTTTGCTACATCATCTCCAGATCAGGCTGGATGATGGAAGCTGCAGCTGTGTCTGTGCTGCAGGAAGATCCAGACCTGTTCTGGAATGGAAGGTGGAAATCTGGGTTCTTGGTCTGTGCCTCAGCAAAAAATCCTGCACTGCAGAATGAAAAGATCAGAAACGTTATTGCACAGGAATTTCTTTTAACTTCCTCCACAACAGATTGTCCTCACTCTTCTGTTCCAGTACAAAACCACATTTGTTGCTACTTCTGCTTTCTGGTTCTGAGGAGATCAGGAGAAGTGTGAAGCTGCTGAATTCCTCATGCAATTGTCTTTCAGAAATGGTAATTTTGTTACCCTTAAGAATAGATTGTGTTCACTGTGTGACCCCGTTCGGTGCTGCATGTGGGGCTGCTGATAACACACTGCCCTGCTGTCCTGCTTGGCACTGTTTCATCGCTGACTGTTCAAGGTCTCTACGCTCTTTTTTTTTTTTAAGGTACTGCATGAGAGTGCTGAGCCTGGGGTAACTGGCGTGTGGGGATGGAATGGCCATCAGGAAGGGGACACCTGGGACTGCAAGGGACAGCACAGGAGCGGAGCTGGTTGTCTGCAGCTCCCTGCTAGGGCATAAAAACCAGCATTGGTCTCACTGCTGTCCTTAGTTGGATATTTTTCTTGGAAAAACACTTAGGTATGAGCTACGTTTTGAGCATTTGTGTTGTCAGCAGAGACCTCTGGGGTGGCTCTTACTGCAAGCCCAGGTGGTCGCACACACTCTTAGAAAAATGATGAAATGTGAATTTCCTGACCCAAAAAACGCAGCTGTAATGACGGTGCCATGGTGTGATTTGTTAAGCAATATGTTGGATTTTAAAGAGCAGTGGTAGTGTCTTGACTCTGTATCTCCAAATGCTTTTTAGAGGAAGGGAGCGTTGCTCAGGCACGTGGTGGGATTCTTGAGCAGGGCTGGGAGTTGGACTCTGATCGTTATGGGTCCCTTCCAGCTCGGGGTGTTCTGCAATTGCTTGTGTGGTATTGTACCACCTTGTGTGGTGCTGGGATTGAAGCAAGAGGAGGAAATAAACTTGTCTGTGTGCACTGCATAATCCAGGCCAGGATTGTCCATATGGAAAGAGGATTCCTGCTTACCTAACTCTGCAGTCGAGCAGGACAGGTTTTGTTTTTCTCTAAGTGCAGGGGCAGGTTCTCCTCTGTGACGGTGAACACAGCTGGCACTGCTGTACCTTTTTCCCTATGCAGGCAAGTGATGGTCTAAAGCACTTTCTTCTTGGCAGAGCTGCATTCCTGCTGTAGAGGCAGCAGAGCAGTGTTCTGGCTGAGAGAGATCCAGCCCCAAACTGCCGCCAGAGCAGGGAAGTGCCTTTGCCTGGCAGGAATTTCGAGCCGGGTTGAGGCACTCCGAGAGTGCCGGGGGCAGGTGGAGGCGTGGGCTCTGTCTGTGCTGGGGGACAGTCAGTGTCACCCGCCTGCAGGTGGCCAAAGTGAAGGTCAAAGAGGTGACATGGTTCCTGCAGTCCCAAACGAATCCTTTCCTGCTCTTGGTGTGCGCTGCGTGACGGAGCTTGTGAGGAGGGGGAAGGATCCGGGGGACAGTAGGAGGAACCCTCTTTGCCGAGCTGCAGGCGCGCTCCCGAGGCTGCCAGCCCTGCGTCTCCCCGGGACACCGTCCCCAAACCCTGTTCGGAGCCTCGGAGCTGCGGGAGCAGGGCGAGCCCCGGAGCCCGGCGGGGCGCTGGGGGTCGTGGAGCCTTTGGGCAGATTTTCTGGGAATAAAGCTGGGGACTGTGGCAGGAGCGATGCGAGACGAGCCAGCAGGGAGCTCCCGGGGCTGCGGGTGGAGACGGGAGAGCGTGACGTGCGGTTTTGGGGGGAAACACTTAAACGGCGAAAGTTGGGGTTTTTTTTTTTTCATTTTTCCCGGGAGCGGGCTTGCGGTGGAAGAGCGGGCAGCGCTGTGCATTTTGGGCGGGAAACGGTTAAAACAGAGGCGTTCCTGCAGCGCCGTGTCCTGCGTGTCCCCCGGGCGCGGGGGCGGGCGGACTCCAACTCCCGCCGTGCCCCGCGCCCCGCCGCGGGCTCCCCCTGGCGGTGTCCGGCGGGGAGCGCAGCCTTCCGCAACGGCGGGGCCGCGGCGGGCGGACAAAAGGCGCCGGGTCCGCCCCTCCCTCCCCTTCCCCTCCCTCCCTCCTTCCCCGGCGGCGGCGGCGGTGCCGGTGCCCGCCCCTCCCGTCCCTCCCCTTCCCCTCCCCTCCCGCACTGCAGCTCCTCCGCGCGGCCGCGGCGGGCGCTCGGCGGGGCCCCCCGGCTGCGGGCGGGCGCGGGTTGCGCTGCGCGGCGCGGCCGCCGGGGGCGCTGCGGCGGCGCCCCCCCGCCTCCTCCCCGTCCTCCTCCTCCTTCCCCCCGGTGCATTCTCCGGCTGACGGGAGGGGGAGGGCAGGGAAGGAGCCCGGCCGCCATTTTCGAGCCGCGCCGCCGCCGCGCTCGCCCGGAGCAGGGGGGGACCGGGCGCGCCGACGAGAAGCGCCGCAGCGCCCGCTCCGCCCCAGCGCTCCGACCCGGGGGCGGGGGGGGCCCCGCTCCCCCCCTCCCCCCCCACCCCCAGCACTGCGGCCGCCGAGGGAGACGGGCGAGCCCATCCCCCGTTCCGCCGGGGCGGGCGGGGGGGGGCGCCGGGGGTGGCGGCGCCGCGGCTGCCGCCCCTCGTCCCGGGGGGGCCCGCTTGGTTTGTTTGCGAACTGCGCCCGTTTCGCCGCGGCCGAGCCCGCCCGGACCGCGCTCGCCGCTCGTCACGTGGTAGGTGCCGCTCGCCCCGCGCCCGCCGCCCCGCGCCCGCCGCGCCTCCCCCGCCGCCCCTTTGTTAGAGCCGCCGCGCCCCGCCGGGCCCCGCCGCCGCCGCGCCCCAACTTCTCTGAGCCCCCCCTTGCCTGCCCTTCCCCTCCCCGGTGCGGCGGAAAGTGCGGGGGTCGCGGCGGGAGAGCCGCCCCGCACCCCCCCGCCCGCCGCCCCCGGTGCTGCGGCTCCCCGGGGCGGGGGGGGGGGGGGGGGCGGCGCGGGCGGGGGGCGGTGGCGCCACTTTAAATTGAAATTCCGTCCCCGGGGGTCCCGCAGGGTCGGGTCGGGGCCTCTCACGTGGCCGCTGCCCCCGGGGAGGGGAAGGGACGGGAGGGGAGGGAGGAAGGGGGGGGGGGGGGGCACTATTCCCTAACCTGGTGGGAAAGGGGGTCTGGGGTGGGGGGGCACACGCGAAGTTTTAAAAGTAAACAGAAAAAAAAAATTTAATTGCATAACCTCAAAGCTTGCAAAACGCGTGGAGGGAGCAGGTCCCGCGGCCCCAAATCCGCCTGGAAAATAGGAGCGGAGCGGTGCCGGTAATCCCGGTGGGCTGTCACCGGCGGGAGCCGTGTCACCGGGTGCTCTCCCTGCTCCCGGGGTGCACAATAGCGTTATTTTCCAGGTGGCTTCGAGCTCCAAAACCATTTCCTTCTATTTACTTTCCAACCGCATATTTTGTATTTTATTTATTTCAAATCGGCCCTGCCGATCCAGAATAATTTTCCCCAAAACAAGCTGGAAGAGTTGGGCTATCCTGAAATGTTTTCTGTGATCCCTACGCGTGTTTACTTCCATCACGGGATTAGCATCTTCTAGTGCTTGATTACAGAGAAATTTCCATCATTTGGGGTATAAATGGGAGTCATGTAGGAGGAAAAATAAAGCAGCTAAATATATTGGGAACTAAAGTTATTTTCTCCCCAAAAATCAGACCCACCTTCCAAACCGAGGTGTCATCTCTCCTCTCCTTAAATTTGTGTCCAGGTGGAGCGGAAGGCAGGCACTCCATAGATTTTGTTCCCTGTTATGTAAAATGCACTTGAATGACAAACTGTAGTTTTCCATGAAACCGGTCAGGATATGGGAGGAACTGCAGGTTTTTTATTTGTTTTGACTGACCATTATATTTTGAACTGGTTTGGGCCACGGCCGTGTTGATGGTTACATCATGTCATGTGTTGTGTAAAAATAAGGTGAGGAAAAAGCCCGTTTCTCCGGGGTGGGAAAGTCGGGAAGGACTCCGGTGCGGGTCGGTCCCGCTGCCTGCGGGGGATAAAACATTCTGGGGGTGGTTGAGGTGTGACGCGTGGCTGTGTGTGCCACCGAACCTCTGCCGCGGCTGGCAGTCCAGGCATCTGTTTGTGTACCAGCGTTTTCTCTTTAAAACCATATTTGTCCTTTTTATAGCCTTTGTTTTCATGGAGGAACCTCTGATGCTCTTCCCTGCTTCAGCGTATCCTCTTGGATTTCCATTCTGGCACGGGAACAGCGATGCTGTTCAAGCTGATTATATTTTTTTTTTTTTTCTTTAATTGAGAAGTCAGCAGCCTTTTAAATCTGCGAAGGGGGCGGTGGAACAGAGTGGGCCCGGGGGCAGCGAAGGAGAGCCTGGGGAAAGCCCGGGCTGGTGCTGGGACCGGCTCGGAGCTCGGTTTCCCTGGCCGAGGTGCCGGCCTCCGCCCGCCCCCGCACGCCAGATACGGGCGGCCTGGCTTTTGGCGCGGGAGGGATGGGGATGGTGTGTTTTTCCCTGTAGCCACACTGCCAAGGTAGCACAGCTGTGTGGGGCTTAATGGATTGATATGCTGCAGGAGCAGTTAATTGTGGAACTTGGTTGTGGTACTGTTATAGCTGATTTGTAATGATTTAGCAATGAGGAATGACTTGTGTTCCCTCGTCAGAGGTGATAAAGCAGCAGATGACCAGGCAGATGTGGCTGTGGGTTTCTCTTACGCCTTTTTTCCCCTCTTTTGCCTTTTATTTATTTATTTTTTAATGCTGTATTTCAGCCTCATTTGCTCTCGGAGATCATCCGGTAACCGGAGAGCTGGTGAGATTCTGACATCATGTAAGGCAGGGGTGAAAACTGAGCGGTTCTGTGACCAAAGTCACTTCTTTTTGCCCTGTTTATAACTTGTGTTTTGGTGAAGGCCACTGCCATTATCTAATGAACGCCCAGAACAAAGACTGTCTCTGGAGTTCCAGCACTCCACCCTTCCCTGCTCAGGCTCCACTTGCTGCCTGTCCTTAGGAGCCTCAAAAAGCTTTTCCATGGAGGATGAGATGCAGTGGATAGCGAGGTAAAGATAAGGCCTGAGGATTCTTAGGCCCAACCCGAGGGAAAGAGTAAAGCTTGGGGAGTGGGAGAAAGGGCAAGCAGCACATATTTTGATTTATGCGCCTTCCCCCCGCCCCCTTCCATATAATTTTCCTTTTCTGGAAAACTACTTTTTTCTGGGACCATTTTTTGAGAGTAGGTCAGTGCTATCTCAGGCCCATACCCAAACAGCACCTGATTTTGCATTTTTTCTGTTTGTTTTTTTACTGGACTATGAGAGAAACAGGTGGGCCAACTTAGGCCTAAATGGGAATTTAATTCCTGAAAGGGTCTCAGGTGGATCACATAGTGATGAGACCAAATAATGAGTAAGTTCTGCACGCCTGCCTCTCTTCCCAGTGTTTATCCTTCCATTAAAAAGAGCTCTGAGCACTGGGCAGTAGCAATGGCAGGTGATCTGAGAAGCACCGTTTCCGTTGCTGCATTTTATAAATACCATGTCCCTGCTCATGACTTCCAGGAATACAATGTCTATCTGGAATGAAAAGCAGCAGAGACTCGGTTTGAAAATCCTTCCCTGTAAACAGGAGTTTGGCTGCGTGTTTGAGGATGCAGTTTTCTGTGACAAATCGTTTAAATTGGAATAAAAGCTTTCTGTTCTTTCTCAGCTGGGCCAGGAGTTGTCATACCCAAATCAGCAAGAGTCTGGGTGATGCAGGACTTGAGTAAACATAATTCCATTAAACCCTGTGCATGTCCTCATCAGCCGGAGTTCAGAGCTGTGTTTTTAGAAGAGGAGAGTTTGGATAAGGTCTCGTTCAGGTTTTTTGAAGTTAGAAGATCAGTCTGGATCTCCCCTGCCAGGAGGCACAGCCAGCAGGTTACTGCTGGAGTTTGGAGAGTGAGACAAATGGAGAAATGGGAGATGTGAATAGTTGGGAAGACCTAATTCTGGAGAGTACGGTTTTGACAGTGCAGTATCTGAATATGGTGATGAAACTGTGCTGTTTATCTGATAAAATGAGGGAAGAAGGTAACAAAATCACATCTCAAGAGGGGAAATGGGAGTAGCTGTCAGCCTTGAACAGGCCTCGTCCTCATCTGTGCCTGAGTTAATCTCTTGTTGCAAACTTACTTTTTTCAGATTTGGTGGAAAGAGAAATTTAATTGAAATATATATTTCTGTATTGGGAGCTGCTTCAGGCCTCAGAGGCCTTAGCAGAAGGTGGACCTTAAAGATTTCTCATTTTCAGCTCTCAGACGTTGGGAAACATCTCTCTGAAATCTTTATAACTTCCTGTCAAGGTCTGCAGCGACAGAGGATGTGATGGGAAGGTTACTGTGAAGTTGCTTTGCACTAAATGAGGAAGAGCAAGCCCAGCTCAGGCTGTAATTACGGCCCGTGAAAAAGAACCTGTGATGTGTGAGTGACCATCACTTTTTATTAAACGAGTGTCTCTGCTCTGGAGTTCTTGTCACGGTGGCAGCCACGGTGGGCTGTGCTCTCTGAGATCCGAGGAGCAGGAAAAGCTGAGATCTGCAGTCAGCTGTGCACTCGTGTCATGAGGAACCGAGTTCTGAACTCCAGTCAGAATGAAGTATTTGAACTTGGCTGCCAGATTGGGCAGGGATCTGGTGATTTGGGACACTTAATTCTGCTCCTCTCTGGGCTGTTATTTCCTCTTGAGGACATGGCCAGTTATCGCAAGGCACTCCAAAGGACTTTTTGTAGTGACAGTCAATGCCTTGTTCTAAACTATTAAGTATAAAATATGAAGTATTAAGGTGGTGCCACTTTATGGGGCAGGGGGTGTTAAGAGTTTTGGGAATAGTTGTATGCTTTTGAGCAAAGCTGGGTATGACTGCACCTAGTGAATGAAAATGTGTCTTTAAAATTAAAAGGCAATTCTGTTTTTTGTTTAACTTGCTCCCTGAGTCCTGAGTTCAGTTTTTCATATTTCCTGGGCAACTTGCCCAGATTATGTGAAAGAAAAACAAAATCTTTCTGATACTGGATGGGGAAGACCTGGATTTCACAATTAAAGCTTTTCTAAATTTTACTTTATTTTTTACTTTTTGTCTCTGACAGGCTGCTGCTGTCTGCAGCTGACCCATTATTATTTTTTGAACCACATTTCTTGTGATTTGACTCTGAACTGCAACTTTGTTCTGAAGAGTAGCTTAACAGCAATGGGTATTTTTGTCTCCAGCCACTTAATTTTCCAGGTGAAGGCATTCTTGCTTTTGTTGTTCACTTTTCCAGGTTTTTTTGGCAGAGATGACAGTTAATCTTGCTTTGTGGCTTCTGTTTTTCTTTCTGACATCATATTGATGAAACCTCCTTTACCTCAGATGATGCAATTGATTTGGTTTATTTATATCCAGCGAAAATTCACAGGCGTAAGAGAGAATTACTCTTGCAAAAAGAGATCTCAGAGTTGACCAGACTCTGCTATTCATGTGGACAAGGAAGTGGAAACAGCAGCTTTTAGTTTAATCTTGAGGGTTTCTCTTTGGAAACAAAAGTAGAGCTCAGTAATATTTCTGGGATGTTCTTACTATTAAAATTCTTATTTTTCCCGGGGAGATTAGGCGCAAGTCTGTAGTGTTAATAGCTGTGCAAGGTACTCGTGTATGTATTGTAAAAATCTGTGGTTCTTGTGTATGTTCTTAACCTTTTTTTAGTTAACATTAAAAAAAAAAACCTGTTTCCCAAATGTGGGTCATTGCAAGCACACAGTCTGCACGTGATAACTGGCTTATCAATAAGGTGATCGTCCTGTACTTGCCTGTCACGTTTCCTTAATTAAAGCTTTGAGAGTTGCTTCTCATGTAAATCCCTTTCTAAATTGGTAAACGCCTGTCTTACAACTGTAAAATGTTGAAAAGCGATAACAAAAGGCACATTGAGAATCTGTTTTGCACAATAGTTGTAACTTTGGTAGATGGACGTTGTGGATATGGAAAACATTTGTAGGGCTCAGGGAGTTGTTGTATGTTGTTACCTGCTGAGGTTAGAAGCACAGATGATGTGTTTTACTTGCAAAATGAAGTGTAGAGGGATTTTATTTTAGCAAGTTGGGGGGTTTTTTTGTGTGCTTTGTTTTGGTTTTCTGACTGAAACATGTTTGTAACCACACGAATTCAAGAGTTGGCTGCACTGTTGATCTGTAGTGGGGGAGGAGAGGGGAAGTGGGAATTGGTATAATACTCACTTCCTTCAGGGTAACTTTGCTTTTATTGCTTCTAACAGCACCTTTGTGTATGTCAGGAAATGGGTGTTGGGGAGGACAGAGCTTTGGGGTGAAGGGGTTTCAGGGTGCTGGAATTCGGGATAATTTCAGGGATTGAGACCGTAATCCAGGGAACAGAAATATGTGAGGTGGGTGTGACCAAGCGGTGCAGGAGGGATGGAGGGCAGAGGTGATGGAGCCAGGTGGGTGCCATGGTGGGATTGATGTCTGGGAGGAGACCAGCTGGTGGGAGAGCATGGACAGCCCTTCCAGAGGCAAACTGGAGTGAGTTTAGACAGGTGCCTCCTGTGTCCAGTTCATGGAGCTCCCCATATCTTCTCATGAGCCTCACTGGAAGCACAGTGCCTGGTTTCTCCCCAAGAAAACTCAAAACTTCCTGTGTTTGTTTTGGGCTTATTTTTGAGGTATTGCACAAAGTCATGTGCTTGGAAACCCAGTTCTCCTTTCAAGGTCTGATTGTAAAATTGGGTTTTAGAAGCAGAGGGTATTGAATAAGTCAGCATGCTGGAGGATTGTTTTCAGGGGTGTCATGACCTGATGCTGCTCCAGGTATAGGGTGACTGCGTGTGTTCCTCCTGCCCCCTCTGACTTCCCATTGCTGCCTCGGCCTTATTCCCTCCCACTCTTCCCTCTGCTCTGTGTTTAAGAAGTTCGAGCATTGGTGCTGCTGATGTGGAGTTGTAGGTGAAGCCCCCTGAGAAGCCCTGGTGCCTCTGCTGCCTCGGTGGCCTCCCGTGCACTCCTGGGGACCGAGGGAAGATGGATGAGTTACGGTTACCCTGGTTTTACCTGCTTGCTGCAGCCTTTCATCTTTGCTCTGTTAATTACTGCTAACTGCTCTGGCAGTGCTCTACTTCTAAATGGAAAACGAAGAACGTTCATTCAGTATTAGCTTAAGACATGCCGTAAACACCACGCTGGCCTTCCAGAAACAGCTCCTCTTGGATTTTCCCAGGTGAAGTCCAGCACAGGGGTTGCGCCACGGCTGCTGCAGGTTGGGCTGGAGTTGAGCTGTGGTGGTGGAACTGGAGCAGTGTCCAGTTGCTCTGGCCGTTCTCTACCAGCAGGGCTTGTGCCAGAGCAGAAGCCCCTTGGTCCCACATGTGTTACCTTGAGTGTGGGAATTAAAGACCCTTGGCAGGAAAATGGTGAAAAAAGGGTGCTCACATGGATCTGCTAATACAGATGGGTGACAGCAGTTTGAGTAGAACTTGCCAGCATGGTTTGGGTCCCAGGAGCAGGCAAAAGATTGGGGGATAATTCTTGGCCTTATTGTCAGACTTACCAGAATACTCTGAAAGTTCCTCAGACTGTGTGAATGACCTTCCCTTCCCATTCTATGACCTTTCCTTTTCTTTGTTCTCCTTCCTCAGAGATGCCTTAACACCTTCTCCCCTCCAATTCCCTGTTAGGAAGAAATTCCTGATAAGTGTAATGCGGCTTTAATAACAACCCAGACTTACAAACAGAGGGAGGGAACATGCTTACAAATGTTCCTTAATGTCTTTTCCAGGGGTTGCTCATAAAAGTAGAGATCTATTTCAATGTTAGAGAAGCCAGTGCTGTCCAGCACACAGAGAGTTGATAAGGACTTAAAATAAAAAAAACATAGACCAAATAACTTTTGGAGGTCATCTTTAAGCTACTAGAACAAAGCCTTATTCTTAGCGGAGGCTTTCCAGGCTTCCAAAGTATTCTAAATGGTGTCCACCCCATGAAAAGTGGAGCCAAGGAGGTTTGCAGTAGCTTACCAGGAGGATTTTTTGTTTTCAAGTGGGTTTGCTAACCTGGAGAAAATGGCAGTGTCAAAGTTTTGCTTCCATCTCCTACTTCTGTTAATTTGATGACTGTCCTACAGATTAAAACTCTCTCCAGCCTGGGCAAACTCCTGACTGGCTGCAGTGCAGATATGTTCATGAAGAGTCATTTAGCACCAAGGGGAGGGTTTTCTGCTCTTTTTGCAGTTGGGTGTTCCTGAAGCTGCTGCTGATGTCTCGTGGTAACTGTGGTGGAGAGCCCTGAGCCAGAGTTCCCCCTGGAAGGGAAACCCGTATGTTTCTGCAGAACTGGGAACCTGTTAGGGACAGTCATTCCCAGTGTGTGTGTCTCTAGTGAAGGTCTTGGAAGGAGGCTGGAGTGGAGGAAGTCTTTGTTCTGACGGTCTTCCTCCCTCCTCTCCCAAGGGTGTCTTAGCTACAAGTGGAAAGTTCCCTGCAAGTTCCTTTTTTTTTCTTTCTTCCCTGAATAGGCATGTTCAGTTTTTATTTATGGACCCAAATGGTGACTGAAATCCATTTTCAGTGAGTGTGGCCAAAACTTTTAGACATACAGATCCTTTTTTAGTAAGGATAAGGTGTAGTTCATGACAGAATACCATAAGTTCTGTGAGTAGGGGACTTGGGAAGCCTGAACCCATCTCCAGCATCTCAGTTGCAACAGCTTTTCTAAAGTCTGTTCCTCTGGGAGTCTGTTCTTCTTTCCTTGTCTCCTCCTGTGTCACCAAAGTGGATTTTATGGAGAGTGAGTTAGAATGACTGTTAGCAAGGTGCTGTAGCTGGGTAGGGAGAACCCTTGGGATCAGTTCAGGCTGGAGAATGAACAGATGGACAGCAGCCCTGGGGAGAAGGACTGGTGGGTGAGAGGCTGGACATGACCAATCCCAGAATCCCCCGTGCCCTGGGCTGGTCCCCTGGGGAGGGGGCTGGAACTGGATGAGCTTTAAGGTCCCTTCCAACCCAAATCATTTTGGGATTCTAGGACTCTGGAGGGTTTGTATTTTGGACCTGGCGAGGGGCTGGCCAGTTGACCAATATATGTACTCACTGGAAACCACACAGAGCAAATAATTCTGACCCTTCCCTCCATGGGAATGTGGGTTTGTTTCTCTAACTCATCTCTGATTTCTCACAAAAATTCAGGTTCTAGTACTTTGCTTTTCAGCCTTGATGTCTTTCTGGTCCCTGTTACGGAGAATCACCTGAATCTGATGCTTGGGAGTAACTGTGGTACAGCTGGATGAGCCCAGAAACAAAACTGGCTGTGAAATTTTCCTTGTTAAACATATTAAAACTTTAGATAGTCCTTGCTTTTCCTGTAAAGTGGTGTATTAATTTGGTCATTGGGGTGTGTTAATGAACAGCTACAACAAGCTTATGCAAATTTATGTGAAATTAGAGGATTGGCATATCAGGCAAGAGATCAGGGCAACTTTTTATTATTAAGTTGACGTTGAAATATCTTATGAAGATGCTAAATAACTTCAGTAAAAGGAAAATCAAGTAACTGTTTCACTGGTGGCACAGCCTGTGCTGTGGGTTATTTGAATGCAATTTAAAAAGGCATTTAAAAACACTGACAGTTTTAGTGGTAAGGAAAGTGGGTGAATGACCAGAAACTTGAAGGTGGGTGGGAAAAGGCTGCAGTGTAGAGAAAGGAAGAGTCTTTAGTTATTTCTCTTAATTTATTTGCTCTAGTTGAGTTAAACCCAGGCTTGCTCTGACAGTCAGTGTAGAACTGCTCTGTGCGTGTGTGGGTTAATCTTTATCCATGCTCTTGAAAGAGAAATGGGAATTGCTAACACTGGAAATCACCTGGCTCATTCGGAAATGTACTTCTGAGAAAGTGGGTTTCGTATACACCAGGGAAGCAACTTTCTTGAAATCCAGGTTTCAGGGAAGCGGTGGGGTTTCTTCAGCCACTGGGAGTTTAAGCATATGGAGATTTGTTCCCCTCAAGCCCTGTCTGTGTTACATGTTATAGTCAAATTTGTCATTTTTAAGACCCCTGAGCTGGCAGTAGAAGCACTGAAAACTATTTCATAGGTGTAGCTCAGGGATTTTAATGACGAAGTTGGTGAGCTGCTGGCATTGAGGAATAGGAGCATCCAGGATTGGAGCTTTCCTGGAGGCCTGGAAGGGTTCTGGTGTGCTCATGGATAAACTGAAAGATGGGAATTGCAGTTACAGACAGGCATTGACTTTGGGAGATCCTGAGGGCTGGGTTGTGTATTCCTGTTTCTGTTCCCAGCTGCCTTGTGCCCGCCTGGCTCTGCTGAGCATGGCTGGGGCTCCCAGGGGGAGGAGGCTGCGCTCAATGTGACGAAGCGCAAGCGTCACATCCAAGTCTCGCTGCCGTTGTCCAAAGTGTTTGATTTATTTCCTCCAAATGCAGTGCCTGACTGTGTCTTCTGCCTTCCTTGTGCAGGCTGCCCTCGGGAGCGGCAGTGGGAGGCAGTGGAGCTGGCCTCGGCAGCGGGAGAGGCTGGACTTCCCGTGTCTCTGTGCTGAATGGCTGCGATGGCGCCCGCTCTCACTGACGCAGCAGCTGAAGCTCACCACATCCGATTCAAGCTGGCTCCCCCGTCCTCCACCTTGTCGCCTGGCAGTGCCGAGAGCAACGGCAACGCCAACAACATCCTCCTGGCTGCCAACGGCACCAAAAGGAAAGCCATTGCTCCAGAGGATCCCAGTCTAGATTTCCGAAACAACCCTACAAAGGAAGAGCTGGGCAAGCTGCAGCCGCTAGTGGCCTCTTATCTCTGCTCGGATGTAACATCTGTCTCTTCAAAAGAGCCTCTGAAGCTGCAAGGAGTCTTCAACAAGCAGACAGTCCTTAAATCTCACTCTCTCTTATCTCAGTCCTTCTTGAAAACAAGTGATCTGTTGGGGAGGCAACCAGTGTTGGAATTCACTTTGGAGAATCTAAAAACAATGAGTGCTAATAGCCAGCCACCTCTCCCACAAGCGCCTGTGAATGGCTTGGCCAAGAAATTGGCCAAAAGTACCAATTCAGACCATGAAAACTCTAGTTCTCTGAATGGTGGGAAGTGTGCTCCTCCTTCTGCTGCCCTCCAGACTGTTGATTATAATACAGGAGGTTCTGAATTGGGGGACTTGAAGACCGGGTTGACCAATTGCACTCTTCCACACAGAAGCCTTGATGCAGAACACGCAACTCCCTTTAGCAATAATAGCATTGCAAATAAATCTTCCCTTAACTCCACAGAGCAGCAGTGGGTGCTCGAGGGCGGCAGTGGGGAGACGCGGGTGCCCGGTGTCGCGAGTCACTCCGACTTCGGGAGCAGTAAGTTGGAGGAGCAGAAACCTTCTCTGCTGGCTGGTCACCACAGCGCTCTGGACTCCGAGATGAGGACGAGGGCCCTGCTGCGGCGCCAGGCAGACATTGAGAGCCGAGCCCGACGGCTGCAGAAGCGCTTGCAGGTGGTGCAGGCGAAGCAGGTGGAGAGACACATCCAGCAGCAGTTGGGCGGCTTCTTGGAGAAAACGCTGAGCAAGCTTCCAGCTTTGGACCCCCTGAGGCATCGGAGCCAGCTGATGTTGACCAGAAAAGCAGAAGCAGCCTTGAGGAAAGCTGCGAGTGAGACAGTTACTTCAGAAGGCCTGAGTAACTTCCTGAAGAGTGATTCAATATCGGAGGAGCTGGAGAGATTCACGGCCAGTGGCATGGCCAACTTGAGATCCAGCGAGCAGGCGTTTGACTCGGATGTCACTGACAGCAGCTCGGGGGGAGAGTCGGATGTTGAAGAAGAGGAACTGACCAAAGCAGACCCAGAACAACCCCATGTACCACTGTAAGTAGCACTCGCTTGTTTCCTTCTGGTGGTGGGGAGCAAAGTGGAAGGTGGCAGATAGAAATACAGTTTTTGTAGGAACCCTAAATTTTGGAAGGTCTTGGGTCAAAGAATTGTTAAAACTAGTTTGGTGTGATTTGCAGCATGTGCAGCACTGAAGATAAAATTCCTCATGCATACTGAAAATAGTCTTTGGTTCATGGAGCAGCAAGTCATGAAAATATTGGCTGGCTGGAGTGGTGTGAGCTGCAGATAGAAACCTGGAATGCCATTAGCAGTTGTCTCCAGGATGCTTTGGTCCTGTCTCCTGAAATGAAATGTTTGGTTTTTTACAATGGGAATACTTGTTGTAAACCTGTTGTGTAAAGTAAGGCCAGTCTGAATCTGTGTAGCTGACAGCATATTTATGATTGGGAAGTCATTTTATTTGTTAAGTGAGCTGCCTGGAAAAAAAATACTCTTGAAAGGATTTGGTTCAAGTGCCAGCCGAAGTGTGAAGCGAGTGTGTTCTCTTCTTGAATCTGGGAAATTACTGCTGGGAATTTTTTTCTTGTCTGTGAGTTGCATTAAATGATGACAACAGCTTCATAATTATGTTGTTAACTAGATCCTGTTTGCATAAGTATTAGGTGTCAGTTTGTGTGTGGAGGAGGAAGATCCTTCTCAAGGCAAAAGGTCTTGAGACAGGTCAGGGAGGAAGGGAAATTTTTGTTCCAAACCCAGAATTTTCCCTGGGAGTGCACACCACAGTATCTTGTAAAAATCTCTTAAAAGGCCATATTCTGTGTCTAGGCTGTGTGAAATCTTGCTTGCATCAGTAGATGATCTCTTCCACCCTGATGGACCTATTGAACCGAGACCTCAGTCTGTGAAGTATCGCTACGGTCGACAAAAAGCTCCGTGCAGCAGGCACAGGGGTCCTGGCTGGAATGCCGATGGCTTTCCCATCCAGGCTGGAAAAAGTCACCAGGACTTTTGCATTCCTGCACTGTCCTGGGATTGTTCAGCTCTCTCTGGAGAAATAACTGAGTGGATTTGGATACCTGTTGTCCAGAGTGTGTTAGTGACTGGCCAAGGGCTATGTGAAACAGATTTTACTGAGCTGGGTGGATATGAACAGTGGGCATGTGGTGACTTCAGCATCCTCTGAGAACACGCTCCCGTGGATGAGTGCTGATAGCCAGATGTTACAGCTTTTGAATATCAAATTCCAGCTAAATGTCACGTTGTGTTTTGGGATGGTGGCGCAGGATGAATTTCTGCATGTGAAGTCTTAAATGTAGCTTGAGTTTGGTTTCTCCCAGTGCAAAGCTGGTAGCTAGCTGATCATGTGATCTCTCCTGGGTGGACATAAAGAGGTTCTTGTGCTGTTTAAACAAGAGTTCAGTATCTTTATTCCTGTTTTATAGCATCCACAAACTTACTGTTGGGATTAGTAGTAGAATTGCATTTATAGGTCTTGTAGTAGTTATTGGAGGAGACATTTGATTAAAAATCTGTACAAAATAATACTAAATTTCCCATGTTATGGGTTTCATGGCTTCACGTGTTGTCTAGCAAAGTGAAATTTCTTTGCCACTCCTCTAATCCCAAGAGGAAGTTCAGCATTCAGAGACATGATGCGTGAAATTCTTTGCTGACTTTTCCGCCCTTTGCGTTAGTCATGCCTTCACATTCTGAGTACTCTTAAAAAGCCAAAGATTTGAAAGCTAATAAAAAGACTGATCCCTCTGTTGTCTCTGGGTTCAGAAGCTGGTGTGTATGCACACTGGCATCTAGGCCAGGCCCACCAAACCTCGTTTAAAGTTGGTGCCTGTGGGTATTCAGTAATGAGCCGTCCCAGCATTGACCGTCCTGTTGGATGAGTGCTGTGACATCGGCCCTGAGCTCTGGCATTGCCGAGGCTCAGTGCGTGTTGGTGCTTGTTAGTGGAACTGCTCAAGTCAACCTTAAGAGCTGGTACAAGCTTCTGAGCGCATCTAATACTATTCTTTTCCAGCAGTGCTAGGAGGCCGGAAGGGGAAGAGCCGAGTTTTCCACTGGGAAGCTGCCTTGGGCCAGCTGATGATACAGAGCCATTGTTGTACATTAGTGTGAGTGCAGAGGCTGCTCAGGGAGGGCTGGATTTTTTGTCTTTATGAATTTACTTATTAGAAGGAAGATGTGTGCCCTGATTATTTTAATTTTGATAGTGAGATGGAGTATCTTAATTGTGTAATGGAGACATTCCAAACCCTGGACACGTTCCTATGTAACCTGCTTTAGGAGACCCTGCCTTGGCAGGGGCTGGGACTGGATGATCTGCAGAGGTCCCTTCCAACCCCCAGCAGTTCTGTGATTCTGTAAACTTTTCAGTGCTCGGTCACCATCCCTTGGTTCTGCATTGCTTCTGGGTGCCCCTGCCTTCCCCCCAAAAAATTGCTGTTTGCTTTAGACCTGTAGTGAGAGTTGTGCCACAAACAGTGTCTCAGAGCCTGCTGGTAGTGAGTGACCACGTCACCGACCACCTCTGGGATTCAAGTAGGAGCACGCAGAAGAGACAAAGACATGTTTACATCATGCTTAGATAAGAGCTGACCTTTGAGTTTTTCTGGTGTGGTGGCATTCCAGAATCAGTATCTGGTCAAGGACGGACTTTGAAGCATTTGTACTGTTCTGACCTGCCTGATCTCAGCTATGGAGCACCATCTCCCTGAGAAATTCTTCTTTCCAGTAGTGTTAGGGCTGTATCAGAACTTGGTAGGTCCTTTTAAAGCACCCCCAGACCTGCTGCCCAGGAAGGTGCTGTCATTCAGGTGCATAACCAGGCCATCAGGTAATGCATAAACAAAGCAGGGAGGGATTCGTTACACCTTTGGGAAGCCCTGCCAGCCATGGGCTTGGTTTAACGAGGTGCTCCTGCTTCTCAGGCAGCTGATGGGGAGGGCAGGTGTGTGCAGGCAGGGTTGGGTTGTGCTGCATCCTTGGTTTTGTGTGCATCGAGGACCACTGTGTTGGACTGTGTCTGCTCCCTGGTTAACAATACACAGCTCTGCCTTACAGCTGAGATCCTCTAAAGGTGTGAGTGGTGCAGAGAGAGGATCAGGAGAGAGCAGCTTTGCCTTTGCCAGGAGGTGAGGAAGGCAGGTTGGAGCCTTCCCTGTGGAGAATCCCAGCTTCCTTGGCTGGGTGTGACTGGCGGCAGCAGCGCCTGAGAAACCTGTGCGACTGTGAAAGGGCCCAGCTGCCCTTTGGGGGTGGGGAAGTACTGGTATGGATTCCCAGAGAAGCTGTGGCTGCCCCTGGATCCCTGCAAGTGTCCACGGCCAGGTTGGACAGGGCTTGGGGCACCCTGGGACAGTGGGAGGTGTCCCTGCCCATGGCAGGGGGTGGCACTGGATGGGCTTTAAGGTCCTTTCCCACCTAAACCATTCCATGGTTTCATGTTGCTATCAGCATGCTGGGATCAGGAACTGCTTGTGAGACGTGGTTCAGAGAAGAGCATGGAATTTCTCCCAGTGCTGGAGGGCTGCTGGCTGAAATCTGGTTTGTGTGGCTGAGTGATGGTTTAGAAAGTCACCAAAGTCCTGTTGTTTCTGTGTCCCTGTGCTAATACATATAAATAGGAAATATTTCATGTGGCTTGTGCATCTTTATAGTAGTTGCTTTTTGCAGAGTGGTGGTTTCTTTGGTTGTGTTGGATTTGCCTGGAGACAAGTTTAATCAGAATTTGTCAATTATTTTTGGCTGGTTAGTGACCTATGCTAAGTAGCGATGTAGGCATGAACTGGTGAGTGGTAGGTGATTTAGCCTCTCTAAACCTCAACTTCAGTCTGTACAGTGGAAAAATTTTCTGAAAAGGTAATGAAACCAAATATTTAACTGGGACTTAGCTCAGGTTTTCTTATCTGGAAAGTCACTGTTTGGCTGACAGTTGCATCAAGCTGCTGAGAGGGAACTGCAGTTCCTAGTGACCAACTTCTCACATCACTGGCTTCCCACAGAACCTTTCCAAGGGTCAGACAGTCCCTACAGTGTTCAGTTGTGGTTGTTACGATGCCTGTGGCCACGATGCCTGAGCACACTTTAATTATTCCCATTTACTGATGGGAAATCCAAGCACCTTCTGCGCTTTGGTGTTGTGGTGAATCATTTCACAGCCCGTGTGTTGTCTCCTCCCTGCACTGCGTCACGTTGTACTGCCGGGATTTCAGAGTTGCTGGGCTTGGAGTAGTAATTAAGATTTCTCACAAAGAACTGCTTTTCCCAGCACTAATTTCCAAGTCCTGTGTTGGAGATGAACGCATGGGGCACTTGGGTTGGGGGTTGCTTGAGGAGTGGTCGCAGTTGGCGCAAGCTGACTGAGAAATGTGATTTAGACATTCTGGTTTTTCTCCCTCGATTATGTTTTTCAAGTGAGAACATGATAATGAAGCCTGTATCTCAAGGGCCATTAAATAATATTTCTCAAATCTGTGACTTCATGGAGCCATAATTCAGATGGCAGATCCCACATGTAATTCAGATATCAAATCCCATGCCATGGGGACTAAGGAAGCTTTTCCTACTGGTCACAAACATATTTCACTAAATTATTTATGCAGAGCAATCCTAAAAGTTTGCCTCTTACTCTTTATCACTTTTTCAGTCCCCTGCTTGACACTTCGGGTGTTGTTTTTTGTTGAATTTTAGCTGTGCTTGTAGGTACTGATGACAGCACAGTGGTTAACGGTATTTTTCAGCTGTTTATGAGAACTTTCGTATGTGTTGTCTGAGTTGTTGTTAGTCTCAGCAGCGATGTGTTGGTCAGAAGTCCTGCAAGCTCTTTCAGTCGGGAAGAGAGAGCAGATTCTGAAGTGTTCTTGCTTAGCATTTGAAAGCAGAACAATAGAGTGGTTGATTGTTCAAAAATGCTTAATCAGGTATCCGGAGTAAGTAGGACACTCCAAGTCCCTCTTGCTTTTAAGGAAAGAGGGCAAATGAGAATAGTCAGTTATTTCTCAGAGATGCTGGTCCTAGTACACCTTTTATAGATATTATGGGTGTCTAATAAGTTGTTCCTGACTTCTATTAGAGCCTTGATCCTCGTGCAGACCTCACTGGTGAATGGCAGGGAGGTTTTGTGCGTTTGGTGTAGATCGATGGCCATCCACAGACCTCACGTAAGGCAGTGTGAGTGTCTTTCATCCGAGAGGGAGTTTGGTGCTTTGGTTGAAATTTATCTTTCTAGGCTGAAAGCCCCTTCCCCCCCAAACCAGTCTGGGACTCTGTGAACCAGCACTCGGTGTTGGGTCACATGTGCAAGGAATAAGGTTCGGATCAGTGCTGTGGTTCAGGAAAACATTTGAATTTGGTGTGTTGAATGCAACAAAGCATCTTTCTGGCAGATGCCTTTACTGCCCCTGCAGCATTTTGGGTTCTTCTGTTCAGTCAGGTCTTCTGTCCCTGTCTCTCAGGCTGTGCTGGGCTGGTGTATGGAAGATAACGCAGAGGACTGGGAATGATTTGGTGGCTGGTACTGCCAGTAAGCTGCTCTTTGTCTCTGTAGCCCTTACCCAGTGGGGCAGCAAGTAAGAACAGGCTGTAGCTCAGAATTTTTAGGAGTTGTGGGTGACACTGTGGATAGGGTTGTATAAATATTTACTTTACTTTTCATTGGAAAAAGCCTGTCACAACATCTGAAGCAGCAGAAAATTTTTTTTGAGAAGTCTGTGAATGTGAACTGGTGTTAAAAACCCAGTGTGGTACTTGTCTGCTTTGCTGCAGTCGCCTCTGAAATTTGAAGTTGGTGTTTGAGCGAGGGAAAGGGGCCCTGTTTAGAGCTGATCTCCAATATTGAAGTCTAATATACCTCTGTGGGGGATGGGAAAAGACTTTTACACTGTGTTGCACCAGCATCTGCGAGCAGCCACGGCTCAGAGCTGCATTTTTATTCATGCTGGTACTGACAGAAGACAAAAAATGACTGTATGGCTGAGATTAGAATTACTGCATGGCTGAGATTACAAGTGGAGCAACGGTGAACATGGAATTCCTTAAGGAAGAGATTGTAAAGGTACTCCCAGGTGTCTTCCTCAAAGACTGGGGGTTTCATTCTGCAGTGACATGGGCTCCCCCCCTCCTTTGTTCTCTCCTCCTGCAGATCCATTCTGGTTGCACTTGCTCAGCAGTGCTAGACTTCCAGCTGGGGGAAAATGTTTTTCTTGCTAAACTGGCACTACCCCAAGAGATTTTTCCACGGAATGTGTTTTGGGCACACCCTGGATATGGGGCGTTTTGCAAGTGTCTCCTTTCAAAGGCTTGGAGAGGTCGGGTCTTTGCTGGGCCGCCCTCAGATAAAACGCTTTAGGTAGGAGAGAACAGAAAAAATTGGCTTAGGTTTTATATGCTGGATTTCGAATGAAAGGAAGGGCTTAAAAATATAAATAGGTGAGGGCCTGTGTATTGACTAGGAATTCAGATGGGAAGCGGGAAGAGAAGCTTGAATTGCCTTGGGTTTGTTGCAGTTGCCCTTCACATCTCTGGAGCCAGCTGGGAATGATTCAACTCTCCAGTGCACTCGGAGTTGTCTCTGGTTGTGGCTCTCTGCATTTGAAAGATTTGCTTTCACTTGGAGTACTGAAGTGGTTTGCTTAAGTAACATCCAGCTCCTTTTCTTTTATCTTATTTTTACATTTTTTTTCCTGTCCTATTTCTTTTCTTTTCACCACCCTCTGACCTTCCCTGGGATTGGGTTACTTTCTGGAATGCCTGCTCCAGGTTTGACCTCAGCACTGAACAAGCTATTTATGGGAAGGGTACCTGGCACAGGCATGCCGAGTTAAGGATTTGCTAACGATGCCTGGGATTTTCCTGTAAAACGTGCTGTTTCATTGCATTGCATCAGCAGTGAGGGGGATGATGCTTTGCTGAAAGAGAATGCTTAAAAGGGGCAGTCAGAGTCTCGTGCTGTTGAGACCTTCAGTTCACTGCTTTTGTTATGATGATGGAGTGGCTCAAAAATTCTGTGGCAAATTGGTCGTGTCGAGGGTGTTTTCCCTTTTGCCTGCCTCTCCCAAACCCAGCCCGAGCTCTGTGCCAAGCCCTGCCCTGTCCGTGGCTGTGCGGAGCAGGGAGGTCACCCCGGGGGTGCATTTCGAGCTGCCGCCTTGGCTGGGAGCTGCCAGGTTAGTGAGGTGAGCTCCTCGGCAGATGGCTGCTCTCTCCCTGGTGCTCGTGTGCAGCCACGATGGCTCAACTGCAAAACGAGATGTTCCCTGCGATAGTGGTGGCACAGCTCGGCTGGCACAGCTCGGCTGGCACATCTCGTGACGCTCCTGCTTCTGAGGCACAGTAATTCCTGCTGCCTTATGAATGAGCACAGGGTGCTCTCTCCACAACTCTGTGCTTCTCAAACAGCCTCAGTTTTAAAGAATTAGAGCTCCCGTATCTGTTAAATCTGTGCATCCTGCCTGTGTAAAATACACTCACAGAATCACAGAATGGTTTAGGTGGGAAAGGACCTTTAGGCCCATCCAGTGCCACCCCTGCCATGGGCAGGGACACCTTCCACTGTCCCAGGCTGCTCCAAGCCCTGTCCAACCTGGCCTCGGACACTTGCAGGGATCCAGGGGCAGCCACAGCTTCTCTGCTCAGCATGGAATTCCAGAGAGTTTTGAATATCATTTTACTGCCTCAAAAGTCCCTCTTGACAGGGTGGATTTGTGAAAAATGACTTCATTTGGCTGCTGGCTTAATGAAATACTCAGTAATGTAAAGCAATGCCAAAAAAAAAAAAGAAAGAAAATACACCCCCCCACTATAATAGTGACTTTTTTTATATTAGGCTCAAAACATTTGATCATCATACTACCCAAAGAGGGAACTAAGGATGATCAGGGTTCTCCTCATGCAGCAGAGCTTTAGGCTTTTGTATTTTGTGACATTTTAGCAGTTTCCATAGTAACACATAACGATGTTGTAAGAAATGTTGCAAGAATTTTATTTGTCTAAGGGAGGACTTTCAAATATTAATGGAAAGCAGTGTGAATTGGAGGGAAATGTGTGTGATGGGAGGCAGAGGGAACGGGTTGATGTAGTGCCCAGAGCGAGCAGCCGTCCGTAGATTGAACTGGTCTTGGCCAGCAAACAGGAAAATAAGAGAGCTTCAGTCATCTTGGGAATGTTTGCCACGGAATCTTTCCTCTCTGGTGCTGTAGGTGAAGCTTGGGAATATTCTGCTGTCGCTCATTCTCCTGGTCCAGGTAAAGAATACTCTATCTCCAAAGTGCTTCTCATCCCAGCCTGTGTGTGGTTGGAGCTCATCTCTTTCCATGATACTGAAGCTTTGGAGCTGTTACCCCATTGGCGTTCATGGTTTTATGTCGGTGCCATAGACAGAAATCGCCTGAGCAGTGCTTGAGCAGGAGGTTCCTGTGCTCAGAGCTGGCCTGTGTGTGCCTCGTGTGCTTTCCTGCAGCCTGGAAAGGAGGTGGAAAACGCAGAGCATGCCCTCTGTGTGCCCATGGAGCCGGGCAGGGATCTGTGGTCAGAGGGGAGACCTGAGCAAGGGACGGGTGGGTTTGAAGGTGCTTCAGTGCTCAGTGATCCTGGCTCTGCTCTGACAAAATTTCACTGCTGTGGTCCCAGCTCCTGCTCCGTGTGGTCTGATGGGAGGAGGTAATGGCTCTTCCTGTTCCTAGTGGCTTTTTTCTCCACTGAAGTCCCACATCCCAGTGGCCAGGGGGAGAATATTTCTGTTTAGCAGCTGTTGCTATTCCTAGGCTGGGACAGTTGAATGAATAAAAATCGCAGCAGCTAAATCTGCCTATTTTTGTGTGAATTGGAGCTCTTCTCCATGTGACTTCTGCTATTCCAGTGCTGGCTATTTCAAAAAAATGAGACAATCAGCCTTCTGTAGATCTGCATTTTGAATGCAGAACACTTGCAGGGCTCTTGCTCCATGTATGCAACATTTTGCGGTGTTGGCTTTTTACTGTCTCAGGCTAAACCAAGAAAATTATTCTCTGTTCCTTTCATGTCGTAGGTAGCTCTTCTGCCATTAGCAGAGATTTCTGGAAGTGAAAGGCAAGGTGCTGTTTATACTGAGATAGCAGAAAATAATGTGAAGAAACGAAGCACATTAGGAAATCTCCCAAGGCATTAACCACTTTTCCTATGTCAGGATGGATTAAATTGATACAGATTAATTTTCAAATATTTTTCATTGTAACAGACACAGCAGAGTGTCATGTTCGTTGTGCATATATTGGTCAAAACCATCCCCTTTAAAATAAAATAAATCTGTTTGAGTAGTAGCCAGCTACTTAAAGAAGATTCCTCAGTGTGATGATTCATATTGTGCCTAAAGACAGCTTTCCATATTCAGCCCTCACTCGATCCCCCCTACCATCCCCCTCTCCCTGCCTCTGGAAATGGGCAGGAAGCCCGAACCAGCTTAACTCTTAGTTATTTAAACCTACTTTTAATAAGTGATACTTGTAAAAAATCTTACCTGAAGGCTCTGACTGACCTTGCATTGTGTATTAGATGTTAACCTGGTGTATGAAGTGTGTAACTGCTGTTTTTTCTGTTTTAGCTGCTTTTTTCCTGAATGTGAGCTATTCTTTGAATTCTTTCTAACAGGCTGGAATTACATGTGTCTCCAGTTGCAGTGGTTCTGTGCTGGTTCACTCTTTTGTGTGAATCTTTTACTTGTCAGACCTGCCCTAGTGCCCCTTCTCTCCCTCTGCATCACGTCTCCTGGGGTATTCATGGCCAGGTCTTTTTAATGGAAAGAGTTCTAGTTCTTTTTGCAGCTCATTCTCCTGCGTGCTCGCTCTTGAGATGGTATTTATTTTCAAAATAGTATCCTCTGAGGAGAGAAAATTTTCATAACCCATCCTAGTTGTCATGGCACAGCTCTGCCTTTGTTTTTCCCCCCTGTTGCTCTCTGTACCGGGCGTGCTTTGGTTATGTTAAACTCCTGAAACCAAACGCCCTCCCGGCTGGGTACAGGTAAGCCCTGATCAGATTAGCTGCTCTGCAAACTGAGGTGGTTATTGTACCAATGTTTTTTTGTGCTTGAGCAATGAATTTTTGTGCTAGGACAAGGTGCTCCTCTCTGAAAAATAAAAGGAAAAATGACTTGATTAAACGTTTTGGTGGCTTTATGAAGAACTAGTGAAAATTATCACAGAATATCCAGAGTTGGAAAAGACCCACAAGGATCACCCGGTCCAGCTCCTGGCCCTGCGCAGACACCCCAACAATCCCACCCTGTGCCTGTTTCCCTCCCACAATTTAAAAAGATGCTCTGTGAAACTTTGTGAGGCTCAGTGATGCAGCTCCTTGAAAGAGGAGGACGAGGAGAAAATGTTGTGGGTGTTTTCTTCATTGTTGTTATGTGTGTGAAGATTTTGGTCGTAAATTCCCAGGTGCTTTCAGTGGTGCTGCATGGAACAAGGAATGACTGCAGGACTCCAGCGGGAAGGGAACCTCTGCAGCCCCTCATAGCACTAACGAGGTGGTCCCCACTAATGAGGGTTTGTTGCTGGAGCTGAGTGTTACTGAGTGAATCTGCTGGAGGAATCCTCTCTTTGTTTTTCTCTGATGTTGCAGCATTCCTCAAAATCCCTTTCATCTGCTTCTTGTCTGCTTGTTAACAACCATCTGCATGCAGAGCACTTGGCTACTTTCAATCTTTGCCTTATATAATTGAAATTTTCCCCCCTCCTTTTGGAGCTTTCTGGTAGGATTTTTTTTCCTCTCTGATGTAGGTGTTTGAATTTTTCAGCTAGTAAAACTAGAACATACAGTGATCTTCCTGTTCTGGGCTTGCTGCAGCTGTTGTACTGGGGAAAAAAATTAATTTGGTTTTACTTAAATTTATTAGGCCTGGGAGAAAACTTTGTTGCCCAGAGCAGTTGTGGCTGCCCCATCCCTGGAAATGTCCAAGGCCGGGTTGGACAGGCTTTGGAGCGACCTGGGATAGTGGGAGGTGTCCCTGCCCATGGCAGGGAGTGGGACCGGATGGGCTTTAATGTCCCTCCCAACCCAAGCCGGTCTGTGATTCTGTAGAACTGTGTAATTTTCCTTCCGGTTTGAGAGACTGCAACCAAAATTTTCAAGAAAATATGAAGAGGGAAGCCTTTTCTCCTTTTTTTTTTTTTTTTTTTTTTTTTTTTTTTTTTTTTTTTTTTTTTTTTAAAACTCTTGGGTCCTGCAGAGATCTGCTGGAGTTTTAAAGCAAGGTAGATGCTCATTGCCCAGCAATTGGGGATTTTGTTGGATGAGGAGTAGTGGGATGTGCCTGTCCTCGCTGCCCTTGGGAACTGCTGACCTGGTACAAATCGGAGTATTAATTGAAGTAATGGAGCTCTCCTGTGTTTCACTTCATTTCTGAGAGTTGCTTGTCCAAAGGCATCTTGGTTTATTTATTTAGCTGATGCTTGGTGAGATAAAGGGGGTTCTGAGAATTTGTGATTATCTTCTTAGCTGTGGCTCATGCTTGCTGTCTCAGAATGCCAGGGAGCAGACAGGTAGCTCCCCTCCTCCTCCTCCCTGCCACGGAGAGCAGCAGCTGCCTGACTCCCTCCAGGATTAATCATCTCCATCGAACCTCTGATTGTTTTTTGACACACATTAGGGCAGAGAGCTGAATGGAAAAGTGTTGTCTTCCTTCACAGAGATGTCTTGGAGAATGTAAAAATCCATGCAAAAATCTCCCTTTTCCAGTCCCTGTAATTGCCTGTTAGCTCAGAGCTGGATAATGTCACTTCTAAAGTTGAATTTATTGCACAAGATTGTATGATAATTTCAGAGGGATGTTTTCCCTTTTGCCAAGGTTTTTTTCTTTTTTATTTAGATGAAAACGTCTCATCCTCTCTAGTAGTCATGAACTCCCTGGCCCTTCGAGCAAGCTGACAGTGCAGAGCTACCCTGGCTGCATTACAGTTCTAGTTCTTACCACAGCTCGTTCCAGCTCCTCTAATGAAAAAAATTTGTCGTATCTCTTCCAGAGCTGGGAATCCTCTAGGTCTGGGGAGGTGCAGATGTGTAATGGTTTGGCTGCAGATCCCACTTGGCCCTCTGGACCCTTGGAGGCTGTGCAGTAATGGACTCGCAGCCATGGCTCTTTGTTTCTGGTACAATGACTTTTGTGTTGGCTTTTGTTGTGAAACTCTTGGCTTCAGAGTTTGTGAATGTGTTTGAAAACCTCCCATGTGTTCTACGCTTTCTTCTGACATGTGCAGTAATGCTGGATGAGTTGGGAGAAGAACGCAGTCCCAAAGCAGGGAAGTGTCCAGCTCAGCCCAGGGTACCCCTGCGATGGGGAACGGTGCCGTTCACCGCGAGGTTCTGCATGAGCCCTGGACTTGGGGAGGGCTCAGCCTGACCACGCTGTTTGCAGCACTTGTTAGAAGTCCCAGTGGACTGAGAACCTCTGTTCTTTGTGTGAACCTTTTTAAGTTTTACCAAGCATTAAGGTCTGGAAGATACTGTAATACTCCAAACTATTCTCATTTGCTGCCTTTCCTCATGGATTACTTGACTGAAAGTTGCCCCAGCTCAGGTTCTTGGCTCTTGTCCCGGCTTTTAGATATGTGAATGTGACATGCTTTGCTTCAGCTTGTAAACAAAAAAATTAAATAAAATAAATGGTCTAGTATTCACTTCTCTAGAAAAGCCCAACTCCTAGAAAGTGGTGACTGCAGGGTGAGTAATGCTCCATTCACTCCCACTCCCTCTTCCCCCAAAAGAACAGGAAAACCCTCCTGAACACATCTTTGATTAAAAAATCCTCCTGATGAGATTGATGTCTTGATTTTTTGAGAGACTGAGGAGATTTGGGATAATGATGGAAGCTCTGCTTCTTGGATGAGATGTTTCAATGCCACCAATCAAAACATCTAAAAATATCCCATCTTCAAGAAGAATCTATTCTTGCAATTTGGAGCCCAGTATTAAAGAACATACTGTTGATTGCAGAGGGTCCAAATTAAAGAAACAGACCAATATTCCTATGTCTTTTCTCCCTTTCCAACTCCTTATAGAATTGCTGGGTATTTGTTGCAGGCTTTACACAGGATGAAAATAAAATTAGTCTGAGATGCTCCAAACTATGGCACTTGAACTGCAGTGGAGTTTGTTCAGAAGGTGGAAAGTGGCCTGATTTCTCTACAGTTACTTTTATTCTGCCTCCTGCCTTGTGTCTTGGCATGAAACAAACATTATCTAGTCCTTGTGAAAAGTCCTGGAGTAGAGTGTGTGTCTTGGCTGAACCTGATTGAATAGGCTGAGGAAGATCTATCCAAGAAAAATAAATTTTTGGTGAAGTGGCCAGCAGAGTGTGTGACATGAATCACTTCTGGAGGGATGGGGGTGGTACAGAGAGGTGGTTTTGATTTGGCTCTGGGAAATATGGATGAAATGGGGGGATGAAGACCCTTTTTCTGTGTCCTTACAGACCCAGTTAAAATATAACCATCTCTTTATAGCCTAAAATAATTCCGTTCTTGGTGTTTCCTCACCACTTCTTCCCATGGCTTCCCTTTCCACCTTGTATCCTGAACTTTCTGATCTTCTCTAGATCTTGCAGAAGAGCATCTTCCTTTTCTCCTGCTCTGTGGACCATGGAGCTGGGTATCTCAGATAAGGCAGTGTTGGCTTTCATCCCAGCAGGAGTTTGATGCATTGGTTTAAATTTAACTTTCTAGGTTGAGGTCTCAGTTGTTTTGGGGTGGAGCAGAAGGGAACCATATCCCATCCCTGGAAGTGTCCAAGGCCAAGTTGGATGGGGCTTGGAAGGTGTCCCTGCCCATGGCAGGGAGCGGAACAAGATGGTTTTTAAGGTCCTTTCCAACCCAAACCGTTCCGGGATTCTGTATCTGCCGACTCTGGTGCCAGGGATCGTTTCTCCTGCTGTGGTACTGGCACTGCCCGTGAGGGACCTCATCCCCCAAAGCTCCAGCAGTGACACGAACCTCACGGAGCTGCTGGTGTGGGGTTCCTGGAGTTGCCCAAACTCTGGAGTTACTAGTTTGTGGAGGTACCTCACAGGGCTGTTTTATTTAGGGAGGGAGAAGAGTTCCCTAAGGGCACGTTTCCCTGGGTGCTGTCTGTCCTTTCTGGCTTTCCCAGCTTGTCTGTGGTTGCCTCCTCTCCCCATCCAGCCCCTCGCTCCTGCAGTTGTGGGTCAGGAGCTCCCCTGTTTGTGCTTACAACAGGGAGGAGCCGTGTAGCAGTGGCAAACCTGCCACGTCTGCTTGATACAGACCCGCATTGTCCTTGACAAGGAAAGAGCCTTCCAGTAACTCACCTTGCCAGCAAGAAATAGGATTTATCTAAAAATTTTTTTTATTAAGAGCAGCTGAGTTTCTTGGAATCAGTGCAGTGTTTAGTAACACCCAAGGAGGATGTACTTTTGTGAATAGAAAATGCTGCTTAATTGCTCAAGACAGCAGTTTATTCTTTCACATTATGGAATTTCAGTCTGTGTGAACCCAGCAATGTGGCTACGAACTCATTATTTTGATTTCTTGCTTGCTGCCTTGACATAGTAGAAAGCATCTCTCCCTTGCAGAATGAAATGCTGAATCTTTCTGTATCTAAATGAGATTAAATTAATACTGCGTTCTGGGGAGCTCTTTTATAAAGAATCAGCAGCGTTCTGCTCTTCTGCAGGATTGTGTTGATCATCAGACACGAGTTGAAGGACTATGGCCACATAAAGCTGTGTAACAGGCCAGCAAAAAGCTGGAAAGTGCTGAAGGATAATTCAGGTATCTCTGGAAAGAGAAGCAGGCTGCAGGAACCCTAAGTCACAGAAATAAATGTAATTGACTGTACGTTTCCCAAACAGCAGTTGAATCTGACTGTTCTAAAGTAAAAATGGTTTTGTTTTCTCTTTCACATGTGACGTACAATCCCTTTTTTAGCTGCTCGTGTTTTTTAAACTGTAAGGAATTGTGAATGACTTGTGTGAATTTATAGTGAGTTTTGAGAGGCTTGAGAGCATTTTGGAGTGTGTATGTAGGTACACGCTGTGTGCGTGGTATGCAACCAGCTATTTTAAAGAAGCCTCTGTGTTTATTTAGATCCCAGCAGTTTGAGGCCCTTGCTCTCATCTCTGTAGTTACAGGTATGGTTAAGTTTGTTGGCTGCAAGGAGGAAATCGAAAGTCTATTTTTCGATGCAATCTCAAATCTAATTTTATTAAAGGAGGTTTTAGGACAAGCAGGAGATGAGGTGTAGGTCACTAGTTAAAAGCAAGCATGTTTTGAGAGCTTGAATTTGCAATCTTGATGTGTGTGACAAGTTTCTCGTGGTACAACCATGTCATCAGAAATACCACCTGCTTTATTTCGTGGAATCACAGAATGGTTTGGGAGGGAAGGGACCTTAAAGCCCATCCAGTCCTATCCCTGCCATGGACAGGGACAGCTTCCACTAGCCCAGGTTGTTCCAAGCCCTGTCCAACCTGGCCATGGACACTTGCAGGGATCCAGGGGCAGCCACAGCTGCTCTGGGCACCCTGTGCCAGGGCCTGCCCACCCTCACAGGGAGGAATTTCTTCCTGATACCTAAGAACCTGCCTGAACTCTGTCTTTCTCTACACGTCAATAATTTTCTTGCACAGAGGATATAAGCTGCATCACATAACTCTGTTCCTGAAACCGCTTCTGCGTGCTTTGAAAGAAAACATAAAAACTAAGGAGGAGGATCTGCTCTTCGTGGTAGAGTTCATTCATGTTGGTTAGAGGTTGTTCTAAATTTTGAAACACGAGGTTTAACATATCTTCTAAAACTTGTACCTTAATGTGGGTAGTTGAATGCAAAATACTTAAATACGGTTAAATTCCTGTAGCTTGGTGCCTTGTTTCTGGCTTCTGCACCACCAGTGTTTTATCTTAGTTTTCTAACTTGCTGTGCAAAAGCAGAAAGCTGTTAGATAAGGAGCTTTTAAAGATGAGACTTGTCAATAAGAAAACAGCCTGTAAGCCTTGCTCAGTCAGCCTTCAGATGGAATTAAGTGGTTGGGAATTAATTTGTTCTTAATAAACGAAACTGAATACAGTTACTAGTTTGTACAGGACTTCCCTTATAAGGTCCAATAGACTTCTTAATAGCTTTCTTGTTGAAAGTTCTGTTTTTATATCAAAGGACACAAATCATGAGTTCTTTGCTGCCTTATGAAGGTCAACATCAGGATCTTCCTGTATCAGTCTGGGCTGGTGACTCTGGGAAGGAGAGCTTTGCCCAGTAACTGCTGCTTTTTAGCTCTCATGGGCCTTACTCTCCCCTTTTTTCCTCCAAACTGGAGACTCTGAAGGTATCTGCTGTCACACTTTTAAATGGAAGAGGATATACCGAAGAGAAAATACTGCCTGTGCGTGTTCTGTGTCTCAAGCTGCAGTTGTAACAGCATTGCCTATTGCCCCAGATCTTCAAGGATGAGACTTTCACAGGCTCTTAGAAGGAATAGTTGGCATAGTTTGCATGCAAAGATTTTTTTTTTAAAGTAGAATAAGTATAAATAATCCTTGACCGAAGCCCAAGTGGGTTTTGCAGCATTTTGGTTTTTTCCTTAGAGAAATAAGGGGAAAGTGCTACTCTGGGAGGTAAGACTTTATCTATGGAATGTGCCTAAACATCCTTTTGTAACTCTTCCGTGGTGAACATGAAGCATCTGTCTGCATTGAGCTGGGGAGGAGCAGCAAAGAGCTGGGATCAAAAAGAGCCATGGTGGTTCACTGGGTCGCTGTGGCCACCTCTGCTGTAGTCCCTGAGCTCTTCAGCCCTAACAGGTGTCTCCCTGAAAATATGTGCCAGTGTTTGCTGTCTGCTGGGGAAGAACAGTGTTCCTTTGTTGCTGTTTGGAGACAGGAGGGAAGCCAGCCAAGTTCAGTGCTGCTTCATGGCAGAACACATCTCGGTGCTTTGAAGTTGTGGCTTTTTAAAATGAGACCATCTAGACTGCAGCTCTGCAGTTCTTTCTTGGATTCATTGGAATGTGCTCCAGTTAGTAACATGTTCTTCTACTAAAATTTCTTCTATTAAAATTCTATCCATTTTTAAATCCTCTTTCTGTTACTGTTTTGATGTTTGGGAGAGAGCTACTAGTTCTTCTCTATCCTTCTGGGAGACACACAACAAACCCAAGAATTCTTCTAGTTGGTCATCTTCTTGGTCTCAGATGCCATCTCTTTCAAATACCTGGGCTCTAACTTTGGGCATAAAGACTGGACATGCCTTTAATTCCTAGGAGATAAAAGCAAAGATCTTGATGCAAGAAATACTGCCTGTCAAAATAAGTTCATAAGATCCTGGCAAAGGTTTTATTTCCTGGAGAGTGTTCAGCTGAACTTGGTATTTTCCGTTCCTTTCTTGGGAATCTCTGGATCTGGGCGCAGTTGGTAGTTGAGAAAGATCAGGGTGTTGGGGGATCCTGTGTGTTTGGGGAAGTTTGGGAGGAGGGTGTCGGTGGCAGTTGAGTGGTTTTTGTGAAGTTTTTTGTTACAAGTCCTGGGACACAGAATTCTCAGGAGATGTAACAAAACATGGCCTCCCTTTATAGCAGTTGTTTCCGCGGGGGTGAATTGTACCTGTGTGTCCTGTTAGATCTCCCTTTTCCACAAGGAGCTTTACTGTGGAATTGGGAGTGGGGTACATGATGTGTTGGGCTGCTGAAGTTAGCAGTGAACTGAATTAACAACCTCCTCCCTGAGAGCCAAAACTCCTGACAATTCCCAGCACTGATTAAACTCCATTCACTCGATGTTACGATTCTCCTCTCTTCCATACAGCGGGAATTTGTCTCCTGCAGGAAGCACCGAGCACGTGATTGGGATGCTGCCATTGGGAGGATGATTTCTTATGGCTGAAAGTGCTTGTGATCATTCTTGAAATAAATTGCTTTTATTTCCTGCTCTTGTCTTGCCAAATATCCTAAAGCTATATGTTCACCTTTCCCCAGCAGTTTTGGGAGCTGTTGGGTAGAGCCAGTCCCCTGCTTCTGTTCCAGTTTCTCTGAAAGCAAAGAAGAAAAGCTTTAATGGGTAGTTTTTAATTTCTTTATTAGACAGTTCAGAATCCATATGGGAGAGAGATTCTGTGATATCTGCATTCTTACTGCGTGGGGAAGATTTTACTTCACAGCTCTTCTGCTCTTAAACACCAGAGAGTCTGTAGTGAAGCTGTTTTATAGAGAACGATGCTTAAATGGTACCGTGAGCACTTGCATGCTCAGACTGTTAAGTCTGTCTTGCATGTGACAATGTATAAAAGCTGTTACATTCTTCACTAGTGCACACCTTTCCAGGAAAATCATTGTTAATAAATATCTCAGTAACTCTTGTGGCCTCAGCAGCTATTTATTTTTGCTGTGATGGCAAATACTCGAGCATCTTTTTATTCTCGTTAGGCCAAGGATGGCTCCTGCTTGTTGGGATTTCTCCCAGGTAACTTGTGGTGGGACAAGAGGAAACAGCCTCAAGCCATGCCAGGAGATGGTCAGGTTGGACATCAGGAGGAATTTCTTTCTGGAAAGGGTCATCAGGCATTGGAAAGGGCTGCTCAGAGTGGTGGTGGAGTCCCTGTCCCTGGAAGTGTCCAAGGAAGGCCTGGATGTGGCACTCAGTGCTCTGGGCTGGTGACAAGGTGGGGATCTGGCACAGGTTGAACTCAAAGGTCTGGGAGATCTTTTCCAGCCCAAATGATTCTGTGATTCCCACTCAAAACTGTGATCTATTCTGAGCTGCTTCAGGGTATGAGCTCCCCTCTTCCTCTGACCAGTCCAGAGGCTCTGGCCTGAGCAGTGGAATTTCAAGACTGAAAGTCGGCAGGGGGATGTGCAGATATTGCTGTTTTCTACTGTTAAATATAATCTTTCTCATGAACAGATTAATGCATAAAACCACTGGGCAGTTACACACAGCAGCCTCTTGTCCCCCTGGCACAGGTAAGTAAATCCTAGTGATGGATTTTGATCTCTTATTCCCAGAAAACTGCTCAGCTCCTGCTCAGGAGAGGCTGCTGCTGTGTAGGTGCCTGCAGCCCTTGCATGGCCCTGGCAAGGGCTGAAACTGCTTCCAGCTGCCTCGCTGGGCTTTGTGTGGTGATTAGTTTATTTGAGAGCTGGGAGTGTGTTAAAAAGGTTCTGTAATGCAAAATACTTGTCACTTAAAAATTGGACTTGTATTTTCTGTGTTACGATGTTTTAACTCGAAATTTAAGGCAGTATTGTTATTTTAGATGTAATTATAAGCTCCAGCAGAGCTCCTGTCTCTTTATATAGTATTCTATACTTACTGAAAATATCTGAGAAGAACAGAGGAAAAGTGAAGCATGGGGGAGGTAATTGATTAACACCCCTCCCTGCTGGAACAGGAATGAAGTGAAGGCATATTCTAGTTGTTGGTGTTCAGTAAGAAGCTTTCTCTTTAAGGTGTCATTTTTCTATCCTGGATCTTCTCTTTGGAGCCTGCTCCAGGATCTGCTTGTGTCAGTCAGCATGTCCTTCCTTGTGCTCACGCTCTGCCCATTGTACTCGCAGCCCAAGGCTGGCTCTGGGTTGTTTGGAGAGCTGCAGGTGCCAGGCAGGGCGTGTTTGGCTCCCCGGTCTGCCAAGGATTCCTGCACTCCCGCCGGACCTGGCTAGGCACGGCTGCTCCCACCCTGCCCTCCTGCAGTCCAGCCTCCGTCCCAGGGCTCCAGCTCAGCCCAGGCTGCTCCCTTGCTTCTCCAGCTGGTCAGCATTAGTCAGCAAACGTCCGATTTCCGTGTGCAGGGAGCGGGGCTGAGCTCTGCTCCTGCCACAGGAACGTTCCCGAGTGCCTGAGCAGCCCCAGCCCTGATGCTCCCGAGGGCACCAGGAGCAGCAATCCCGTATCCCGAGACGTGGAAATCACAGCAACAAGGACAATACTCTCAACTCCAGCCAGGCTGTTTTTCATTAGGAGTAAGAAAAATGTGAAGCTAGGAATGTTGTCAAGGCTTTTGATATGTGAGTACTCAGTGTTCTGCAAGAGGAAAATAAACTTTGATTAAAGACTAAACTCTGTTCCAGAAACTCCCAGCACAATACGGAGAGGCATGTTGAGGTACAAGGAGTGAGACCTGAGCTGGGTATTTGGTTGAAGTCACTTGCTGTGGCTTTCCATGAGACTGTCGTGCTTTTTGTGCAAGCTTGGAAGCGTCTTTGATTGCTTCTTGCCTGAACCTCGTTCTGGAATTTACTACATGAAAATATTTATACAAATAGTTAATGTTTATATGTAATACTTTGGTTGGACCTTTTAGAGCTTTTCTAGCACTAAAATTTCTCATTGAAGGGGTTTGCTGTCACACTGTGAAGGTCAGAAAAATTTATGGGCCATAAAGTTAAGACTTTTCAAACTCTGTGGGTATCCCATGACAAAAGTGAAGCTGCTTTTTTCCCTTGCTTTGAGGATAATCTTCTGCCATTAAGGAATGGGTTTTGATATTATTTGCTTTTAGGAACTTGCTTGTGTGGATTTCTGTCCCATGTCTCCAAAAAGCAGACATTTGTGGAGCTGTGTACTGAGAAACAGAAAGACAAATTTGGAATGATCTGCTCTGGAAAGAATCCAAGTGTTTTAATTTGTGTGTATGTAATTCTAGTATCTCTCCTAGAGCCAAGTCTGCCCTCCTTAGACTTGATGATAATGCTTCGCACACAGAGTGTTTTTATCTTGAAAGCACTGCATAAACATGAACTAACCTGGCAGTTCAGCCTTAAACTTTCTTTTAGGTGACATTTACTCAGGTGTGAGAGCCACTGCATTGTCTGTAGTTAAATACAGACCAGGAGCTCAGCACAGGCTCCCAATCCTGGGCTCTCAGGCTCTGGTAAAAGAGTGCTAAAAATAAGAGTCCCAGAAGCCCAAAATGGTTTGGTTTGGAAGGGACCTTAAAGCCCATCCAGTTTCACCCCCTGCCACGGGCAGGGACACCTTCCGCTATCCCAGGGGGCTCCAAGCCCCATCCAGCCTGGCCTTGGACCCTGCCAGGGATCCAGGGGCAGCCAGAGCTGCTCTGGGCACCCTGTGCCAGGGCCTCCCCACCTTTGGCGTAAAGAATTTCTTCCCAATATCCAATCCAAGCCTGCCCTCCTTCAACTTAAAGCCATTCCCCCATGTCTGATACATAAAAATATCATTCATATATCTATATATCTATATCTATATCTATACACACACACTGCATATATGATATAAATCCCTCTTGTCTGATACATACATAAATAGCTACTGATGGTTTCTCTGGGTGGTGGAGGAAAACTCAAATCACTTTTGGGTGTGAATTGCTTGATGTGATCTGCAGCCTGGTGACCACATGGCAGCTCCCGCTCCAAGCTCGGCACCGGATCGATCCTCCTGGCGAGAGGCTTTAAATTTCCATGGAGGTTGGAGCTGATGTCATTGCTGTGAAATGAGGCAGCAGTGAGCTCCTGCTTCCACTCACTCTGCTTGGGAACTGGATCCCAAAGCTTTTCTGGCATAATCCCATGTTCCAGAAACCATGGAGCTGTCCTACCGTTGCTGCCATACCACTGGTAATTACTTAATCTCAGTCAGGCAAAGGGCAGAATTTGGTGAGCAAAATAGTTGAAGGAAACACAATTATGGAATCAAAGAATCCCAGACTGGTTTGGGTTGGCAGGGGCCTTAAAGCTCATCCAGTGCCACCCTCTGCAGTGGGCAGGGACACCTTGCACTACAGCAGGATGCTGCAAGCCCTGTCCAGCCTGGCCTTGGACAATCCCAGGGATGGGGCAGCCACAGCTTTTTCCTTTTTCTTTTCTTAATTTTAATTTTTAAATTATTATTATTTAAAAATATTTTTAATGTAAATTACTCTGCAAATACTTCTGTCAGGACCTCCAGAGACCCTGCTGCTGTTTTGCATGGGGGGATTGGGCAGTTTGGGGCTGCTGTTATTCCCAGGGACAAGAGGACACATCACGGGGTGTTAAGTCCTTGGGAACCATTCCTGGCTCCCTCGGATTGTGGTGCAGCTTTAAAAACCTTTATCTTTGTGCTGTTGCTGAGGGTTATTGTTACTTCCCTTAGTTCCCTTAGCAGAACAGGTGGCCTTTTTCTTTGGTGTCTTGGCAGATTTCCTCTTAAGTCTTATTTTAGCGAGTTGAAAGAGGAAGAGGGCACAGGGTGCTTTTTGAAGCCATATTCACTGAGGATTTATTCCCACCAGCGTTGTGAAGTCTGGAATAGTTACTCTGGGATTCTTTGCTGTTTTGAAGCAATTACAGTTTCTTGGTTTCTCAATCGTGAAGTGGAAGGTATTGTCCTAAAAGAAGAATATATCCAGGAGAAGCATTGAAACACAGAAAGAAAGATCACAGGTTTTATTCACACTGCCCTAGGATTTATCCACTTTGTCTTGAGACAGGTTTTACAGGAGCTTGTGAGGGCATGGAAAGATGAAAACAAACATGGTCAGCTCTCTTCATCAGGAATAGTAGGTGGTTGAACAGAATTTCTGCATGATGCCTTTTGACATTTATTAACCCCCTCATTTCCCCACCTTTGTCCATCTTTCTGTAGCTTTGAGTGAAGTCTGACCTGAAGTGCCTGGTGAGCAGATGCAGAGATGCTCCACTGCTGCAATTAGATAATGGTTTTGCACATGTTTTCTGTAAGAACAGCTGAAGATGGGTGCAGCCTGTTCTTTCCCTGCCCTGTGAAATCAACAGAGGTCTAGTTTTTCTTTAAAAAAAAAAATTACTAAATACATCTTAAAAGGCTTTGTCAACAGTGTGAGCTGCAGAAAGGGAGACAGATGCTTGTGATGGGTTGCTCTGCGGGTGCTTGAGGGAAAACTGAGCAGTGATTTTGCAGGTCTGGCTGTGTCACCTCTGTTGTGTCTCTTTTTCCATTAGCTGCAGGACAATCTGAGTAATCAGATTCCCCAGTGAATCGGAGCTGGGGCACTTTCATTGTTTGCTCTTGTCTTGGCGTGTGATTCACTGAGTTTTGACTTTGGGAGGGTGACTTGCCTGGAGCTGTGGTGAAGAACTGGGATTGCTTATTAGGAGTAGCTGCAAGAAGAGGTGCTTGTTCCGAGTCTGTTCCACCTCCCTGTTTTCTAATTACGTGTTTGAATTTCTCCCTGCTCAGCTCACCTGTAATAAATCAGACACCCACAGGTTACATGACCCTTATCTCTGTCTCTTCTGATAAAGGTCTTTAAATGGTGTTTCCATTAGGGTTTTTTGCAAACATGTGCTGCTTTTAAGGACCTAGCAGTGTTTGAACTCAGTTTTATTTCAAGTCTAACCCAGCCTAGGTATTTTAGGATGCCCTGTGCAGGTGGCTGTAGGACTGTAACCCTGACCTGCTTGAAGCTCCTGGTAACACATTTGATGTCGTGCTATAAATAAATAGTGACTTTCCAAACATAATTAGTTTCTTTATTGTCCTCTGAATAATGTGTGAAACAGGTGTGAGCTCCACATCCCCTTCCAGCAGGATTTCCAGTTTCAAGGGGCAGGTGCACCTTCTGGCTGTGCCTGAGCATCTCTTGCTTAAAAAGGTGTTTTGGTACAAATCCTCCTTCCTGCCAGATGTGGGTGCAGAGCTCTGCTGGGCTCCCTTAGATGCTGGTTGCCACAATGGAGCTGATTCCATGAAGTGATCCAAACACTTGGCTCTGTCTTTCATCCACATCAAAATTAGCAGGGCTGAGTGTTTGAATACTTTAGGTGCTTGCTGGTACTTGTGGTTGGAACACTTTGCTGGGACTGAAAATGTTTTGTGCTTAAATTCTCCTGAATAAGCACACAGTATGTGTGGACAGTGTGTCTTGATCTTCCAGCTGCTGGCCTGGAAGGAGCAGGACAAGGCTGACACGGATGGAGTGGTGCCATGCCTTGGGCAATGGGACAGAAACACTGCTGGAAGAAGACAAAATGATCCTGAGAGAACTGGCAGGAAAAGAAAGAAAGAAAGCTCAGAGAAGTGGTGTCAAGAATAGTTGTTTTTGCCTTGGATCGTAAGGCCAGATGAGATCATTTATGTGAGAAGACATCGCTGTGGAGGCTGATTTAGCTGGGTAAAGTCTTGTTTGCTTGAGCTGGAATGGATTTTCAAAACCATTCTTTTCCTGCTTAGGTTGATCTTGTAGCCATCAGTTCTTGTTTCCTCCCTTGCCTGTTGGGGTGGGAAGCCACGGAGCAAATGCAAGTACTTGTGGATGTGATCTTGTTGCCTCTTGCCATCTGAAGAGAGCTTGAATTTGAACAGGAGATGCGATGGCTTTTTAAATCAGTTGTCATTTACTTAAAACTTCACTTAAAATTTTCTGACTTGTTGATGGATTATTTACCACCCCTCCCTTCTTTTTTAAGGAAGGCTTCATTGTGGTCTAATTCCAACAGTACTTTTCCTCAGTGATCCAAACGCATTTTTCTCTCCCTCTTAAAAACCCCATAAATCCCAATGCTCTAATTCTGCCCTATATTCTTTTGTGTCTGCTAAATACGGTCAGAAGTGTTAAGTGTGTTTTCATGCTTTCCTTTGCTGTCAGTACCAGTGAGCCATCTTGCTGTCAGTGATGCATCTCACTACTTTTTGTTCCTTCAATCAAGGTTTGTTTAGATTTTTGTTTTGCAGAAACTACTCAAAATGCCTCCTGTTCCTGGTCTGTCCTTTCAGTTGCTCATCATCTGGGACGTGGTTTGTGTGCTCTGTGGGTGAGAACCATGCTGATGGCTTGGTCAAGAACCTGTCGAGTACCAAAGACTTTTTCAAAAAGAGTTATCTTTAAGCATTTAAGCACATTTTTTGTTACATACGTGAAGCTTTAGGCTTGGAGAAACTAAACGTGTACAGAAAATACTGACGTGTTTTGCAGTTCTGCCATGTCTAGTTCTGTCATGGGAGGGATTTATTGTGTCTTGCCCCAGAGAAGCTGTGCCTGCCCCATCCCTGGAAGTGTCCCAGGCCAGGTTAGATGGGGCTTGGAGCAACCTGGGATAGTGGGACGTGTCCCTGCCTGTGGCTAGGAGTGGGACTGGATGAGTTTTGAGGTCCTTCCAACCCAAACCATTCTGGGATTCTGTTGATTCATTTGGGGATATGTCAGCAGATGAGATGAAGTCTGAGGCCTCCCTTTTTCTGACGGATCACTGAATGTTCTGGTACAATAATTTTCTTTAACACATACAGATGATGGTTGTCTTGTAAAGTTTGTACAAAGGTTGTGTTGGTGCCAGTTGCAGCTTTGCTAGGATTGAAGGTGGTGTGCCCTAAATTCATGCTGTCCTTTAGACCCTAATTACCGGTGCACTTTGGCTCCATTCCTAGGAATGACCTGAATTTGAGGTGCTGGAGGGTGAACAGCATCTGGTGCTGGGAGATGTGATTTCCATGTACGGGGGTCCTTGTCCAAAATAAAATGGACTTTACATTTGTGTTTTACCTCTTGTAAAGTTTGGAGCATGGAGCTGCTTAATCAAACTGGGATTTCATTGAAGAATTCCTTGGCTGCTTCTCTCTTGGCTCAGATGTTCTTGCCCCCTTCTTCCTCCTTGTCTCCTTTCGCTGTGCCATCTGTCTGTCATCTGCTTTCTCATTTCTCTGACCTATTTATGAAATATGTTTGCACAACCCCTTTTGCAATGGCTGCAGAGGAGTGTTGGAATTGTGACCAGGCTTATTTCCTCTTCTCCTTTGTTCATTTTGTCAGCTCCAACCCATTGGATTTGGTGGGTGTCTCTGGTCTTGTCCTAAATTTACGCGGTGGTTCCAAAGCGGGGCCATGCAGAGAATTTTCTGGTCATGGCAAGGCAGGACACTGCAGCAGCGTAAAGCTCGGAGGTTGGGATTTGTCTGACAGGAGGTGGAGTCAGGTTTGGGTTGCAGCTCTTGCTTGTCAGAGTTCAACTCTCACAAAGAGGAACTTTATTTCCGAGGCTTTGGACAGTGATTTCATTGTCCCAGGACTGCCAGGCATGAAGGGGCGCATTGAGGCCCTGTCACCAGTCCAGGTTCTGAGTCCCCACCTGTCGAGGGGCAGCAGCAGCCTCTCAGCTCCTGCCGTTGTGGTTCTCCCATTTCTCATGTGGAGGGATTAAGGCTTGGATTTGCTGCAGCTGGTCTCAAACTCAGTCCAGCAGCAAACTCTGGAAGCAATAGGATCGCTGTTGGCACACATGGGATGAGACACCACTGTGGGAGCAACCAGCATGGATGGGCCTCCTTTTGTAGAATCCTGGAATGGCTGGGTTTGAAGGGACCTTAAAGCTCATCTTGTTCCACCCCCTGCCTTGGGCAGGGACACCTTCCACTATCCCAGGTTGCTCCAAGCCCCGTCCAGCCTGGCCTTGGACCCTGCCAGGGATCCAGGGGCAGTCACAGCTCCTCCCAGCACCCTGTGCTGGGGCCTCACCACTCTTAGAGTAAAGAATTTCTTCCTAATATCCAACCTGAACCTGCTCTCCTTCAGCTTAAGGCCATTTCTTCCTCTTCCTTATATATTCCAGAAGGAAAAGGTAAATTGCCTACAATCCCCCAAATCTCCCTGTAGTACCTGCTCAAGGTAAAGTAGGAGCTTAATAATTGGGCATGTTCCAGTCCAGGACCTCGTGTCCCACCTGGCAGCTCATCTGGCAGGGAGGGAGTGCTCTGAGTTGGAGATACTTTTATGCCTTTTAAAAATGGTTGAAAAGATCTTAATATAATTGGGGCTGGACGGTGCCATACACATAGGGAACAAAGCAGCAGAGTTGGATTTGTTCTGGAAAGGGCATTTTATTGTCCACACTTTTCTGCTTGAGATAGCAAAGAAAAAAAACAGGGAGAGGGAGGAGGACACAGCAGTGGTGATAAGGTGGCTCCCTTTCGGTTTCCTGCCTGCACAGTGGGAATGGATCTGTCCTGCCAGTGATGGATCTGAGGCTGAGGATCTCTGTTCACACATTTACATACATTCAGTTCCAACTGATCGTAAAGTCAGAATCACAGAATGGTTTGGGCTGAAAGGGACCTTAAAGATCATCCTGTTCCACCCCTCCCATGGCAGGGACACCTTCCACTAGACCAGGTTGCTCTTGTCCAGCCTCATTTATTTTTCCCAGAATTGAATGTTCCATAGGCAGAGGTGATAGTGCAGGGATGGCAGGATTTTGAAAATTTCCTCAATTTCCCTGCTCCCTCTGGGTGGGGGCTTTCTCAGCAGATACATCTAGGAAATTTCGCCACTTCCTTTGAAAGTGTTTGTCCAGTCTCGGATGCTGCAAAATCAGAGCTTTGGGGGAAGCGTAGATTGAAAAAACAAAACAACAAAAAGGGAAAATAACCCTTGATGCAGGCTTCTGTAGATCAGGTTGTGTTTTTGTTTGTAGGTCAGACATGATAAATATATTCAAGATTACTAAAGGGGAGAAATAGCTGTAGCTTTTTGAGTTTTGTTTGTGGTTTCGTTTTTCTTTTTTTTTTTTTTTTTTGAGACATTGAAGAAAGAAAATGGAGCACAAGGGGGCAGAAAGAATTGCTGAACACAGCATGCCTTTTCCCCAGCTTTAGGGAATAGCCAATGAGTTTCTGGGAAGAACCTGAGCTGCAGGGAGAGAAGGAGGAACCATCCAGGAGCATGTAACAGTTGTGACATAGGAATGGCTGCACAATCCTGCTCCCCAAATTTGCATTGAAGATGCCTCATGTAGCTGAACTAATATAAAGCCCAAACAACAGAGTTACTGCATGAGTGGATTGTTAACCTGCAGGTGACCCCTCGCTTTTAAGCTCAATAAATGAAATGAAGCCCATATAATCACTCCTAAATTTGTGTGTGTATCTGTGGCACATATTTTGCTCCAGAAGAGCCTGGCAGTGGGGGGGGGGAGGGCAGCTGCAGGATCAGAGATGCCACAAGGTGAACCCTCCCTCTGTTCTGCTTTTCTTCACCCACCTCCCCTGTGCTTGGGAGGGAGTGTGGGCCTGATCAGAGGGAGCCTTTTTGGCAAGTGTTTAATTAATTAAAAGAGAGAAGGTAGTAAATTGATGGTTATAGTGGAATGTCTTCTGGGATGCTAAAACCATTCCACTCTAAGGTGATCTTGTGCCTGGGACATTAAATACTCCACAGATAACAGAGCCTCTTGACCATGAGCCAGAACTCCTCTGGCCATGTAATAGATGAGAAAAAGATGTCAAGCACCACAGCCAGGATCAAACGGCAAATCTGTGATGGAGCACGGAATTAGCAGATCTGGGACTGGGAGCCCAGTTTTGAGCCTTCTAAACCATAAGACTTCATTCTTCCCCCCCCCCCACTGCTCTGCCATGTTGCAGAAGATGGATGAGAGCCCTGGGTCAGGATTCCACAGTGGCAGTGTCCTATTCCCTAAGGGAAGGTCTTTGTGATGTAGTAAATAAGTATTAGATTCCCACCACAGACATACAGACGTGGACTCTGCTATCAGCTTCTTGCTTTTCTTCCTTTTTGTTTGTTCTTCACTTTTCTCCCTGGTCAGATGTGGACTTCCTCCTTGGAGCCTACCTGGAGTTAATCCCTGAACTCTGCCCTCAGTGATAGTTCCTGTGTTCTCTCTGGTGGGCTGGTGCCGTTTGGCTCTGTAGGAGAAACGCATCTGCGCATGTGTGACTTTATGTATTTGGACTCTCCAGTGTTCATCATCCAAAGTCCTTGTGTAAACTTTTCATTCAAGGAGTCCTTGAGGACGTGGCACCGGCAGGGGTGTCCTCGTCAGGCTCTCACAAGGTCTCATGCAGCAAACATGATTTGTGATTTGGATGGTTCACATCCAAATTCCGGCATTCAGTTTGTGAGCATCGGCCACCTCAGCTCTGCAGACTCACCCAGATTCCGCTTCCTTCCCTCCAACGCTTGTGTGCTCTCCGAGTTTGAATTACCCCGTGCTCTTTTTCAGCCAAGTAAATAGGGGATCTGTAAGTTTAAACTTGTCAGCCCACAGCAAGTAGCAGAGGCCTCCTGTGGCTAAAACTGTGTTTGGGGGAGGTCCTTGTTTTACAGTGCACCGAGTTGTGTTGAAGGATGGTTTGGCAGCATGGGACTGGAGCAGGGCACAGGTGGAGCTCCAGCAGGAGCTGTGCTCTGCTTGTCCCCTCCCAGACATTTGTGCCAAGAGCGTTTGGTCCTTGTCCCAAAGGGCAGGGCCTCCCCCAGGGTGGATGGGAGGATGTGACCCACAGGACTCAGCTGCAGCCCTCAGATGAGTTGCCAAGTGGAGCCTTGGCTCCTTTTTGTCTCCATCACTTCCTAGCAGATCATCCAGAGTTTGTTCAGCTCCAGCATGTGCCACCTCTGCTGTACGTTGGGTGAAATACTCCTCCTTTCTACTGTCCAGAAATTGCTGGGGTTTAAAATTGTTTCTGACAAACACACTCAGAAGTTAGTATGGGCTGAAATAGTGGCTCTCTTAAACTGTGCTCTGTGGGACCGTGCAGAGGGATTTGCAGATTCATTAAATGAGATTCATTAAATGATGGAAAACTTGATAAAGGAGCCAGGAATGCCTGAGAAATTCATGGGTGTTGACAGACGTCCACTGGTGCCAAAGCTGTGATGAGGAGTGGAGGGAAGTGACATGATGTGTCGAATGTGGTTGAATGCAGATGAGATGGGAAGCTCCCTGAAAACCCTTCATTAGTGGCATTCATTAGTGGCCAGAGTTGCTCTTCTGGAAGATTCTTCGACCTGGTCAGAGCTCAGCCCTTTCTTGGAAAGCAGAGATGCTCTTTTGTATCTCCCATTTGATGTTTGAATCCAGTGTTTCTTCAGTCCTTTGTGTGCCAGAGCATTGCTGATAAAAGGGGTTTCACGTGGCCAAACAATGCAGATTGTGCCTTTCTTCTCATGGAAATACAACTGGATTTTACAGCCTTATTTTGGCCATCTCCACCCACCCCCAGGACAGCTCTGCCCAAAGCTCCTTCCTCTGGTGCCCCAAGTTTACCTACCCCAAACCAGCAGCTTCCCCTGCATCCACAGGGATCTCGGTCTCAGATTTGATCCAGTGCCATGAAACCTTTCTGCATCTTTGCTGTAGAACACAATTGCTAATTCCATAGTTTATACCTTCTGATCTGCTGCCTCTGGTGCTGCCTGGCCGCAGTTAAGTAGCTGGAAGCAGCTGCCCTTCTCCCTGCCCGTGCCATCCTGATGCTCCATGACCCCTTTCCGCCATGTTTCTCTGGCTCCAGGCAAAACCAAGCCTAGCGTGACTCACATCAGTCTCCTCTTGTCCCTCTCCCTTTCCATTTCTCTCTGGACTTCTTCCAAGCTCCTGTGCTATACAGCAGTCCTTCAGCCAGGATTATTTTATCCCATTTCTTAGATAAAGGGCTTGGAGGCCAGAAATGTGTTATTTCTATGTTAACTGGAGGAGCTCTTTGGGTTGAGAGAGGAAACTTTCCTTGGATCGATGCCTGAAATAGCATGGCTGCCCCTTCCCTTGACTAAATGACCTTCAGATTTAATATTGATGTGTAGCTTCATTCTCGTGCTGGTTTAGACTGAAGGGTCTTTGCTGGGGGCTGCGCTGAGAGAGGCCTGGGGAGGGACTTGTGCTAAGAGGGGCTGCAGAGGAACTGAGCAGAGCACCACAGAGAGTATCTGGATCCAGTAGGTGTTCTCTGTCCCTAAAAGCCGTGGTGTTCCTGTTGCTTTGAACAGTGATGACCTCCCCGTGCTTCAAGCAAAAAAAGAAAAGGAAATTTCATTTTTCCTACAACTCTGAAGCTACTGGGATTGAAGGCTTGGAAATCAGGGCAAGCCCCTGAGTGAGTGGGCCTGAGCTGGGATTGCTCTCGTGCAGCTTGCTCCCAGTGCTCTCCCGAAGGCTGCAGATTGCCGCTCCCCTGGAAGGCAGGGAGCCTTGGGACTGCACCTGCTGGGTGAGTTCATACCACTGATGCAGTTCTGCATTGATGCTGCTCTGCTGCTTCAGTGTTCCCTAAAATCCAGGATTAGTTCTCCCTTACTCCAAGCCCGGTCCATTTCAGCCATTTTTGGCACTGCTGGGAACTTCTGCTTCCACTGGAAATCTTCCTTGGCTTCTGCCTGGTTTGTCCTGATGTCACTATGTGGTCCAAACAAATGTATTTTTTAGAATCATAGAATGGTTGCAAGGAACCTTAAAGCTTATCCAGTCCCACCCCCCTGCCATGGGCAGGGACACTTCCCACTAGACCAGGTTGCTCCAAGCCCCGGGCCTTGAACATTTCCAGGGATGGGGAGTCAAAAACTCTCTGGAGTTCTTGACTGCTGCCTTTGTGTGAGCTTAAAATCCTCCTTGCTCTAATGAACTGTGAGGAAAACTGAAAAAAACCTTTTTAGGAGACTTTTGTGAGGAGGATTTAGAGCTTTTGTGTTCCAGGTACAGAGCAGAGCGTAATTTTGTGATCTCAGAGCTGTGTTCAGGAACACAAACTTCGTGTCGGAATTCTGCATTTGGAGACATGTTTGCAGAGCTCTCTCCTCTTCCTCCCAGGACATGAAAGAGCAGATAAGAGGGTGAGGTCATCCCAGCTGTGCAGAAATTTCCCAGGCCTCGAGCTGAGCCTGTTTCAGTGTAATCACTTATCCTGAAGTTTCATTTTGATCTTGGGCTGCAGAACCTGTGGAGTTAAACAAAAGCCCCCCTGGTCCCCCTGAGCCATGACAAAACACCCTTTGACCTCAGGTCTTAACGGCTGCATAATGAGAAGTGAAGAGACTGAAGCTGCTTTTTTATCCCTGGAAAGATGGGAGTATCCAGTGCTGCTCCCTCCTCTCTGTCAGTGCTTACTGGGTGCAGTGGGTGGGTGCAAAGAGGAAGAGTCTATCTCCTGCAAGATAAACTAAGAGGAAACTGAAAGCAGGTTTTATTTGTTCCCCTGCTCACTTCCATCCTGGAGTGATGGTGATCAGAAGTGGCTGAGTTGAAAAAAAGTTTCTGCATCCTGTGTCAGTGTGTAGTGAGCTCCGTTGTTGGGAGGTTTGGTGAATACTGAAGGAATAGTCAATTCCCCTCTTGCAAGGAAGAATTCTTTGCTTTGAGATTAACTCCGCTTTTTTCTTGAATATCTCATTGTGAGATTGTTTTGCTGGTGCTGCCCAAGTGGGGAAGCTTTGGGACACTGAGACAACTGTAGTAGTGCTTGTTTAGATCAAGTTGAGAGCAGCACAATCAGGAAATGCCTTTGTTGGTGCCATTCGCCTTACGGTATGAGCTGGAAGGTTTTAACATCCTGGAGAATCATTCCATAAATTCTGCCTTCAGTAACCCTCCTAAACAATGAAAACACGTCCCAAATAAGTCCTGTCCTGACACGGTGTTGTGTTAGTGCTGCTCACCACAGCTCAGAGCTACTGTCCTCACCCTGGCAATAATTTCATGTAGTTTCTGTATTACGGAATATTGATTTACTGTGGAGCATAAAAATGTGCCATGCTCAGCAGAAGGGCCTCTCCAATTGTTATGCTCCAGGAACACTGCTGCTCAGGAATGTGAAATAAATTTTCCCTTTTAACAATGGATCCTGATTTGCATAGTCTCTATTCTTGTTCCCCCAGGGACTGTGGCACTAATGGGCTGCAGTGAGCGCTCCCCCACTTGGACACCAAACTCCTCTACTTGCACGCATACAAAGGGCTTTGCTGTGGAACAAGTGTAATAACTTTTTAAACAGTTTACTCCATGCCGTAATTGTCTCCTCTCTGTTGTGCTCTCAGTTTAGTTTGAAGAACATAGAATGCTGAACACCCCCTTCCTTCTCTTTGATGTTTTAACTGCATTATTTTCAGGGAAACTTGTTCTCCAGCAATCCAGAAAGTCACATTGTCCCATGCTGCCAAGTGTGAGGTGATCTCATGGTGCTGAAGGGAGACCAGGAGCTGGGAAGTGGCTGCTTTGCTCTTCTGGTGCTTTGCTTTGGCAGCAAGCAGAGCTTTAGGATGGAGTTGCAGTATTCAAGATAATGGCTTGTGGTTGTTGCTGGTTGTGCTCATGATGTGTTAGTGGAGATGTCAAACCCCTGTCGTCACTTACTGTATCCTCTTAGTGAACAGGAGTTGCTGGTCCTCAGCTCTTGAGTTTGCCAGAAGAAAGTTATAAATCTCTTGGTGAGATCCTGCGTTTAATGTGAAGAGGAGAAAAAACGAAGAGCGGAATTTCCACTGACTTTGTGCTTCTGCCACTTTCTGCTTTCTTGTAGAAGAATTTTAACTCCTAATGAAAACTGAGTCTAAGAAGGGTAATGATTCTCCTATGCAACCCAGGCCTACTGAGAGGCTGCTGTAAGCAAAATTATAACCTCGATAAAGACCCTTACTCAGCAAAAAGAAGGATATGCTCCTGGAAGATGTTTGTTGTAAACTGGAGCAATTGTATTTTAGGCATTTTGAGGGAAAAGTAGGCGTTCTTGGTTCATAGTTTGTAATGTTGAGAATTGCATCTTAATCTGAGCATTAAGGGAGAAAATCACAATGAACTGAATGCAGTTGGAGCAAACTTTGGTGCCTGGTGTAGTGTCACCTTCTCATTCCTGGATTTAGCTGCAAGGGAGTAAGAAACTGCCTTAATGTCTGGAGTGATGGTGATCAGGCAGAATCTGCACAGGGGCAGTTCGAGCTGCTCTGCTCTGCCTGCCTCAGCGCCCGTGAGCATGTGGAGAGCTCTACTGAAAAACGGGTCCAATAAATTCTCTTAAAACACAGTATTTTTCAGCTGAGTGTTCTGCTGTGCCTCTGGAGAGTTGGTTTTCCTGGTGTAACAGGCAGCTTGTGGTGACCACGCTCTTCTGATCCCACACTCTTCTGATCCCACACTCTTCTGATCCCACCTCCCACCTTGCTCCCTCGCCTTCCCCTTCTCTCCCCACACCTTTGTCCATGGGTGCTAAACAGGGTTCAGACATGGCCAAAAGTACTTGCGTTGGCGTAGCCGAAAGAATAAAATCCGAATTTTTGGCTGTTGTCACAGAACAATTGTCGCTGCTAAGGGCTCAAGAGCAGCTAGAGCTGGGAATGGCTGTTTTTCAGACAGTCAGCTGAATAAATGCTTGGGGCAGTGCATAAATGTCATGGTGTAAAGATCTGGGGCACTTGGATTTGAAATAGCACAAAAGTACTTCTGAGACACCATTCTGCCATTTCCAGGCTTTGGTGGGAGCTGCCGCGTGTTCCTCTTGAGGTTCATGTGTTTCCACTGGGATTGTGGATGGGCTGAGAAGGGCCAGCACAGATGGGGAGTGACTCAGCATCCCCGTGAGTCACCCTGGGTGCTCCACGGCAGGATCCAGACCCCGAGGCCCCAGGGATGAGATGCTGTGTCACTGCACACCAGCCTCGTGTGGCACCTGGGGCTGTGCAGTTTCACCTTCACAGAATTGTGGAATCCTCTCAGTTAGAAAAGACCTCTAAGACCGTTTAGTCCAGCCTTGGGCAGTGCTCTGGAACTGCTCTGATACGGGACCTTAAGTCCATTCGTGCGGCACAGCCAGGCCCCGAGCGTGGCACAGGGAGCGAGGACTGATGTCACAGTTTCTGCAGGTGCTGGGGGTGGTGATTCACAGCCAGCAGTGTTGCTCTGAGCTAAAAACAGGAGGTAAATAAAATGGTGTTTTCTTGTTTACTGGTGAGAAACCGGGTACAGCTTGTGTGCTCCGTGTGTCTGTGTGTGTCTGCATAGAATTTGCCGGGTTGTTCCCTGCCCACTTACTGGGATTCCTCTAAGTGGCATATACTATTTTTCAAAATACTCTGTTTAAGGGAAATCATGGAATAGATGATAATTAGAATTAAATAGAACAGTGGAATGGTTTGGGTTGGAAGTGATCTCAAAGATCATCCAGCTCCAACCCCCTGCCATGGGAAGGAACACCTTCTGCTATGCCAGGTTGCTCAGAGCCCCATCCAGCATGGTCTTGAGGGTAGTTCAAGGAAGAAGGGTAATTTAGTAGGATGGCTTGGTTTAGTTCCTTTTCTGAGGACACTTTGTGAAAGCACTTGCATGCCAGACATTTAAGTCTTGTGAAGTTAAGCCTGACCTTGAGGTATGGAGATGATGATGTTCAACAACATAAATAATCCCCTGACTTTTTACTCAGGGGAAACTTTCTCAGAGTGGATTCCAGTGTATTTTCATTATGCAGCTTCTGAAGTAGTTAAACTTGTGAGTCACAGGACAGTGTGTGAGTGGTAGGATGAGTTGAAGGTGGCTTTGTAGCTTCAGGTTTTTCGGTGCCATGAGCAGGTTGGGGGGTCTCTGTCCCCCCACCTTGGCAGTTCTTTCGCTTTGGTATTTTTCATTTCCCTCTTTTGTTTCCCCATCTGTAGGTCTGTTTGAGGATTGAGTTTTGTACTCATCCATGGGTTTCCTTGGATCCTTAGGCTGCATTTGCCTTGCACTAGGAAAGGATTTGGGGATGTTCTGGGGAGAGAAACTGCCAGGAGAGTGGCCTGGGGGCAAAGCTTTGGCTGCAACAGTGAGAGGGGAGAGTGGGGAGAACACAATGAATGAACTCCAGTTTGGAGCATTCCCTCGGGATGAGGGGCTGTTGGGACATGTTAGGCCGTGGGCTGGACACTCCTTCTGCAGCTGGGGTAGTGGAAGTTTGGTTTCTGCTGAGTTGCCACAGGCTGTGATTTCTGGTTGTGCTGTGATTCCTGTGCAGGAGTTCAGGCATCTTTGAACAGCTGCCTTGGGCCACCTTTTTTTTTAATTTTTTTTTTTAATAGAAATGAACTAAAGATGCGAAACCAACCCTTGAATACCCTGATCCGGGTGGTTGCTGGGGGGGGGTGGCATGGTTTCGATGTCTCTCCCTCAGCAAAAGGGGGGGCAACTGGGATGAGCTGTGTTGGAATGCAGATCATGCTGGTCCCTGGGCTGCTGGCCTCTGTCTTGGGCAGGAGCTTGGCTTAGCCCTTCTTGTGCTTTAGGATTTGTGCTCCCAAGTTTTCCCTGAGCAGTGGGGGTTTTTCAGTGGAAATAAGTCTTCACTCCCAGGCTCTGGAGGTCCTGGGTTTGTGTGAATATGGGAATGAATGAGCTGAGGGGAGGTTGGAAGGAGATTCAGCAGAGTGCCGAGCACATGCTGGGAATAGAAGAGCCCTTCAAAGCTGATGGTTCTGTCCAGGGGTGGGGGTGGGTGTTCAGCTGAACAAATTGTTCACTTTGGCTTCTTTGCAGGCAGAAATGTTACAATCAGCTAATGAGATTGTTCTCGAGCCTTGTGGGGTTTTCTCTTCTTCCCTTGGAGTCGTCATGAGAGTGAGTTTGGCAGAGCTTTAACTCTTGCTCCACACGCTGATCTGGTTTTGCATCGATCCAAAATAATAATAATTAAAAAAGGATAAAAGCTTGGTGAGCTGAAGAATGAATGTGATTAATATATGGAGCAAAGTGGAAAATAGCAGCTGAATGGGGTTCAAATCTCTTTCTTTAGTGAGGCACAGTTAAAGGTTACAAGAGCAATTTTAAAAATTGCGTTTGTGTATTGCTCGAGGATAATGCTTAGAATTGTCTGTGTGAGCAGGGCACATGGGTGTGTCACAGTCACAGAATTCCGGGATGGCTTGGGTGGGAAGGGACCTTAAGGCTCATCCATTCCCCCCCCCCCCCAGCTGTGGTCACCTGGCAGGCATCTCCTGACTCCCAGTGCTGCAGCCTCACCCAGTGGGCAGATACTGGCTGTCTTATTGAGGAAAGGTCCCATCCTGATGCCACGGTGAGGGTCCTCCAGGGAAGGGGCTGACACCTTCCCAGTTTGCCTCTGGAAGGTGAGGGAGGCTGAGCTGTGTGTTTTTGGGGGGAAGGTCTCAAACCCCTTTGAACCACTCTTTGGTGATTTTTTCTGTCCAAAGCTGTGTAGGAAAGAGGGGAGTAAATACAGCATGACCTCTGCATTGGAAGGTGACAGCAAAGCCCCTGGGAATATTCCAGTACAGAGTAGAGGAGGGAAACCATATGGAAAGTGCCTGGAAAGCTGGAGCTTATTGCCTCACGTTGTGGCATTAATCTGCGAGTGTCCGAGGCTCTCGGAGCTGCCGGGTGCCCCGGCTGTGCCGCCTCCTGGCATCCCTGCCAAAGGCATTCTCTGGTTCCCAGCGAATCCCTCCCATGGCTGTTCCAGCTCTCACTCTGCTTGGCTGCCTGCAGAGTTTCTCAGTGTTTCTGTGTTGTGTTTCTCTCTCTTCTGACATCGACTGTTTCTTCCAGTGTGACCTTTTATTCCTCATTTAACATCAAGATGGTTTGGGTTTGCTCAGGTGCTTGGAGTGGCAGAAACAATCTCCCTCCAGACCCCGGTGGCCGTTTCTCGTTCATTCTGCTGACTCCTGGAAGTGGTTCTGATGATGTAGTTCCCCTTCAGCCTGTAACTTTCCAGTCTGAAATAAGTTCTAGCTCCACGGCAGCTCCATGTCATTGCCAGGATGGTTTAGCAGCAGCTGGTGGATCTGCTCTGCTCACTTTGCAGCTGGGCCTTTAGTAGGGCAGTCTCCTGGTGAAAAATAAGTCTGCTGATCTCTAATTCCCTCAGTTTGTTGGGGCTGTCTCTGTCTGGTTGGAATTCAGCTGCATGGACTCAGCAGAAAGCAGCATGGACTGGTGGGCGGATAGGCTGACTGAGGGTCTGGAAGCTGAGATTGAGATTGGATATTGGGAAGAAATCCTTCCCTAAGAGGGTAGTCAGGCCCTGGCACAGGGTCCCCAGAGCAGCTGTGGCTGCCCCATCCCTGGAGGTGTCCAAGGCCAGGTGGGGCAGGGCTTAGAGGCAGCCTGGACTTGTGGAAGGTGTCCCTGCCATGGCAGGGCGTTGGAGCTAAGTGACCCCTATGCCAGGGCCTAACCACCCGCACAGGAAGGAATGTCTTCCCAGTATCCAGTCTAACCCTTCCCTCTATCAGTTTGAAGCCATTCCCCCTTGCCATGTCACTCCGTGGCCTTGTACAAAGTCCCTCTCCATCTTCCCTGTAGACTCTGTTCAGGTTTAGAAAGAAAGGAGTGGGTTTCCCTCTCCCCCAGAGCAAGCGGAGGTTTCGGATTCCCAGTGGTCACTGCAGGACATCACACTCTATGTTGTGCACGGTTGCTCCTTTCTAATGCTAGATGAGAAAAGAATAATTTTCACAAAATGCTTATGGAGACATTAAAGCTGAGGAATATCCATAGGTCCTTATCCCGCAGCTGATCCCCATGAGGGGAACATCCATCCCAGGATGTTGCTGGCAGCACCTCGCAGGGAAGGGTGGGACCAACTGGGAAAGGCTCAGTTCTAAATATAGAGACACACTACGCTCGGTGCTGTTTTGGAAAGTGTGGCTGAGCCATCATTCTGTTCTTCCCCTCCTCCACTGCTGCCGCAGGGTGTCAGAGGATGAAGTGTACATTACTGTGTTTCGCTTTCTTGGGTTATTTTTGGTTCAAATCCAGTGGGTTTTTCTGGGGTAGGATGTGTCCTGATTTTAAGGTGAGGAGCAGGTCTGCTGCTGCTTGTGCTGCCATGTCACTTAGGAAACCAAATGGATTTAAAACTATTTTTTTCATACTTAATCTCAATTTCTGTGTAATCTGAGCAAAAGAATGGGTTGTATTTAACAGCACAGGCCAGTGTTCCAGCAGGCAGAGGTGCTTTGTAATGTTGGGAGAAGCAAACCAGGGAATTGGCACTTGCGATGTGCTCTCAGCAGCATTTGATTCTAAAAACTTACTTCTAAAAATAATTCCCAGCGCTCTGTGGATCCCCAAAGAGCAAACTGCCAAATTCAGGCTTTACACAGGGAGGTTTTTCCAGAGAGAAGGGCTTGAACTCCTAAAGGTGTTTTGGAAAAGGTCTTGGAGCAGGTTGGGAGGGCAGAAGGCAGCGTTGCCTGTTCTGTGGGAATGTGGCCTCATCCACAGTGGCTCTGCAGAGACGCCGCCCGTGCAGCCGAAGGTCCAGCAGGAATATGGATGACGTGTCTTGTTCTAAGTGCATGGGTTTCGCTTGCAGTTTGAAGCAACCAACTCCTCCTTTTCAGGGTATTTCTATTAGTTGATTTGAAGCTTGTAATAACCCTGGGACTTTTTTGTATTTATTTCATTTTTAGGCAAGTGCATTTGCTAGCAGTTATGCCTAAATCAGGGCAGAGGCCCAGGAGGTGCAGATTTTTCAAAGAACTTGATGATTTCTGCTCCTTCCCATCTCTGCAGCTGGGGCTGCCTCAGTACAAAACCTCATTTACCACGTGCTGCTTCTGCTGTAGTGGCTGGTTTCAGCTCTGAAATGGGTTAATCTCAGCAGAAGACTTTCTGGTTTGATTTTGGAGGAAACATCTGGACGTTGCTGTGGCTCTCCTGCCCCACATGCTCTGGCTGGTTCAAAATTGCTACACAGAAGGAGGGGGAGATGGGCAAAGGGAATTATTTGGTGATTAATTTCTTAATTGCTAAGCATCCATATGTGGCAAGGGCTTTGTGCAGCCACACTGGATTTGTCAGCACTTTCTGCTGATGCTTTGTTTCCACACCATGTCGGGGCTTTCTTCCTTTCCGGGCAACCTTAATATCTATCCACAGGAATCAGGATGCTTAGGATATATTTTCGTGATATTGTGGCTTTTAATGTGGAGAGTGGAGCCGTGGATTTATCCCTTCCTTACCATCTTTGTGTTCCTTTCTGGCCTGGAGTGCAGCAGTAGGGATTGAGGGTGTTTTGATGACAGTTGATGTTATTTTCTGGCTTCTTTATTTGCTGGGTCCATCCATCAGATGCAGAAATCAGGTCAGCATTGCTGTTGCCTGCTCTGTGCTGTGCAGGACCTCATTGCAGGGGAGCAGCTTGTGCAAGGTTGGCCCTGTTGGTCCTCTCCAAGCAGTAGTTTTACTTTCAAACCCCAGCAGGGGTGGTTGTGAAACTTGTCCCTGAGGTTTAATTGTGGCCACATGGTATGAGCTGCTGTTCAGGTGGATTTGGGGACTGATGACAGACTTTTTTTAAAGATTTCAGTCACTGGAATGTGACTGAAGATGTTGGAATATTGCTCTGCAGAGACATGGTCCTTGCAGCACATCTGTAATTCCTTGGTAATTATTAGCAGTGAGATGGTATCAGTTCTGCCATCCAGGATGGAGCTTTTGATCTGTCTGTCAGTTCTCCTTGGATTTTTGTGGCCTGTGTAATTAAAATCACACTCAAAATAATCCCCCTTCCCCTCTGTGTTGTTGCAGGAGGCGAAGGGCAGAGTGGAGATGGGCAGCAGACCGTGCCGCCATCGTCAGCCGCTGGAACTGGCTCCAAGCCCACGTTTCGGACCTGGAATACCGAATCCGGCAGCAAACGGACATTTACAAGCAGATTAGAGCCAATAAGGTGAGGAGCAGGATGCCTTTGGGTGCCTGTGGTTCTGCTTTGCCTCCTCATGGCTCTCTCTGACACCAGAGAGTGCGGATGCAAAGTCTGATGCTTTTTCCCCCCTGCCTCTCTCCCAAAACAGATTGCAAAGCTGCGACTAATTGTAATGCAATTTGGCATGGGCTGTGTGTAGTTCCTGTCCCTGGTTCAGTACAATAACGTGAAGGGAGCAATACCTTACTCTAGAGTCAGTCTTTGGTGCCGAGCAGAGCTGGTGCTGTTGCATGTGTGACGCTGTTCCCCATCGCTTAAACCTTTCTCTGTTTATTTGATACTTTTTTAAAGCCTTCTGATTCTTTCTTTTTGGGAGTAGCCGAAGATGGGGATAAGAATAACTGAGACTTAGTGGGAAAGGGAGTGGCCTGTGGAGGAAGTTAGCTCAGAGGCTATCACCCAGCACAGGCTTAAAATTGAGTCTGTTTCGTGAAAAAGATCATTTCTTGGTGCTGACCTTTCTCTATGGAAGGAATTATTTTTTTAGAGTTGCTCTCAGATGGTGGGAGAATGGGGGAGAGCAGAGAAGGGATGAGGAAGGGATTGTTATGGAGACTTGTTCAGGCATGCACATCTAAATGTCAGGCCTTGGAGGGAGGAATGTCTGGAGTTTGTGGCAAGAAGGCTCCTGGTATTGCATCGACTGAGAGATCCTCAGGAATTCAGTCTGGCAAACGCCTTTCCCAAGATGTGTGTTGCTCTGGGGGTGGTGGGGAGAGGCTTCCAGGGGGTAGAAAGCAGGGGAGGGAGACTGGACTTGGATGCAGCTGTGTAGAAAAACAGGCTTAATTGAGTGAGTGAGGGCTCTAAATGAGGAGGTGGAAGAGCACGGCTTGTGAGCAGAATCCATTACTGAGATTAGGGCAGAAGGCTTCTGGGAAGTGGGCAAATGATCCTTCAGAAAGGATCATCTTCCTTCTGTCTTAAAGCTGATGGTGAAGCATGGTTTAAGTACAAAATACAAAATAGCTGAACATTTATATGCTAAAAGTTAAGTAATGGAAGAAACGAGAAAACTCCTGTAGTGATGTGGAAGGTTCAGGGCTTTCACCAGGTGATGACAGCTTGACAGGCTCATGAAATGGCCTGAAAATGGTTACAAGCATCCCCTGTGTTTTTATCTAAGGCTGCAGCCTCCAGGTCTGAAAGGAGGTTCTGGCCAACAGGATCATCCTCTTTGATTTTTTCAGACCAAAACTCAACTGTGATAACCCAATACATGAATTTAAGATAAAACATACTGCTTAGGGTGCAGGGGGGATTCAAATCTTGAGTGTTTTGGGTAGTGGCTGTTCTGCCTGAAAAAGAAAAAAACAGAACCACAAGTACCACATAGCCCATCTCTGAAAGGACTTGCTGGAGATTATTCCTGCACCCAGCTGTCGTTACCTTGATGTCATTGAGCTCTGGGGTGGTTGTAAAACAGATTCTGTTTGCACCAATGAAAAACTACAGAGAGTCTTAAAAGGGCTTGGAACAAGAATAGGGGACTAAAGAAACAACCCTGTGTTTTAATAACACTCAAGCTTGTTGGAATGGATTTGGCTTCAAACTGTACAAGGAAAACAGTTAAAGAATTTGGAAAAACCTTGTTTTTTCTATCAACATAACTTAACTCTAGATTATTTGGCCATAAGGAGGTTAAAATGTAGTGCTGCAGGAATTCAGAGTTCTACAAGTTCTAAAGTTCAAAGAAATTCTATTTCATTCTTTTTTAGGTTAATTACCTTTATATGTCAGAGTTTACATCCCAGTGTACCCTTCAGGAAAGACACATTGCTGTGTCAGATCAAAGCAAGGGAAGGACCAGGCAGTCAAAAATAACCCTGTGTTTTGAGGATAAACTGCTGCCTGGGTGTCTCAGCACGAATTGTGCTCTCGGCACATTCGGATCGGCTCAGTCGGAGCCTGGTGAGATGTGGAGGAAAACACCAAATCAGGGAGCGTGTGCTCAGAGCTGATTGTAAAATACCCTGTTTCAGGCATTTAAAAATAGCAGGCTGTTGTGCCTTTGGATTGGAAGAGTTTGTACAGTAAATGTAAGGCTCTGGATGTCCATGAAGGTCATCGGGTGGTTTTGTTTCATTTCACAATTGTGCATCCTGGGGCATGGAGCAGCTCCCTTCATCCCCTGCCTTTATCCAGAGGCAGAAGTCCTTGGTGGCAGCTTCTGTTCCTGATGCCCAGCTTTCCCCACCTGCTCCTCTCGCTGAGCATACAAGAAGCCCGGGTGCTTTCAGGGGTGTCAAAGGAAGCAGTATCCTTGTTCCCAATTTTGGATTCAGTCCCAGTCTCTGCATTTTCTGGAGCTGACCAAGCTCTTTGCTGCACCATGGCCGGATGTTTCTAGAAGTAGTGCTGAAAGGTGATGGGCTGCTTCTGGAGAGGATCTTTCAAGAGTAGAGGAAAATCCCAGCAGTATTGGAGTTTAGACTTCCAGCCCCTCTCATCCACTAAACATCCTTCTGGGATGCCAGAAAACTCTAGAAAACCAACATCATGTATGTTTCAGATACCAGCTGCTTCCTCACTGCTGGCCAGAGGCCACCTGCGGTTGGATTTAGTTTATGAACGGTTTTTAAACAGTGTCCCAGAACTGCCACCATCTTTCTGGAAAGCTGTGGATGTGTTGAACAGACGTTGTGTGAAGGCAGACAATCATCCTTCGAATCCCAGAATCCCAGGCTGGTTTGGGTTGGAAGGGACCCGGCTGCAGCCCCCTGCCACAGAGCTACAGGTGACTTCCACTGTGTCCCATGGCACCGGTCACATGGGATTTGACTCGGTGGGCTTTGAGGGAAGCCTTGTAGCCCTGTCCTCTCTCCAGATAACGTGCCCAGGTTCCCCTCCAGGCTCACTTTGCTGTGACACACTGTGCAACCTCCAGAACTGTTTTCAGATGACTGATCTGCCTGTTTTGATCTGAGCAGCCCCTTCATGGTTCCTTGTTTGACCAAATGCAACTCGTGGGGCTTGTCTTTGTCCTGGACTGTGTTCGTGGTCTGTAGGTTCCACCAACTCCCTAATCCCTTGCACATTTTGCCCTGCTTTGTTATAATACAGCTCAGAATATGCATAATGACAATGATTTTATTTCACTTTGTGTTGTTCCGAGAGCAGAGCAGTCCTGCCTTTAGATAAAGCTTCACTCAGAGTAAAACAGAAGCAGGACAGCATATGTTAAACCTGATAAAACAGTGCTCAGCCACTGTGCTTTGTCCTGCTAAGTTTATAGCAATGTCTTTCTTTCCTTATTGAATTTTTGTAAGTACCACTTCTTTGGGGAGGGGAGGGGGAAAGTCTGCTCTGAGTAACAAGTTTGACTGTAGATTTTTTGGCACCCACTCAAAACTGTTTGCTTGGCTGTGATGGCCAGTTCCACTTTGTACGATGAAAGCAGTCGCTTCCTGCTCTGTGCTTCAGCAGAATGCTCCCTTTGGCTTGGCTGGCATGTGTGTCCTTGGAGCTGCTGGTGGGGAGGAGGGGAAGGGTGGGAAGCGGGACAAGCAGTGGTTCAGCAGCTTTGCCCAAGAGAGAGCTAAAAGTCTCCTGTTAATGGGCTGGAGGCATGTGAGCTGGCTCCAGCTACTGTCCTTCCCTCTCTGAGTTAGCTGAGATGTCAGGAAAACGCAGGCAGCAGCTGAGGATTGGGTTTGACATCACATCTGGAAGCCATAGTGGGAGTTCAAGGCCTGCTGTGCAGCCTCGGGGTTTGGGGGGATGATGGGTGTGCATCATCCCTGTGGAGACCGAAGGATCTGCAGTTAATTCCTGTTCCCTTCCCTCTCTTGCAGGGGCTGATAGTTCTCGGTGAAGCATCACCCCCTGATCCTGCGGTAGATGATTCGTCCCGTCCCGTTAGAGCTGAAGTGAAGCTGGAGCCTGGGGCAGAGCGGCTGGTAAGTGCCAGCAGTGGGACTGACTGCTCCAGGTGCTTCATCTGCAGTGCTTCCTTCCCCAGTTTTGGGGAGGGAAGGGTCATCCCTTAAGCTGTGGGGCAGAGGGATGCTCAAACCATGGGACTGGCCTCCTGGGGTGGCTCTTCCCTGTGACTCCAGGTGGGAATCACTGATCTTGGTCTGTAGCTCACCCCCTCCTGCCTTATTTTGGGGTTAGTAAACAATAGGATTTAAACACCTTTTAGAACAGAGTTCCTGGGGGCACCTTTGTAATATGCATTAGCATTTTGTGAAGCTTTAAAATCCTAACTAATCCTTTCCCTACAGCAAAAAAGTACCTCAAACTGAGAGCAGCATGATTAGCAAAGGCTGCTAAAGATGTGGCTATTTAATATCTGCCTGATCATTCCCCCTTGGAAAGGGCATTAATGATTGCAGTGAGATGCACTGGAAACTATGCAGAGTGCCAGGTATTTATTATTTAATGCAGAAATGTAGGGCACAGACTAAAGGCTTGATCGTACTGTTCAGCCTGCCTGTGATTGCTTTGGATCCTGGGGGACACACAGACGTATTAAAGTGGAGGGTTTGGAAGTTGTGGTGGAGTAGGAAGAGCAGGATGGTCCCTGTGTGGCTCAAACTTCTGCTGTCAGGCTGCAGCATTCCTGCTTTTCTGTCCCAAGCTGCAGCATTCCTGCTTTTCTCTCCTAATGCCACGATTGGCTAGGAATGGGGTGTCACTGCAGCTTGAGGTTCACGGACCAATATTCAGTGTAGTTGATACAGGTAAAAACACTTCATTAGAAGTGACCATAAAATTGTCCTTGGAATGTTTTCCTCTGTCCCTGGTAAGAATTTGTCAGAGATTTCCTGATACTGAGTGATAATATGCAATACTTCGAAATTTTCTGCTTGGCACTTTCTTGTGGCCACTCCTGCAGCCCTGTGTGCCTTCTTGGAGCCTGCTCCTCAGAAGGGTGTTTATTCCCCTTCCCCAGGGACACACACATCACTCCACACTCCCAGCTTCTCTGTGACAGTGCTGGAAGTGTCACCCCTGGAACTGCTGCCTCCAGCACCCAGTCCCTGGGCTTGTGCTTAATTAGGACTGCTCATTAGGGTGGGGTGTTGAGTCAGAGCCTTGATCTGCTCCGAGCCAGAGATTACCCAGAGACTACCCAGAGACGAGCCAGAGATTACCCGGAGACGTTCCTGGTGGTGCGTGAGGGCTCTTACTGGAAGGGGATCTCTTGGGCCTCTCCTGGAGAGGTGCTTATCATTTTGGCACCCTCCAGGCTTTTCCCCCCCCCAGACTGGCAGAGCAAGAGACACATCTGCAACGTGGAGCAAAGGGAGGAATCCATCCTGTCCCACCCCCAGCTCCCTTGGATCTCCTCCTCTCGTGAGTGCCTCCCTTGGCCGGCGTGCGCGCAGGATACGTGTCCTTGGGCATCAGCTTCATACGTGGGATGTGGTTGATAATCCCCAGGAGGAACTAATCCTATCACCAGTGGAGGGAAGGGCTTTGCAAATAAGGCCTGGGAATATCTGCTGGGAAATGGAAGCTCAGTAGGTGAATAAATTTTTTTGCCTGAAGATGGAAATAACACGAAGCCCTGAAGACATAACCTGACTGTTGATTTTGGTTCCTTGAATTGCTTGTCTAGTGAAGGGGCTGCACTCAAAATATTTAATTAGGGGGCAATATCTGGTAATAGGTGAAGGTCTGAACCTTGCCTGCTTTATTGGGGTTTTTTGGGAATACAGGGGACATTCCTGGTATTAGCTCATGGCTCCCTGTCTGCACGCAGCAGCTTTGCTGCCCTGATATGCAACAGCAGATGTGCTACGGTTGAATCTTTGACCCCCCCCCCCCCAGGATCCTAGGGACCTGGACTTCCAGACCCAAAACACATAGAAGAGCTCAGTCAGGAGCAGGGGTGTGATCCTGGTGCGACGGATGCTGCTCTGGATCCCGGCCTGGCTGCCCAGCCAGCCCTGGAGGACTGTGTGGCCTTGGGAGGTGCACCAGGAGGTGTTGGCTCTGCTCGTGTGTCAGGGTACACCCATCTCAGGGTGATAAAGAGAGCCTGGGCTGCTCCTGATAAATACACGTTGGATTGATGCTGTCCAGCTCCTCCACAGGAAGCAGCTGAGTCCCTCTGTTCCTATCTGGAACCAGCAAGACACGGAGCAAGCTCTCGGAGAAGTTCCTCCTTCAAGACCCTTTCTGGAGAAGAAAATAAACGATTTCTAAAGAGCTTATGAGTCATGAGTACCCGCCCTGCTGCCCCGGGGGTGCCTCCTGCGGGTGTCACGTGAAGGCTCAGCCTTGCCAAGCCTCTGGAAAGCAGAGGAAAAGTGTTCAGCTCCTGCACTGACTTCACCTGGCTGGGGAGCTGGGTTTACCTGATGGCTCAGGTGTGATCTGATCTTGCTCCCGTGTCTCTCTGGGTGGCAGAGTTGGTCCTGTCTTTGCTCCCCCATAGGAGAAACGTCTCTTTTAGCAGAATTGTAAAACCCCCAGCAAAGTTCCTCAAACAGGCCCAGGCAGAAGTTGTCTGAGTTGTTAGGAATGGCCCTTCCCTGGGTGACACAGGTTTCTGCTCTTCTGGACACCGTTAATCCAGCACTGTCACGGCCTGGTTTAGTTGTTTATTGAGTTGGGGGGTGTTTGCAGGGAGGATTTAATCACCGCAATCCGGATGGGTTTGGGATGGAGTCAGGGCCAAGCAGGGGGCTTGGCTGACCATCTGTGTGGTGTCAGAGCTCTGCTTTTGCCTTTTTTATTGGTACTTGAACCACATCACCACCATGTGTGCTCAAAGGGGGAACCCCAGCGAGAGACAGGGCAGGGAATGTAGGAAGTGCTGCACGAAGGAAGAAAGGAAGTTTAACCCCAGGGAGGAGCATGTCTGACACCAAAAACAAGGCACTGCACGGATGGGGCTGGAGGTGATGACTGCCAGAGGTATGGACACTCTGGGCCATGCCAGGGTGGGGAGCAGGAATGTCCCTGGTGGGAGGTACAAAGCCAGTGTGTCCTTGGAGGCTTGGTGACAATTCTACTGCTCCCTGCAGAGCCGGGGGGGGGTTGTGTTTCAGACCTCAGGCAGAAGGGATTGGGGAGCACAGTGTCTTTAACTCAATTTTTACTCACTTTCCTCTGCCAAAAATGAGTTTCCAGCTTTGTGTTTATCCAGCACTTTTAGCGTTATGGACTCGCCCTGCTCCTATCCAAACCCTACAGCCTGGTTCCCACTCACTTAAAACACACCTTAAAATGCTGTTTGGACTGTGTTTGCACAGGTAGTGAGTTAAAATGCAAATTCAGTTTTGCAAGTCTGTTCCCCTCTCTCTCCCTCCCTCCCTGTTTTCCCCCAAAGTGCTTAGGCAGGAGCTTTCAACCACGTGGCTCAGAACAGAAACCAAACTGCAGGGGAGACTGCAGAGGTTTACAGGTGGTGATGAACTTGTTTGCACCATGGAGACAAAATGCTAAAATCTCCTTAAAGCCCTCAGCCTTTCATGCTCCTGATTGCCTGAGGGGAATTAAAGTCCTTTGGATCTTGGAATGAAAGAGCTGCATGTATCCATCCTCTTGCTGCTCCCTAAGATCTCCTTGTGTCCCTGGTCTCCTGTTCATACAGTGACTTCTGAACCCTGGTTTGAAGTCCCGTGTGGAAATCCATGGGCTACAGTGCAGAATCCTCAACTAGAACCCAGGAATAAGAAAATTGTGGCTATCCAAGAAACTTTTATTAATTTATGTTTTTCTCACCCTTCTTTAGAGTGTGTCTGGATCCCAGCCACTAGAAAACTTGGGTATTTCTGCTGCAAATACTCCTGAATCCCATCCCACCAAGCCCTGTGGAGCACCAAGACCCGTCAATGGAGTTATTAACACGTAAGCTCTTGGATATTATCAGAAGAGTTTGCTTTTATGATCTTGGCAACATCCCGTTGGAAACCAGGCTGTAACTGAGTTGTAACTGGGTTGGTAATGGTATAAATGGTGTCTTTTTTCAAAAAGTACAGTAGTAGATCATGCCTGGAAACATTTTGGAGGAGATTGCTTGCTTGAGGTTTTCTGCTGCATTGTTTAGCTGAAAATGGAATTAAACTGAGCTGTGTTTACATGAACAAGCCCTGCAGGCAGCCATGCACTGAGCATGGCCAAAACTTGTTTCTTTATGAGTAGTTTTAATACATCTGCAAATTGTGTGATTCAAAGGTACTAATGCCCTGCTCGCAGAATTATCAGTAACCACTGACCCACTTTATTGGAGTTATGGAGAATCCCATTGATTTGGGGAGTAAAACTTCCTAAATTCTTTATTTCTCCAGGCTGCTTTTGTTGAGAAAGTCGTGAAGTGGGTAAATGAAAACAAGTGAAAGACACTCCCCGATGCTACAGGGTTGAACCACTTGAAAACCCTTGAAAAACATTGCACTTGCTCAGTGCCTTGAAGGAGGCAGGGGAAAAGAGAGGGGAAAAAGGGAAGGAGAGAGGGAGGGATGGATCCTGCACTGATATAGTGCGAGCAGGCAAAGGAGGCTCCGATCAAGGAGCCCACGGTTGCAGCTGGAACACTGCAGGCTGTAACAGAGCTCTTTGTGTCCCTGCAGCCTTTGAACTGCACAGCCTTAGACCACAGGGCTTTAATGTTTTGCATTTTTAGAAATGAAACACTTGTAGAATAGACATGAAAAGGTTCCGTAGATGAGGCGCTGCTGCGCTGGGATCTGCTCAGGGCACGGGGTATTGATGCCAGGGCTGCTGCATCCTTTGTGCCTGAGACAGACAGGTTGATGTTAGCACTGCACCTTCCTGGGGTCACTGCTGAGAGTTGGCATGGGTAGAGATCTCAAATATTCATCAGAACCAAATTTACATCAGGGTTAAATAGTTTTTCTATAAAATTATGTTTTCTTGCATTTAGACTCATGAAAATGTCTTGTCTTAAGATTCCCCAAACTCTTGATTCTGGAGGAAGCTGAAGTCTAGGGTTCAGGTGTATAGTGGCTTTTGCTCTGTGACGGGCTTTCAATGCTGGTTTTTTTGTTCAGAGCTTCCAAAGGTATTTTGTCAAAGGTTCAGTTGTGGGAGAGTGGAAGGTGACTGAATTAAAAGCAAAAACTTGAGTTGGTTTAATAAAACCTGTTGCCTCAGGAACTGCAGAGCTTTAAACTCAGCTTGGAGTGTTTGCTCAGGTGTGAACCATGAACCTGCTGGTAGTGCTGCATGAATAACAGGGGTTTTCTTATTCTCCTCTCTTCTGGGACAGTCTGCAGCCTGGCCTGGCAGAACATGCTCAGGGAGATGGCCAGGAAGCTGAGGAGCTCCTGCATAAAAAGCAGCGCCTGTCCCTGGTCCCCTCGGACGGGACGTGTGTGGCTGCTCGCACCCGCCCTGTCCTGAGCTGCAAGAAGCGGCGGCTCGTCCGACCCAGCACCATCATGCCCCTTTCCAAAAAGGTGAGTTGGGAGGTTTTTGCTCTTGTTTTTCTTGTAAAGATGGAGAAAAACAACAGGAAGGAAGAGCAAGACACGAGGGCTTCAAAGGCTGTTGGAAAAACAAAGGAGAAACGATGGAGAAGGTTGTAATGTGTTGGAAGATTTTTCTTAGCTGTCACTGGGGAGGGAAGATGCTGAACTCATGCATTTTCTTAAGCCAACCAGCCTGAGGTGAACTCAAGGCCAGGTGGGTCAGTGTGGCACAGTCTGAGCAGGAGAAAGAAGCCCTGAGAAGTCAAATATCAGGAAACCTTAATTCTGACACAGGAATTAGCAAAGCCCCAGGAACTCTCTGCTGCTGTTCAAGGGAAAACCACAGTTGTTTGCCCAGGCATACGTGGGATGAATGCCCTGTCTCTTCCTGTTTTGTTTTCTTTATTATTATTTTTTATACTCCTCTCCCTTATGCAGAATTCATTCAATGGAAATACAGTTTATTGCCTGTATGAGGAAGAGCTGTGTTTCATTCTTTTTATTTTCTCTTAGGAATGCCATAAACTGTCAGTTGGAGGAAAAATAGTGAGAAATGGAGGAAATAAGGACCTTTATTTGTGCATGCAAAACCATAATGGCAAAAATCCGCTTACCTTTGAGACAAAGTGTTTCAAGTCAAACTTTCCCACAAGGGCTGGGGGATTTTCACTCTGCGGATGTTTTAAAGAGAAGCTCCAAAAGCAGCATTTTTCTGAGCAAAACATTCTTGCTCAGCTGAGTCAGCTTTAACTGATCACTTATCTGCAGTTTTATCTGGGGTATTTCTGGGAGAGCTCTGCAGTGATTACTTGCAAGATCTCCAGTGAGTTGGAAGTTGATGAACTTTCTCATCGTTGATGCTGCCTTGTGCACTCAGTGCTTGAAGAATTGGCTGTTAATTCTGTGTTAGATCTTTGCTGTTGTCATCAAGTGCATTTGGTAATCAGAGATGGTTCAGAAGAGCAGTTCCAGGGATGGAAGAAGTGCCAGAGAGCAGGGGATTTCTGTGCACTCTTCCAGTCATTCCAGAGACAGCTGAGTCACGGCCAAGTCGTGCTCCAGAAATACCTCCAGAAATACCACGTCCAGTCGCCCCTGCTCTCCATAGAGTGGCTGTGTGGATTGAACTTCACACATACATTGCACAGATGATGTGGGGTTTTTGATCTTGTAATGTTTTTATGGTTTTCCTCACAATTTGGTGCACACATTTATTGGAATGTGTGCCCAAAGCTGGGGGCAGCCCTCCAGCTCACACAGTGGCAGAGTGGCAGGATGGCCTCTCTCCTTGCACAGCCATCCTGGTTAGAAAGCCCCGTGGGCTTAATTTTTATTATTTTTTATTAATTAATTAATTCCCAGCAGTGGTTCAGCACTGCTGATTCATGCTCATTTTTGGATCCATCACAACCTCCACATCCTCTGGGCAGGACTTCCTGAGGCAGCAAAGTAACTGCTCAGTTACCTCTTCCTCCTCTTCTCTGGGCACTGCATTTGCTTCTTGCATTTGCCCTCAGTGAATTATATTTGATTTATTTTAGATAATTTCTCTTAACCTATAACCAGGAGTGGGTTTCCAGCTCTTTCTTTCAAGCAGCCCTTCCCAGTGTAGTGTTACTTGCTGTGGACATGCTCTCCCATCCTTCAAGTCATTCATGGAAATTAATTGAATAATTCTGACTCAGAACAGGCTTCTGCAGGATCCAGTTGGATCCATTCTTCCATTTTGGTGGGGAATCGGGGTTGTTTTCTCTGCATGGGATTTACGTCCAGTTGGGTGTCTGCCTGCAGTGGTTTCACACAAATGAAATCTGTATCAAGGCTATAAATCTGTGAATTGAGACTCTGTCCTGGATTAAGGAACAAGGCTGAGAACCACCTTTGTCACTCTGTAGATGTCCCTGGAAGTGTCAGCTCCTGGCATATAATGATGGCTCTGACCCATTGGAACTATAAATGGCTTCTTTCCCCCTTCTCTGACAGTGGAATTGTGCTGCCTCATGGTTTTTATAAATGAGGTTTCAACCTAGATAAAATTAAACACTTTTAGTCAAATTTAGGAGCTGTTAAACTGTCTGTGCTAGTAAGTCGTAGTTTTCAGTTGTGTTTATGCAAAGTGAAAGCATCCTCTCGTGAGGCCGGACTAAATTAACAGGTTCTGTATAAGGTATAGAAAAAAAACGGGGGGGGGTGTGTGTGTGTGTGTATGTATATGTATAATAATTATATAGAATATATAATAATATTATTGAGTATGCTATACATATACATAATAATTACAATTTTATAACAATATAAATGTCACATAACAACTATTCCAGATAATAAATACACAGAAATAAAATGAATTTATTATATATTTATTAATGATAAAATGTAACTATAATATATAAAATACAGGTGTCTTTTAATGTATTTTGTATGCATATAGAATATGTATTTTTATATATATGTACAAGTAATGTTAAAACAACAGCACTAGGATGTTTTTCATGAGCTGTCAGAGGAATGTGTGAGGAGAGTCCTTGGGCTCGCTGACGTGCGCTGTTGCCCCGTGTCCCTCTGCAGGCCCACCGAGCCAGCCTGGCGCGCTGCAGCTGTGACGTGAACCCCTCCTGTGCCCTGTGTGGCACCCGCAGCTCCACCACTCTGGAGATCCAGTACGATGCCCCTCTGCTGGAGCGCCTCTCCCAGCTGGACTCCTGCATCCATCCTGTCCTGTCATTCCCGGATGGTGAGTGCAGCCCCCGCGGGTCCCGCTGGGTCCTGGCTGGTTACAGGGGATGCTTGGAGGTGCCCCGGGCTTCCAGGGGAGGTGCAGATCTGCTTGGGTACAACCAAACTTGTCCGTCTGCAGGTGTTTTTGGGATTAGAGCATTGACTGGAGCAGGAAGGTCTGGGAAAGTGTTATACCTGGGCTCTGCTGTGTTTTGGGAATCTCGACCTGGAGCCTCACTCACAATGGGGAAGCCAAGCAGTGCCTGGGAGTCCTTCCTGGGACCTGGCTCTGGGGTCTTTGGGGTTCTAAACCACTTGAGAAATGTTTGTCCATCTGTATAAAATGATTTGTGGATTGGTTTGTCACAGGAAATCCTTTTGACCTTGTGAGGAATTGTAAACGATCTTCCATGGTTCGGTGGGCACAGCAAGAAGGGATGTTCCCGTTAGGACACTCAATTTCCTGTATTACAGCTTCAGGGTTAATCATCATTAAGAGGAATAATTAACCAACCCTGACTGTGGGGTATTCACAGATTTCATGTGTAGGGACTTTTCCCAAGGGAAAAGTAATTTCCAGAATCTTCTTGAACTGGTACTTTTGTCGGGAGAGTTGGGCAGTGCATGGATCGTAGTGGTTCCTTCCTTTGGTGGGAGTTTGTGGCTGCCTGAGGTGTAAAATTATGGCTGCCCCATCCCTGGAAGTGTCCAAGGCCAGGCTGGACAGGGGTTGGAGCAACCTGGGATAGTGGAAGGTGTCCCTGCCCAAGCCATTCTGGGATTTTCATGCTGGGAGGAAGGTGTGTGTCTCTGCTTCCCATGGGGGTGTCAAGTGGTTGGTCCAGGATAAGTCACTGGGCTAATGTGTGTGCTTGGGTTTAAATTCCAGCTTTTCACAAACTTCATGTGACAGTAGGAAATGCAGGGAGTGTCTGGGAGCAATTAATGTGGCCTCTTTCGTTAGCACTATATTTAAACTAGACTAAAATAGTAAATTGGCACTATTTTTAGCTAGATCCCTCCCCTCCCAAAGACAGCTCTGATCAGGAGTGCTCAAGGAACTTAATGAACTCCTGAAGCAGGAATTTCTTTCCTGATTTCACAGCACTTGTGATCCTGTGTCTGTAGTGCTAAATCAAATATCCTGGGAGGTGGGGAGACAACCTGTTGGGTGCTATTGCAGCAGAGGCACCAGGAAAATTACCCCACATTCTTCCCATTTTTAGGCCCCCTGCAGCCAGCTCACAGGGTAGAAGATCCTTTCTGGCTGTATGAGATTAAAAAACTTGGAGTTTAATACTTAATTGGTGTAAAGCTTAAAACATCTGTACAGAAAGAGCCATTTTCCCCTCCTGGTGAACTTTATTTATTCAGTAATGCTTAATGCAGTTCACAAGGGTTGATTTTTGGGATGGGGGTGATTCCTATCCCAGAGGAAAGCCAGGTAAGCTGTTCAGGTGGGGAAATTGCTGTGCCTGGTGCTGTTGGTGTGCACTGAGGTGTCTCCATGCCTGTGAGCATTAATCCAGGATGCTGCGGGGCTGTGGCTGTGCAGGGGCTCAGTGAGGATTCCTGGTGGATGGAGCTGTGAGCATGTGCTGACTTTCACTTTGAGCCAGCCTCTCCGGGCTCTCGGTGCCAGCCGGGATCTCCGGAGCAGTTTGCCAAGGGCAAAACTGCCAGGCACTGCAGGAGGAAAAGATCATTTATTCACTTATTCTCCTGGCAAGCAGGACACAGCCAGCAAGGCCTTTAACCCCTGCACTTGTGCCCTGCCAGCGCTTTGTCCCCTTTTGTCCCCTTCCTTTCAGGGTGGTGTGGGGTTTTTCTGGGATTTTTTTCTGGTTGGTTTGATTTCTCGCTGGGAGTTTTTGGATGATGTAATAACCTTGGAGGGAGGATGAACGCTGGGCTCACTGTGGTTGCCATCTGCTGGTCCCTGGGAGCCCTGCACTGCTTCCCGAGGAGCAGGAGGAGGAGGGATGGTGTCACTTGCTGCACGGACTCTGCTGCCAGCAGGGCAATGCCAAACCAGCAAAGAACTCATTTTCTCCTGCCAGCGTTTTGTCTTGGCGTTCTCCCCCTCCTTTCAACCTGTCCCCTCCTTCCACAGATGGTATGTGAATTGGGAGGAGAAAGCAAAAGATGAACAGAGAGCAGAGGCCATTTTCCCAAAGTCTGACCACTCTAGTGGCTGGCAGCATCCCTAAAGGACTGGCCTGGCCCCTCTCTGCTTTTCTCGTGCTTTTTGGGACATGTCCCCGCAAACCGGCAGTGATGGCCAAAGAACTGCCATCACCCTGTGGCAGCCCTTCCTTGGCAAGGGATTGGGTTAGAGCTTGAACCATCAAAGTACTTGGAGTGCAGCTGTCCTTGCTTTCTCCAGGGAGCCAAGTCCCCACAAGCTCCAGCCCCTGCTCTGCCAGCTCCATCCTGTTTGCCTGCCTGGATCCACTGGGGCTTTCCAGTCCCTGAAATTGGGAGGGAAATACTGGGACAGGGTGATGGGACCACAGCTCTTTGTTACATGATTGATGTGGATTCCATGTTCTGTATCCCTTGCAGATGTGCCGACAAGCCTGCACTTCCAGAGCATGTTGAAATCCCAGTGGCAGAACAAACCCTTCGAGAAAACTAAACCTCCCAAAAAGCTGTCGCTGAAGCACAGAGCCCCCGTGCCCCCCAGCCTGGCTGACCCCGCGCGCAAGGACCGCCACAAGCTGGTCAACTCCTTCTTCACCGCGGCCAGTAAGTGCTGCCCCTGCCCGGGTCAGTCAGAGAGGAGCAGGAGCAGGAGCAGGAGGAGGAGGATGCCCTTCGAGTCCCACTCCCAGGGGTGAGGCAGGGCTATGACAGGGCTGCAGGTGAGGTGTGTGCAGGTGCAGCTCAGGTTTGTAGGACCTTCTCGTGCTCGGTGTCAGCCATGCCCACAGCAGTGCCACAGGTCTGAGCACACCTCCCCAGCACCCCCATGGTGTGGAGAATTTGTGGAGCTGGAAAACTCTGCCCAAGCCTCCTGTGCCAGCAGAAAGAGAGGTGAAAGCAGGCATTTCATAGCTCTTTCTCTGTTCCCCTCCTCAGAGCGCTCCCATCAAAAAGCCCAAGCAGACAAGGCACACAGGCCGCCTTTAGACGATTTTTCGGCCGTGTCCAAGGCCGAGAGAGCGCCAGAGCGCTCTGCCCAGCCTCCTGCCTTTGACAAAAAGCGATTGCGAGACTGCTCATCTGAGAGGAGTGAAGGTAGGCCCCCAGGGGCAGTGTCTCGGGGGGAGCTTGGGCTTTGCTGCATCCTCAGCCTCTCTGCCCCAGAGAAGGGGGCACGCACTGCTTTGGGCCGAGTCGCCACCGCAGCAATGCCTCGTGTGCTCTAAACTGCTTCTTCCCCAGGGCAGCCCCCTCGGAAGGTGCTTCTCTTTCCTGCTAAGTGCTCCTCAGCACTGGCCGTTTCTGGTGCACATGGTCCTTTCCTCGCCGCCACCACCCCCTTGGGTGGGCTGGGGGTTTTTTTGCTAAAGTTGTTGTTCATTTTCTCCCGCCCTCCCCATGCAGTGTTGAAGCATCACACGGACGTCAGTGGCCCGAGCTACCTGTCAGCAGCTGTGGCTCCCACCCCTCACAGCCCCATAGCTCGGCAGCTCTCCACCTCCTCCGAGGGCTCCGCTCCTGCCAGCTCCACTTCCCAGGGCACCTCTGGCACCGCCGTGAGTATCTGCTGCCTTCTGGAGGGGTTCTGGGCTCAGCTCCATCATGGGAGCTCAGCTTTTGAGCAGGTTTTGGGCTGGGGAGTGCTCAGTGTTCCTCTTGCCACGCTGGACCCGTTGGTTCAGCTCATGCTGGGGTTGCTGGGTGGGTGTTGGATGTGTTGGCTGTGCACCGCCAGGCAGCTGCAGTTCCGGGTTCGCCATCAGCTCAGCAACTGCTGGTGAATGTTCCCATTCCCAGCAGTCCCTTGGCTTTGCTCCACATCCGGATTTTGGGTTTTGAAGCTCTGTGGGGCTGCCAGGAGAAGAGCTGGGCCCCAGCAGTGCTGCTTCCACTGGGACAGCTCCCCTCACGGCCTCGGTGGTCTGTGGGTGGGCTTGGGGTCACAGGGCCAGGGCACAACAGTGGTGGTGGAGGTCTCCCACCTGTACACAAGCTCCAGCAGTCACTGAACTCAGACCATCTTCTGAGACACACTCAGACTCCCAAAATGCTTGAGGATGGCAGGATGTGGGACCTTTATGAGCTGTGTGAGTGAGCAGAACCGAAACTCCCTCCCACTGTGCTCCGGGACAGAGCGATGGCACAGCTCCTCCACCAGACACCATCATCCTCCCAGGCCCACGCTAGCAGAAGCCTTTCAATGACAGACAGTTCTGCTGAGTTCACAGGTGTCCCAGTGAAGAACTTGGCTTCTGTCTGGCCACCCCATTTGGTAGTTTGGGCCACAGCCTGAGCTGGATGTGACCCAGGGGCAACAGAGCAGGACTCCTTGAACCCTCTGCTCCAAGCTTGTTGCCATGGGGTTACAGGTCCCCACTGGGTTCCGTGAAATTCAGTTGTTCCATCACCAGCTGTGACATCAGGGTGTCAGAAGAACCCAGTGGTGTTTCAGCTTGAGTGAGCTTGGTGTTTTGGGGGAGAGGACAGCTCATATCAGCAGCTCTGGCACCTCGAGGAGGCCTTTCCTTGGCTTCACACACCCATTGTGGTTTTCTCTTGCTGCTTTTCCTGCTGTGTTTTCACAAGCTCATTCAGAAATGCAAGATGAAGAGGTTTCCCTCCCCCAGCAAGAGGATTCCAGGCCCTGGGCTCTACGCTCTGGGCTCAGGGGTGGAGCTCCTGTGTTCAAGCGTCCCAGGCAGCTGCGGGTCTGTGCGTGCTCCCCAGCCAAAGGGCCAATCCTTGCTCCGGGCAGCCACGCCTTGGGATTTGGGTTTCCTTGCTGCTGGGGCAGTAGATGTTGGGCTGGGAAGAGGACTTGGAGCAAGCAGTAGGGGAACTCCAGTCTGATGCAAATTGATGTTGGTTCTGAAGTGTCCGTAGGTCAGGCAAGGCCATTTTGTCCTCTTTCCGTCAGTGGCTTCCACTGATGACTTTGCCATGTGCCAAACCCCACATCCCTTTCTCACATGGTTCTTCCCGTTGCAGCAGCCGAGGAGGAGGAGGGGCGAGAGCTCCTTTGACATAAACAACATCGTCATCCCCATGTCCGTGGCTGCCACGACCCGCGTGGAGAAGCTGCAGTACAAGGAGATCCTCACCCCCAGGTACTGCCCCAGCAGGGAAGGGATGCACTCTGCTTCTTCCTTGGGAAGAAGGGAAAGTTTGGAAAACTGATCATACCATTGCTGGAGACTGGCTAAGTTAGGGATTATTTTCTCTGAGGGTCCCTTGGCCATCACAGCCAACTGCCCAGCTCAGCCTCTGCTCAGTTTAAAGTCAGTCCTGGTTGTCTCCTTAAAAGGAGACTAAGCCAAAGGCCCCGGTGGTTTCCCAGGTGGTGCCTGGGCTGGATTAACCTTGCAGTTCTGCCTCTTCCCAGTTTCCCTCTGTCTTCCTCCTGGTCGTCCATGCTCTTCCCTGGCCCATTTCAGAGCGGGGCAAGGCAGGAGGGAGCCTGTGGGAGGAAGAGGAGGAAATGCTGCAGCCTCTGCCCTTGGGAAGCATCAGCTGTGCTACCAGACCACCAGGGAGGTCTGGTACTTTAAACTGAGCCTAAGTGTGTTGCTCCTCGTGGCAGGGTGGAATTTCCCTTTCCCAAAAGCCAGTGTTTGGGGGGCGTGGGCAGCTGGTTCTGGCTGTGCCCTGAGTGATGCCCATGGTGGTTGTGTTGCAGCTGGCGTGAAGTTGACATCAGTGCTCTGAAGGCCAACCCTGAGGAGGACAACGAGGAGGTAAGAAGGATTTCATTTCCCAGTTAATGCAGAATGGGGCTGGTGGTGACTGAACAGTGTCTGTGGAGGGAACAGAGGCAGGGAACCAGCTGGTGTTGGTTCCTGTACAGGGCTGCCAGAGCTCCAGGAGTGTTTGGACAGTGCTCTCAGGCACAGGGGTGGGACTGTTGGGGTGTCTGTGCGGGGCCAGGAGTTGGACTGGATGATGCCTGTGGGTCCCTTCCAACTCAGGACATTCTACTGTTCAGTGATAAACATTAAAATTCTCACTGTAACTAGTGCTGGCAAAACTGTACAGAGATGGTTGTTTAATAGCAGAAAGCTCTGACCAAGCCCTCTGCCCTTCCCTTTGCAGGTTGAGGACTTGTCAGATTCGGCCTTCGCTGCTCGGCACGGGAAGTGTGAGGAGATGGAGCGGGCGCGGTGGCTCTGGAGCACGAGCGTCCCCCCGCAGCGCCGGGGCAGCAGGTACAGCCCTGCTCGCCATTCCCAGCACTGGGATGCTCCTGGGAGCAGGTGGTGATTCATAGAAATGGTTGAAAGCTGGTGCTGGTGTTGAAAAGTTTGGCCCCATCCAGCTTGAGGAGCCCACGTGGGAGCAGGGCACAGTCTTGTTTAGGTGGGGGTGAAGCTACAGCCCAGTTTGGCTGCAGACAACTCTGCACCATCTGCTTTCTCAAGCACTTCTACTGCTCCAGAAGTGTGGGAGATGCTGTGCCAGCCTGGGAGTCCAGGGGAAGACACAGGGGCTGCAATGGCATCATTCCTGCAGGATCAGGGACGCTGTCAACTGGACACTCAGTTCCCTTTCTGTCTTTGTGAGTGGGTGTCTAAAACTTCCCACTGTTTCGAGCTGTTGATCTCATTATAAACCTGCACAAGAAGGGATTTGCCCTTCCCTGTTCCATTGCAATTTCCAGTGCTCCTGGAGAGTGGGATGTTTTGCTGTTTCTTGGAGAGTTGCATACAGATTTGGGAACTCGGTTATGTTACTCTGCTTGTAGTCTGTGGGCTTTTATCTGGACTCTGTGTTGAGGCTCAGACTTCCGTAATTCTTGGTTGAAATGTGAGGTCTCAGGGTTTCACTGTTTTCCTCCTGCTCCCAGCTGCTGAAGAGCAGCATCGGTGCATCCAGACAGTGGAAAAGGGACAGAGATGGGCCTGGATGGATTTTGTCTCTGGGCTGTGACATTCCCTGCTCGTGTTCCCATCAGGGCAAAAGGATCCTGGGGTGGGATCAGGCAGCAGTGGGGGAGCATGGCTGGGCTCTCAGACCTGCTCCTGTCTCAGGTCCTACAGATCGACAGACGGACGGACGACCCCCCAGCTGGGGAACCCCTCGACTCCCCAGCCGGCATCCCCTGAGGTGGGCAACTACCACTCCCACTTGGAGCTGTCCCACACCCACTCACCACGCAGCCCCATCAGCCCCGAACTGCTCTGTGCCCCCCTGACCCCCCTGTCCCGGGACTCCCTGCGGCTCCTGTCCAGCGAGGACACGCGTTGCTCCACGCCCGAGGCCGGCCTGGACGAGCAGGTGGGTTCTGGCTGCGGCCGGGGCAGGCGCGGCACCCCAGGTGACCCTGGTGTGGGGAGGCAGCTCGGAACCCGCGTGTGGGCGGTGCCGTCGGAGCTGGGCCAGGTGGGACGCACGGGCAGTGGGAAGCGTTTCCAGCAGTTGGCTCCGTGTGGAGCTGCCGTGTCCTCTCCTCATCTGCCGAGGCTTCCGGGCACTGTTCCCGAGGCTGGGGTTCTGCACCAGGAGCAGCTCTGACCTCCGGATCCGTGCGAGGAGCGAGGACACGAGAGCTTTTCCAGGCATTTTCCATGACTCGGTTCTCTTCCCCTAGGCTGTGCAGCCCTGGGAGCGACGCACCTTCCCGCTCTCCTACGACCCCCGGACGGAGTGCGAGGACCAATCCGACCCCCAGGACCGGTTGTCGCGCTGCACCCGCCGCACGTCGGGCAGTAAATCCTCCCGGGAATGCGATGGCACTTCGGCTTCGCCCAGCCTGGCCAGCCTCAAGAGCCGAACCCCACTGGCCCCCCCCTCCTCCTCCTCTTCCTCCTCCTCTTCCTCTTCCTCCTCCTCCTCCTCCTCCTCCTCCTGCTCCGCAGTCCTGCGGCCAGCGCACAGATAGAGACACACGGGGAGACGTGAGCAAACCAACACACAGAACTAACTCTTGGCATTAAAGCTTCCAAAATCTGCGTTTGATATTCAAACATCCTGCCGGGAATTTTCACAGTTTTTAGTGAATTTAAGGAGTTTAGAAACTGTTTTTTGTTTTCTTTTTTTTTTTTTTTTTTTTCTTTTCTTTGTTTTCTTTTTTTTTTTTCCTTCTCCATGTTTCCTCGTCACATGAATGAGCCCCCAGATTCCTCCCAGCGGAGTGAAGCCTCGGGAGGGGAGCAGCCCACCAGACCCCCTCCCCTTTCCTCCCCCCTTTAGGTGTATAAAACTAGAGCACAGGATTTAGCTGACTAGCAGATTTCGGGGATAGTTTTTCCCAACAAAAGGGTGTCGTTTTCTCTTAACCCACTCCCCCCCTCCCTGAAAGGTTTTAGTGGAGTGAAATTAGTGGTGAAAAGTGATGTCTTGGGATTGCAACCTTCACTGTCTGGCTGTCCTCACCTGCAGAGTGCCCACCTGCACTTCCACCCTCCTGCATTTTCCTGCCCCAGGTTGTAGTTCCAGGTGTCCCCAGGGGGGATTCTGCCCCTCCCCAATCCCCCCTCTTCCCCAGGGACGCCTCCCCCTTCCTTCTCCCCTGGTTTGGAGCCGTGGCTGTGCCGAGGGCTGTGGCTGCATTCCCAGCAGGAGGAAAGGAGGGACCTTGTGACTGCTCCACACTCAGCTCCGCCTGGGAGGAGTGGGAGTTGGGAAGCACCCGGTGCACACCTGGTGTGTTCCGAGGGCAGGGAGGGGAAGAGTCTCTTTGAGCAGAATTCCCGGGGCACTTGGATGCCCTTTGGGGTGAGGCTGTTCCAGCTGGGACTGGGCTGTGGCCAGTGCTGGAGCTCTGCCCTCGCTGTAGGCTTGGGCAGTCGGGGTGAGCCGTGAGCAAGGAGCCGCCGCTCCGGGACAGGCCAGGGCCGGGGGGTCCCGCAGGTGGGTTTGTGTCAGACAAGGGGAGAGCAGAGAGGGAAGGACGGAGGCAGGAGGCGGCTCCCGGGGGTTCAGGGTCATCCTGATCCCACGTGGCATCACCACAGCTTCGCTCCACTCCCGCACCGTCCCAGCTCCGGTGTCGGTTCCGTTCCATTTCTGGGGTGCCCAAGGTGCCCCCTCCTGACAGGTATTTGAGTTTGAACCCCAGTTTGTTGTTCCTCCCCCATCCCCTCCCGCCCGGTTCCGCACCCGCAGTGACTCCCGGGTCCCGCACACCGTCCCCATCCGTAACGCTTTCCGGTCCCGACGGTGTGGCTCCTGGTCCCTGTCCTGTTGCTAGCATTGTGCCTGTCTTATGTATAATCACATCACCAAAAAAAAGGAAAAAAAAAAAATACAAAGGACTTTTTTTTTTTTCCATTTTGTAATCGTAAAGAAATAGTCGCTGAACTGCTTCATGGTCGGGGTTTTCACAATTTTCAACATGATCTCGTGGTTTTGGTTCTGTTCTAGTTTAAAGGATCCATCATTGTTTCTTTAAAACAAAAACCCAACAAACAACGGCGCTACCATACCCCTCTGCAGAAGTGCTTTTCTATTTATAAGGTTGAAAATTCTGAATAACCCTTTTAGCATTATAAAAACCACACAAAAAAAAACCACCTTGTATTTTGTAAATATTTTCTTTTCCTGCTTTGAGCTGTGTAATGTCCTTGTTATATAGAAATGCTTTTCTTCCGAGAAGCTGATCTTTGTTAATGTCTTGATTCTGTTGGCAAAGCACAAATGTGCTTATAAAAAAAAAAAAAAGAAGAAAAGATTAAAAAAAAAATTAAAACGTAATATTCCATTTGATGAATGTGAAACGCTGGGCTGGGACAGGGAAGGGGCCCTTCAGTGTACTCAGATCAGCTGCTTCCCTCCTGCGTTCCAGTGGCCTCTTTTTCCCTCTGTGACATCATTTCCCAGCAGTTGCTGTCAGCAAGAGCAGCGACCCCAGGGCTGGGGTTTATTTTACATTTCTGGGGTGCTGCTGGTTCTCATCCAGGGCCTGTTCTGTCCTTCCTGGCTCCACCAGGTGGGGTCTCCCCCACCCCCCTCTGTGCTGAGCTTGTGGCCCCGAGGGATGGCTGTCGGAGAGGATGGATCCCCACCCCTGTGTCCCCCCATGCAAAAGAGGTGCCAGGTATCATTATCGTAGTAATGACTTTATTTCCAAATTCACTTTTACGGCAACAGTGTAAACCAGTTGTTAAACACACGATACACTATGGACACCCACAGACAGAAGCTAAGCTAGAATGATACACTGAGATCAAACCTTCCCTCCCCTCCCTGGCGCAGCGCGGGGGGCACGGGGCTGCCAACACCACACAGGCTGGCACCGGACCTTCGCTAACACGCAGAATCTTTTGGAGTGCAGAAATACGATTTTTTTTTTTTTTTTTTTTTTTTTTTAAATCAGTGCCGGCTTTAACCCCTTCCTTTCAGACCCAAGATGTGTGTGGAGTAAAGGAAAAGCTGGGGTCAGGCTGTCTGGCTGCTCACGGGGACCCTCAGGCCTGGGTCTGAATGCAGGGTCGGGGCTGGGGACGTGGCTCGGGCTGCTGGAGGGGACAGTGGGTGACATGGTGGATGGAAAGGGCTGTCCTGGGACCCCACAGCCCCTGGGAGGAGACGGCAGATGGGGCTGAGGACACTCACAGCAGGAAGGGGCTGCTCACTGGAGCTCGGCGCAAGCGAAGGATGTCCTGGCCCTGGGTGCTGGTGTCCCTCAGGGGCTGCTTGGAGGGGACAGGGGTGCCACAGGATGGGTGAGCTTAGCTACCCTGTCCTGCAGCCCTAAAGGGGTAAAGGTGATGCTTTGAGGGTTCTCCCACTTGCTCGTTCTACAGAGGACAAAAACCGCGGCAGCTCCTACAGCGCTACAGAGTCAGGGGCGGAGCACAGAGTCTTACAATCATGGAGTCAAGTGAACAGAGCGAGTGACAAGCTGGACACGGTGGTGTGCTGGACCAGCCTCTCCCCAGCAGTAAAGCAGCTCCTCGGGCTGCAGAGAGAAGGGTTGGACCCCCCCCCCCCCCAAACCATCCCCATCCACAGCCAGGCCTGTGGCAGCCCAGCCCCACAGAGGGACAGGGGGTGACGGGTGGGCTCACAGCCCCCGCAGGATGGGAGCAGGTCCTGTCCTGGGAGGAATTGCTGCTCTGCCCAGGAACAGCTGCTCTGACAGCCTTGGTGGCACCCAGCCACCACCCCAAGGACAACCAGAGGCCCTGATCCCCCCCAGCCCTGTCAGACCAGGAATTGGGCCCCTGCTGGGAAAGCACGGCTTTCCCTGTGGCACAGCCTGGCGCTGCAGGGTCTGCGGCCCCACCGGGCCCCCTCTGCCCTCCCACCCCCAGCTCCACCCCCAGAGCTCAGCTGGGGCCTCTGGGGGAGACAGGGCAGGAGGACACACATGGAGCTTCACTGGTGGCATCTCAGCCTCTTTGGTTGTAGAGGGAAGGGGCAGGCGGGGACAGCCACAGGACCCCCTCGTGCTCCCCAGGGAGCCACAGGAACAAAAGCAGCCAAAGAAAGAACTCGACTGGCTCCTGTCTCCGAGTGGTGCTGGGGGTGGTCAGTGCTGTGTGAGGGGTGAGACGCTGCCACCTCAAACCCGGGGAGCACCCGGAAAGGGGGGTCAGTGCCAGGGAGCAGCTGCTGGCCCCGGGCTGGGGGAGCTGCTGCCGCCTCCCCTGCGTCCTCCCAGGGTCTCACCGCTGCCACCGGCACAGCAGAGCCATGGAGCTGCCACCTCCGCCATCGCTGAGCTGACCTTGCAGGGAAAGAAAAAGAACAACCCAAAAATGTCACAAGCTGCACCCAAATCCAGGAGCCATCGCAGCACTGGAGCTGTGAGTGCCCCTCATCCACGCTGCCAGGGCGCTGGGAGGTGCCCGGCCCCGGGGAGCCCCGGCGCAGCCCCGGCCCCCCGCCCGGCAGACATGCGGCACCGGGCTCCTCTGGGTGCCGGGCTGGCCACAACCCGGAGCCGGCCGAGCTCCCCGGGCCCCCGGCTGGGCTGCGGCAGAGCCGGCGTGGGGCAGCTCAAAACTACTTACAGCATTTATTTTTTAAACACATGCTCGTTTATGAAAACAATCACCCTGGCACGGTCCAAGCATATACAGACAAATCTACTCTACGACACGAGGGGCTGCCAAAGGAATGGGGAAAAGCCTCTACTCATCCACTCAGCGGTTCCAGCACAGCCACGGACAGGGATCGGCCGTCCGGGGCCCCTCGGAGCGGGCACCCGGCGTCGCCTGAACTCCAGCTGCCGGAGCTGAGAGCGGGTTAGGGGGTACCTGGCCGTTATCTTCATACACATCTCGGCTTTCGGAGATAAAAACAAAAGGTTTCTTCCAAATCAGCAGGCAAATTTAACGCGGGGAGGGAGGGCATCTCCCCGCAGCCCCGGCTGCGCACCCAGGACGCGTCCGGCCCGTGGGCCAGCCCGGCCAGTGGCAGGGCACGAGCTGGGCAAGGTCACAGCCCCTTCCCAGGAGGGCCACCCGCTGCCCTGTGCTGGTGTGGGGTGCTCGGGACAGCGCCGTGCTGTAGCTGCCCCTCGGGCCCCCTCCCCGCCTTCCCGGGTGGCCCCGGGCGGGGCTGGGACAGCGAGGGACGCGGCAGGAGCGGGGGGGAGCGCGGGGACGGGGATGGACTGTGCGCTCCGAGGAGCAGGGGGAGAGGAGGTTTTGTACCTCATAGTGTCACTGATTTTGAAGTCCTGGAGCTAGAGCTGAATGAACAGTAAAAGCAGGTTAAATCATTAACCAGTTAGGGACGGGGAAGCAGCTGTAAAAGGAACAGAGGAAGAAGGCCAGATTATTATTTTTGTTTCTTTTCTTTTTTTTTTTCCTTTCCTTTCCTTGTCTTCTCTCCTGGTGGCCGCCGTGCCGCGATCACAAACCCTGCTTGGCCAGCGAGGCGGACACCTCGTCGGCTAGCGTGGCCAGCTGGGGGGAGTCCACCAGGTTGATGCTGCCGGTGGAGGAGACGTTGCTAAGGCGGCGCGGGGAGGCATCTCCGGAGATGGTGGGGGACTTGTAGACGATTTCGGCGCCGTGGTCGGTCTTGGCTTTGGCGTTCTCGCGGAAGGTCAGCTTGTGAGTCTCAATCTGTGAGGGAGAGGAGGGCGGTCAGGGGGGCATGGCCGGGGAGACGGGCGGGACCTGCCAGGCGTCCACTCGAGCACGGCCGCTGAGAGGTGGGAGGAAAGCTCAGAGCAGTGAACCAGTGCCCCCAGTCCTTGGGCACGTCCCAAGCACCAGAGGGGACAGCAGGACCGGAGCATCTGGATGCTGCCAAATCCTCCCCAGGTGAGGTCCCGGGTCCCGGAACGCAGAGGGCACAACCTGGGCTGCTCCCACTCCCCTGGCAGAGATTATGGGGGGACGTGGCACACGAAGCTTCCCCTTAGCCCACGGAGCTGCTCCCAGGAGCCAAACCCCTCTCCTGGTGAACTGAATCTGGTTTGCTACTTACAGGTGCCCTCCCCAGCCAAGTGCAAGGCTGGGGGCTGGCTCTCCGTGGGGGTGAGTGGCTCCAGCACCAGGGCCTGGAGCCCAGCAGGGTCTGGGCTTGGGGTCCACGTCTTGTCTTCCTTGCCTTTCTCTCTCTACAGGTGAAGAAACCCACCCAGGGTAGTGGGGGGCAAAAAATGCATCAGCAACAAAAACCATGATCCAAGAAATGCCAGCCAGAAGGAAAAAGACAAAAAATAGAAAAGAAATAGAAAACTGGGGAGAAAAAGATCTGAAAAACAGGGCCATTCACTGACTCATAGAAAGAAGAGTGGCTGCCTTTGGAGCCAGGGAGGAAAACTCCAGGAACAGCAAGGGAGAGCACAGGGACCTGGGCAGAGCACGGAGCACTCGGCTCCCCATGGCAGACCCAGCACAGGAACCAGAGTTCAGCCTCAGGAGCTGTAGACTGTGAGTCCAAACGTGCATCTGTGTGTCACAGAGCAAGGAGGGGACTTGGGGACACGGGAAAGGGACAGCAGAGCTGCACCTGGACTCAGTTACACCCACAACCTCCTCCAGGTGTGGGTTTGGGCAGGGGACAGGCAGCCACCAGGCTGGAAGGCTGAGGTGGTGATGCCACTGCTGGGTCACAGCCTTGCAGATAAACTCCCCTGCAAAAGGCAAGTCCTTCAAACTATGGCCCAGTGAATGTGTCAGGATGTGACAGAGCCATCACTGGAATCACAAAACTGATGGCAAAGGGCTCAGTGAAGCACAGGGGAGGCTGATGCGTGGCAGAGAGAAGGGTAAGGAAGTCAAGCGGTCCCGCAGTCAGAGGCCAGCTGGAGGTGAGAGCTGGAGCTGCACAGAGAACACGTGGCCAAGAACAAAGTGCCAAAATACAGGAGCTGAAACAGAACCTTCCCCTCCCATTGAGACAAAAGTGCTGGAAAAACAAGCAAGATAAAAACTGCTTTCCCTGGGGAAGCTGAACCCTGCGTGTCGCCAGGCTGGAGTCTCAGCTCTGTGCTTACCTCATGTCCTCACCCCCTGCTTGCTGGGGACTTGGTGGCCTTGAAGCCCGGCTGCGGAGCTGTTTTACTTGACTAAGGCTCGCTGAAGTCACCATCAAAGCCTCAGTGGGAACAACTCAGCCCAAGCTCAGTGTTTCCCTGACCCGAGTGCCTTTTGTCTTTCAATTGAAATCCCCCCAAACACTCTCCTCCCTTCACAGAGCCCTCGGTCAGGAAGGAGAAATCACCTTCTGAAGGGCCAGCTTGCTGCAAAGTCACCTGTGCTAAATAAAGCTGAGCCTTTAATGCTCCACTTTCACTGGGGATCCAACACCTCTGCAGCTCCCCAGCTGCCAGCTCTGTGTCACAGCAGCAACACAGCACAGGACTTGATGGCGACACTTGGTCATGGGAAGGGTTTGAGACACAAACTTCAGAGACAGCAGAAAGAGCAGGAAACCACAGGAGAGGCTGACACTTGCACTCATTTGGGTGGCCACAGGCCCGGAGGGACGCAGAGACATCCTGGCAGCAGTGCCAGCTCTGCTCAGCAAACTCCCCTGAGCCCCGAGCAGGACCCTGCCCGAGGCCCGACCCCTCCCGCTCACAGCCCCGGCAGGACACGCCTGTCCCCAAGGCCCCTTCACCTTTTTATTGCCTCCTCCAGGGACGTGGCTGATGTTATCTAGGGACCCGATTTTCGACTGCACCTTATCTTTGAAGTCCAGTTTCTCAGATTTCACCTCCACCTGGCCACCACCTGCAAGAGAAGAGTGGGAGGTGGGTCAGGAGCTGGGAACAGCACCCAGCACTCCAGGGCTCACTGGGATGCTCCAGTCACTGCCTCCCCTCACCCCCTGCCCCTCTCCACACCCGCCGTGAGCTCCCAGGGCCAGCACAGCCCAAGGGGTACCTGGCTTGTGATGGATGTTGCCCAGGGAACCACATTTGGATGTCACATGGCTCAGGTCGACTGGTTTGTAAACGATTTGCACCTGTCCATAGGAGAGAGGGAAAGGGGATGAGCTGGTGGCCAGCACGGGCAGGTGGAGAGGGGGAGCACAACACACAGCGGCACCTGAGCTGGACTGGAGGGAAAGGACAGCTCAAACCCCAGGAGGATTAATGACACCAAAGAAACCGTCATCAGAAATGGGAGATCATTAATGCCCGTGTGCAGTAGCCTCTTAACATGTCAGCATGCACGAGATCACCTCTCCACAGAGGGGGGAGTAGAGGCAATTTTAAAGTGCTCAAGTGAGAGAGAAAGTGGAGTGGTAATTAATTAAGATTCGCATACACATCATCCAAAAGGAGGAGATATACCAGAGAGAAAACATAAAAAATAAATACCTTTTCTGGTGTAAAACATAAAGCTTATGTCCACAAAAACTGAAAGAACAGAAATGATCAATGTGCACAGAACTTTTAAGAGTGACCAAAATATGCATTTCTGAAAAATGCTGTAACGGAAATAAGGGTTAAAAAAAAAAAAAGCAAAGCAAAGTCTAAATATCTGGTGTTCACATCATAGAAATTAAAATGGCAGTTATAAAATATTGAACCACAACAGCATTTCATGGTATTTAAGCTCTGTTTTGATGTGTTTTGCCCATGATGTCTCTGAACGTGGGCTCCAGCAATTCCACGGATCCCCCCCGTCCCCAGACCGCGTGGGGCCGGTGGCCTCTTGCGCACGGACACCGGGGACACGGGACACACACACACAGGGACATCAACAGGGGCTCTGCAGAGCTACGTTAGCAGCTACACACCAGGAGAGGACCCTCGGACCACGGCACACACACGGCAGCTACAGCAGGAACAGGAGACAAGGGGAGGAAAAAACATCCCCAGAACCCCACAGGTTCCCCTGGACCCTGGTTTGGGACTCACACCAGGTGTGGGTCAGCTGTTGCTGGAGTTAGTGGGGCTGTGCAGGAGAAATGGGACCATCAACACCTCGAGGTTGGTTCTGGCTCTGGGGACAGCCTGGATTTCCCGGGGAGCATCCGCTGCTCTCCGTGTTTCCCCGAGCACCACAGCGGGTGCGACGCTCTCACCAGCCTCAGAGGATGTGCCAGCACCACAGGGACCTGTGCAGAGGAGCTGCCTCCTCCCAGCAGCCCCAGACCAGCACCAAGGGTCCACCGCAGCCTCTGCTCCCCATCTGTGCGCCCGGGGCTGACCCAAAAGCCCCAGGGGAAGGTGCATCCTTCAGTTGTCACGCTGGCCCCGTCACCCCCAGTGATGGACTGTGACTGTCGCAGCCCTGAGGAACAGCCCACAGCCCATCGTGGAGCCAGGAAAAGCAGCAGAGGCTCCGTCCCACACACAGAGCCCTGCTGACCTGCCTTGTCTCCGATGCTCACACAGACCAAAAGGCACATTTGACAGGAGACAGAGAGGGAGAAAAGCAACCCCTCAGGGTCTGGGACACCGTGGACACAGACGTGGAGACAGCGCTGGGAAAGATCACACATTTAATGCACCGGGCAGGAGAGGAGCCGGATTTGGTTGGAAAGTAGGAAATGCCCAAAAAGGGCAGCTGGTGCCTCTCTAATCCCAGCTGTGACCCTGAAGGGTCTATGAGCAATTCAGGCACCGCTGAGACTTGGGACTGAAAGTCCTCCTGTTTCCAGTGCAAGCAGTCAGCAATTGGAGCTTTCTGCTCTCATTCCAGTCCCTTTTTTGACAGACAGGACTCTGTCATCCCGTCCCATCCCACTGGGGAGCAGAGAAGGATCCTCCCCATTTTAGCAAGAAAGGAAAAGGGGAACAGAGTTGTTTGCCTGGGAAACCAGTGCCAGAGACCTGGGGATCCCACCCCTCAGCATCAGCAGTGCCAACTTTTACCTGAGGCATCACCTGGTCAGTGGGCTTAAAAATCCAGGTACCAGCCCCAGGGAGGGACAGTTCCCTCTGCAAGCAGTGATGACTGGGCAGGGGTCCCTGCTGACAGTGTTGTGGGGGGTCAAGTCCCAATGGCCATCAAAGCCCTGGGGTCTCTTGTTGCCCCTCTCGCACGGGAGCCCCAGGGCCCAGCCCAGCCCCTGGGACAGCCTGTGCAGCCACTCTGCCCCTGCCAGGCTTTGCTCCAAGAGCTCCCACAGGCAGAGGTCATGGGGTTTTCAGTTCTGGCAGGACCTGGGGAGGGATCACAACCCCCAGACGAAAATCCAGGTAATTCTTAACCCACTGCAGCTGCCAACGCCCACGGTGTGAGCTCTCCGTGGAGGAAGGGATGAGCTCAGCACCCGCCACAGCACGGAGGACTAACTCCTGGTCCACCGCACCCTGGGCAGCCCAGGCAGTGCAGGACCCCAGAGTGGGGAAAAGGGACAACCATGGAACTGCTTCACAGGGGTCTGAGCTCTGCAAAGCAGCTCCTCTGGCCTCCTCTGAAATAACTGCACAGTGACACCAAATTTAAGCCAGAGGCTGCAAACCCAGCTGTGTCCCTGTGTTCACCTGCCAAGCCTTCTGCAAGGTTCAGTTTCTTAGGGAAGGCATCCACAGAGATCAAAAACAGTCCAAGGAAAATCCATGGGGAACATCTCAGACCCACAAATCCCAGTCACACTGTCTGGGGTGTCAGGGATGTGCCTTCCTTGGCCCATCGTCTTTCCTGGACCCAAACTGTCTCCAGCTGTAAATCCACCAACCTCCGTGGAGTTTCTCCAGGTTTCTGGCACAGTAACTGAAAGCCGAGTCTGGTATTTATGTGGGAACAGCTGGAAATGCCAGCGTTCAAATCAATTAACTCAACAGTACTTCAGGCTCAGCCTCCGTGGGCGCTGCTGGACACATTCGTTAGCAAGGAGAAACTTAGTATTTGCATGGATCATACTTGCCTGATGGGAATGGGCAGGAACCTGCAGGTTCACATGTTGGGCAGGATCATGTCCAATTTAGCAGCACATTAAGCAACGAGGACTGGGTCTGCTCATAAATCTACCCATCTCCTGCGTCACTGTGTGCCAGAGGCCCCATCCCACAGACAAGGAGGCTTTCACCTTCCAGGCAGTGCAAAACCCTGGAGTTACTGGGATGTTTTGTTACAGATGTGGTTTGGACACGGGGCAGTTAGTTCTGTCCATGTCAGGCATGTCCAGGACTTGTTAGGGGTCATCCTTTGGGTTAATGGGGTTAAATGACAGCACATCCCCAATGGCTATGTGACAGCAGGGTGGCTGCAGATAGCATTGGTGATTAGTGTAACAACATGCCACTAAAATCAGGATTATTACAGTGCATTCAAAGTGTGAAGGTACTCACACTGCCTCCGCCCGGGATGTGTTTGATATTATCCTTTGAGCCACACCTGGATTGAACGCTGCTAAAGTCCAGCTTCTTATTAATTATCTGCACCTTTGGTAGCCAGAAAAGAGTCATTGCACGTCACCAATAGCTATCTGATGGCAGGGTCGCTGCAGATAGCATTGGCAGTTTAGTGTACACAACATGCCACTTATCAAAAGAACTATTATAGAGCATTGAAAGTGTGAAGGTACTCACACTGCCTCCGCCCGGGATGTGTTTGATATTATCCTTTGAGCCACACTTGGATTGAACGCTGCTAAAGTCCAGCTTCTTATTAATTATCTGCACCTTTAGTAGCCAGAAAAGAGCGTGAGAAACAACGTGACCATCTGCAGCTTGACCATGTGTTATATCCCTAAACCAGGAACCTGCCTTCCAGGGCCAGGAGTGAAAAGGAGAATCTCTGGCTTGCTGCACAGATTTGTCTGCTCCTGGGCTGGAAAGTGAAGATGGAGAGAGACTGAACAGGCCTGGGTGGTGATGCAGCCCTGGGTCCCAGGCCACAAACACCAGCCAGAAAGCCAGCTCAGCCTGGTTCCTTCCACTGCACAGAACGGGGAACTCGTTGGGCAGCAAACACACAGGAAGGCACTGCTGAGAGGCACCAGGGCTCGCAGACTCCTCCAGGGCTCCGAGACTCGGCCTGCAGAGCCAGCGGGAGGAGGAGGGGTGGAGCTGACAGAAAAATCATGCCCAGCTCCAGCTCCCATGCCAAGCACCACAGTCCCCTTCCGGACCAGGCACACCTGGCCTTGGGCAAACAGGTGCCACTGGCCAGGCTGGGGAGCAGGAGCTGCATGTCCAGCACTGGGAGAGGACACCGAGCTCTGCCCTGCACAGGGCTCACACTTCCTCCACAGCTACCAAGAGAAAGCCAAGGCTGCCAGGAATGCAGCCCCAGGCCAGGGATGCAGCCCCATCCCAGTTCTGTGGCACATTCCCACCATTCCCAGTGGGAGCGAGGCCAGGAAGGGCTGGGGCCCCATGGGAACCACTCACCCTGCTAACCACAGCCTCCAGCCCCAAAGCCTTCCCTCCACACACGGATTTCTGTGCTAATGACGCTGGTGCCACTCGGGGCTTGTTTTCCCCACTGGTTGTGTAGGAAGGGACCTCGGGCATGGGAGCAGCTCTTCCAGACAGCCCAAGGGTGAAGACAACCCCTGCTCCTTCCCCACACACCCTGGAGTGGCTTTACAACCCCCACAGGTGTAAATGCAGGTAAAAACCCACAGGTCTGAGCCTGTGTGAAGCACAGCCCTGTGAGAGCGGCCAGCGGTGCCACATCCCTGGGCACAGACACTCCTGGGCAGCACCATGCCCAGGGCTGAGCAGGCACCTCGCCTCCACCCCAGCACTCCAATCCCGGCCTGCTGCTGCCAGGAGAGCTCCCTGCTATGCCCTGGCTCTCCAGCCTGAGAAGCATCACGGCTGGCATGTGCTTCCAGCAGGATTTTCCAACTTCACATCCACTAATCCCACAAATTGGGACCCAGCTCTGCCACACCAGGCTTTGCCAGAGCAGCACTCGGTGATCCAGCGACAACAGGAGTGCCCAGGCCATGCAGGAACACCGGCAGAGAGGGGGCCTGGCTGGCTCCTGGCGTGTGTGCCCCACATTCCTTTGCTTCCCTGGGCTGGGGGTCTGGAATCTCCACGGAGGGGAGGCTCCAAACCCATTTCTGACCAGCCTAAAATCAAACGTGTGGGATCAGCCCCTTCTGCTCCAGCTGCAACCATTCTGCTGAGAGCAGCCTCATGTCCTACAGAACCCCCAGCAGAGCATCCAGCCATTCTCCCCTGCAAAGAGCAAGGAATTGTCCCAAATTCAGCTGTTCTTACTCTTTCAGTAACAACAACAACAACAGAGAAGCAGAAAGGGAAAAAAAACAAACTGTAAAAGCTGGATTAAAAAGAACAAGCAAATAATTTAACTGTTTTCCAGTAAACAAGGGTTCCTTCTAAAATCCCTGGAGAACAGGGTTTGTGGGGGTGGGAAGAAAAACCTGTGTCTTGTGCTAAGTGGGCAGGAGGGCTGAGCCCCCCAAAAAGGACACTGTGCTCATGTGCTGCTGTCTCATGACCAAGAGCCCTGCCCAGGCTCCAGAGCCCCCCTGGATTGTGGCACAAAGCCAGTAAATTGCCAGCCACGGTGGAAAACGCCTGGAAAGGCCATGGAAAAGCAGGCTGCCATTTCAGAGGATGCAGAGGAGCCAGCTCAAAGCCTCCCCCCATGCCAAAGGGGAACATTCAGAGCCACTGAGGTACCTGCTCACACAAAATGCCATGCGCAGCACTCAGGGAACGCTTGTTGTGGCTCTGCACAGTCTGGAGCCAGGCATTGTCACCCCAGGACAGGCAGTGTCCCCTGCCAGGCTTGCGGAATTTAACCAAGACCCTCACTCCCAAGCACTTGGAGCCCAGAGGTCACTTTGCTGCTCATGAAACAACTTTTCTGGGAGTGCAACACGGTTGAAAGAAGCGCCACCAGCTCTGGCCATGCCACCCTGCACCGTGCAGCCAGACAGTGCCTGATGGCACAACACAACCCGAGACCTTTGTCAACAGAGCTGGATCCAAAATCCCAGTGTCTGGAAAAACGTGGGGTCCGAGCCTGAGACCCTCAGAAGGAGGAGACAGACCATCCTTTCCTCTCCTGCAGTGCTGGAAGGACTGCTCCAGGCACAGTGTGGGATTTGGAAACACAGCCCTGATCCTGCCACTCCTCAGAGCTGCAGGTCACAACCTGCTGTCCCTGCCTGGACACCACCAGGGGATGTCACTCCCCTGGCAGCCGCTCCATGAGACCCACACCACAAGCTCTCCATGGGACAGCTGAGCTGCACTAAGCCAGGCAAGGCACTCCCGGCCAAGCATCCAACCCAAAGCCTTTCCAATACACCAGAGTCGGGCTGGAGCCCTGCCCATGGCCGGGCTGCTGCTGCTCCAGGGAGGTTTTCCCATCCCGGATGGAGCACCCAGCACCCGCTGTCCCCACAGACAGGCCCCTGGGAAGCAGAGTCCGTGTTTACCTTGCCACCTCCAGGCTGGTGCTTGAGGTTATCGGTGGAGCCAATTTTGGACTTGACGTTTTTCAGGTCGGGCATGGGCGCGGCCGACGGCTGGACACGGGTCTTGGCAGAGGCGGGAGATTTCGGTGGGGTGCGAACCACTGCCACCTTCTTGGGCTCCCTGGCTGGTGGGGTGGGCAGAGAGGGGGTGCGGGAACGGCTGCCTGGAGTCCCGGGGGAGCCGGGACTGCTGTAACCGCTTCTGTCTCCAGACTTTGGCTGCTCACCTGGGGTTTGCAGACAGGACAGCACGGGTCAGAACCCTTCCCTGCTCCCTGCTGCCCGTGGGGGCTGCTCTGCCTCGTCCCAGAGCCCACCCACTACTCCCAGTGCAGGGGGAGGGTGGTGGCTGCACTTTCTTCTACTCCATTTTGAAGGGAAAACTGCAATTTAAAGGCAATTTCCTAATATCCCAGAAGGAAGATGGTCTCCATTGCCTGGATCATCAGTAAGACTCCCCACCCAAGCACGGCATGATGAATTACAGACAAAAGACACTCAGAACCACTTTTCTATTAGAAATTTGGAAGCACTTCCATAAAATTATTTTCTGTAATTAACTAAAGCTGATCGCTGAGCAGCTTAGCACTGTCCCCAGTTTGAAAAGGAAATGAAAGAAGAAAAGAAGACCCTTAAACATCACCTTTCTCAGTCTTTGCTGCTGCAGGAGGTGTTTTTTTCTGCTCCTTTCTGCCTGTTTAGTGAATGAGAAAGATACTTAAACATAATAAAGCTGGAAAATTAATTGATTTAAGGTTTTATGCAGTGCTGGTTAAGTATGAAATATATGTATATATCCAGTGAAATGCACCACTTTAATGGAAATTCACAATGCCTGATGCTTTCTGGGGTTTTCTTCTCTGAGCATAATGGGCTAATCTCCATTCCTGTAATCGAAGAATTGATCCTCTTGCCCCTGCTCTTTGTGAAATATTGTCAGAGAGAAAACGAGTAGATGGATTAAAAAAACGGAGCTGCCTAAATCTTCCAAATTTGAGGAAATCCCACAGGATAAAGCAACTGTCGTCTCCTACACACTGGTGACTGTATGAACAGAGGGGATTGAGCAGCACCTGGAAAGGCTCGATTCAGAGGGGTCACCCCTGGCTCTGCACCCCAGCCCCAGGAGAGGGCTGAGTTTGGTCATCAACCCCCTGGAACTGCCCAGCAGCACCACCCAGACACCAGCACGCCGCTCCCACCGTCACCTACCGGAGCTGGGAGGGGTCTTGGGGGCCGTGGGGGTCTTGGCCGGGATGCGGGTGGCGTTGGTGGAGTTCCTCTGCGCCTGCCCCGTGCGTGCCGTGCCCGTCTTCGCCTGGGGACACAGCATACCAGTGCGTGAGACCCTCCCACCTCCTCCCCTGGGATTCCCCACACCTGGAATGTGCCCGTTCACACCTCCTGTCCCATCCCCCAGGCCTGGGCTGCTGGAGCAGCTGTGACCTTTCCCAGGTGAGCCCCTGGCTTCAGCTGCACCATTCACTGCACGCTCACACCTGCTTCAGCCACACCTCTGTTCTTTAAATTTCAGCCTTTGGTTTCCCCTGTTCTGCTAAAATTTTGTACAGAAGATAAATTAATCCCAGCATCTGTGACTGGCACAGGGTGCCCAGAGCAGCTGTGGCTGCCCCATCCCTGGCAGTGTCCAAGGCCAGGCTGGACACGGCTTGGAGCAGCCTGGGACAGTGGGAGGTGTCCCTGCCCAAGGCAGGGGAGGGACTGGATGAGATTTAAGGTCGTTTCTGACCCAAACCATTCCAGGATTCCATGGTTCTGTGAGCTGCACTCCCTGTGCTTTCCCTCGCCACGGGTGTATTTATGTGACTGAATGCCACAAAGGGAAAAAGCTCCGAGGTTCTGTCCCCCCGCAGGATTAGCCATGGGCGCGCTGCATTCTCTGCCCTGTGCAGCACCTGCAGCTCTGGCACAGCTCAAACTCATCTGCTGTCTGCAGAAACACAGACAGAGCTGCAAACAAGGAAGGGCATGAGGGGACCTGGGAACACCTTGGGGAGAGCAGGTCACACCCTGCAGCAAGTGCTCTCTGTGCTGGTTCCTCCCAACACCAACATCGCAGCCAAGCCTGGCCTCACCACGGGAAGGAGAGGGGGAAGCACATCCCACCCTCTCCATGGGACAGGGAAGGACTCAGCCAAGCTCCATCGACCAGGAACACCTCCAGGTAGTGCCCTTGGCCTCTCTCCCACCCCGCTCCCTTACCTTGGCTCTTGTCTCCTGCGTCCCTGTACCGGCAGGCCGGGCTGCCGCAGGAGAGGCTCGCTTGGAGGCACAGGCAGGGCTGGAGGGTGGTTTCGGAGGGGCTGTGTGTCGGAGGGGGGGGATGGAGCCGGGGGGTTTGGCAGGGCAGGGTGAGGATTTCTTGGACATGGAAACGAAATAAAATGGGAACAAAAACAAAAAAAATCAGCATGGGAAGGAAAGAAAATGGGATCAGCAACATCAAATAGGATTAGAAGGTGCAATACAGAGCTGGGTGTGGCGTAGGTGATGGCTGGGACTGCCGGGGCAATGCATAGAGAAATAACCAATTTCACTGTTTGAAAATAATTCTATCCCTCATCTTTAAATCTTCACCCACTGAATTTCCCCTCAGCTTGTCCATTATCCCACTCAGGCACTAACCAGGATAATGGCCAGCTGAGCTAAACCTCCTCCAAACTACCAGTGTGACAGATATTGTTAAACTTCTGGAATTTACCCACTATTAAACTCTGTTCCTCACCCAGAATACAACACAGCATCTTTTTGGGGAGTTGTCCTGTGCAAGTCAGGAGCTGGATTTAATGATTCCTGTGGATCCCTTCCAACCCAGGATATTCTATGATCTGCAAGGTCTAGATTATTTAATTTAATGTTTTAATTGCATGTTTTGCTCTTTTCACAGTTACGCTTGTCCTCAGTGCAGTTTTGAGCCTGCCCCAAGGTCAGCTGCTGCTTTCCAGTCCTGGGCTGAGAAAATGATTTCTCCAACCACCCACCCAACCCCATGAGCCATGAGTTTGATTTAGATTTGGACCATTTCCTCACCCTCAAAGAACCCATGGATTACACCATCCAAACCCAAGGGAGGGAAGAAAAAATAAAAACACTCTTGAAAACAAATGGAAAAATGGAACACAATGGGAAGGTTTCCTAAGAGGCACAAGAGCAGGCCAGGAGGGCAGGAGAGGGGCCAGGAATGTGGACAGGTGTCACCCCTGGTTTTGTTTTTTAGCTTACCTTGGGTTTCTTTTCATCAGCTTCGGTCCCTTCCTTGTCAACACGACCTGACAGATGGAAACACACAGTTACACCTCTTGGGACTGGTCATAAACTCCAGAGAGGACACCACACTGCTGGGGGTGTTCCCCTGTCCCTGCTCTCTCTTAAACTCAATACTGTTCTTAGAAATACGACAAAGTCACCGTTTCTTGCAGAAATCCTTCCCCCACTCCACAAACACATTCCTTCTGTGTTAGCAGATGATCCTGTGTTAGTCAGCACTGGAGACCAGACACACCAACGAGGTTTGTGTGAGAGTATTTCGCCCAGATTTCCACCCAGTTCCCGCAGGATCCATCCAGCTTAGGACAGAAAGCTCCCTTTAACCCTAAACACGAGTCTCTGGAACACCCACTTGTTCTAACAATCATATAAATAGGGACTCGAGCTGAAGGAAGCCCCAGTCCAGCAGCACTGTGATCTCATTTAAGGGGGGTGTTCAGCTGGCATTGCAGAGCACTTTTATCCTGGCTGTTGTTAATTCCCATCTCTCCTGACAGGCTGCTCCCTGCCTCCCAGCACAGTGCCCCTTCCACCTGGGTCAGTCTAATTAGGAGATTAGAAATGGGGAGAAGATAAAGTTGGAACTACAAGGCACTCATAACAAAGCCCTTTTCCCCCCAGCTTCAGCTAATTGGGAGGAGAAGCTGCTGATATTGTCCCCAGTGTTTGGAAACTTGTCCTGGGGGATCAGCCCTTTCCCAAAGGCACAGACAATGCTGTTAATCCAGCACTGACCCATCCCAGAGCTGCCGGAGGCACCACCCCTCCCAAATTCAGTTAAACTGCACACTGGAGCAAGGCTGGAGCCAAACAGCCACCAAGTATCTCTGTCTTTGAAGGGAAAGACCATTCAATAATTAAACTTCTCCTACTGAATCAGAAGCTGGCTGGCTCTGGGCAGTGCATCCCCACCCCGCCGTGGCTCCAGGCTCCAGTGCAAGCCATGCCAGTGCCCCACAGCAGACGTGCAAAGCCTCCCGCTGCTGATCCCGGAGGGAACAACGAGAAATATGTTATGAGCTTTAGCTCCAGTGGAAAAAGCTCCATGAACAATTTCTTCGTGAGCCCCGCGCAGCAAAGAGCCGCAAACCAGAGCAGCATTCCCAGGCTAACGGGAGCAGCCAAGCCAGCCTTTGGAACGTGGATCCTGGGGAAAAGGCAGAGCTTCCCCCAGGACAGACCCTGGAGAGCTGAGCTGAGGTACAACACGGTGAGACACCAACGTGTGTCCTGCTGCCCTGGCTTGTTAACAGCTCACAGCACCACCTGCCTTCGGCCGCTGAGCTGGGCCCTTGGGACATTCCTGAACCCAGGAGAGGTGGAAAACAGAAAGGAAAGGTGTAAGGGATGCTCCTGTATTCAGTGAACTCAAACCTTGACCCAAGCCTGCCCTCCCAGCCCAGCCCAGCCCCACACACTGTTTAGATGCCTCCAGACAGACAGGCAGCTCCTGCTGAACCTCCAAACCCAGCACTGTGCTGGCACACCCAGGGACACCCCATCCAGAGCTGGGATGGCAGCAGGATGCTTTGGAAGAGCAATGGACATGCCTGGCAGTGGGAAAAGGTCCTGCTGGCTGCAGGCCATACCTCCAGCAGCAGTGGGTAGCGGATATTTAAGGGGGAAGTACAAGAAACAGGATCAATGTGGGGGCTTTTCCATGGTTAGACCTGCCATCCTTGCCTTTTTCCTCCTCCCTCCTCTTTAGGAAAGCCAGTTCCAAGAGTTATTGGATCAGACATGCAAACCAGATGGCACATGTCCTGCCGGAACAAGCTGCACACACCAGGTTAGCCCCACTCCAGCATGCCAGAGCCACGTCCATCCGGTCCTCGTCTTCTCTGGGAAGGTGCCAGGTGGGAGTTAAGGCGCCCACCCAACAGATCCAAGGAAATCAAAACAAAAACAGGTGAAAAAAAGCATGATTAGGGACACGCCAGCACCATGCAAGGGACGCGGAACCGCAGCGCAAGGGTCTGGCAATCCAATCCAGGATTAAATAAAGAGGGAGGGGCAGGGAGGGAGCAGCAGCATTGTAGATCAGTCACAGCACAGGTCCAGGCCATTTCCAAGCAGCAGGAGTTGAGGTGGCAGCAAGCTGCAGTGCTGGATCAGGCAGCCTTGTCGGGAGCCAGGCGAGCCCAGGGCAGCAGCTGGAGCACACACCTTTGAGGAGAGGGACACGAGTGGCCTTGTCTGCAGCCAGGCCACTGGGCTTCCTCCTGGGCGTCCGGCGGCCCCCTGCATCTGGCACAACCTCTTCCGAAGGAGCATCTTTGTCCTTCATATCATCTTCTACCTCAGCAGGGAGTTTGGCTGCTTCTAGCACGGGCCCGGAATCTTCTCCCTCCTTGGGCTCAGCCTCTTTTTGGGAGACACTTTCAGAAGGCTCTGATGGGGTCACATCCAGACCTCCTTCTCCCCCCAGTGGCTGTTGCTTCTCCTCTTGGTCCTCTCCTGCTTTATGTGGCTCAGCTTCAGTCAGAAGTGCCTCTCCTGGGGTGTCTCTGAGGACATCTTTGGACTTGTTTTCTCCATCATGTTCTTCACGAGTCTCCTTGGCTGCTGCTGGACACAATCCCTTTTCAGGTCCCAGTGAAACACGATGATCCACAAGGGAAGGCAAACCTTGCTCAGAAGTTTCATCAATATCCCGGTCCTGATCTCTCTCCCGTCCGCTGGAATCTTCTTTTAACGGGGCTCTGGCACACAAAGGAGATGGTCCATCTTTATGGTCACCTGTGCCACCTGCTCCTGCCAGACCCTCCGTGCGCACGCCACGGCCCAGCTCTGGCTCCACACCGACGCCTTCTCTGCCTCCCTGATCCCACAACTCACTGCTGCCTTCGGATGCTCCAGAGCCTTGGTACATATCCAGGGGTATTGGGATGGTGACCTCGATTCTGGTGGGAGCTGCTGCCGGGGCCTTCATTTCACGCGACAGAGGCGGCTGCTGAAGCCCCGCTCCCTGCTCTGGGGGCTGGCTGGCACCTTTTACTGCCTCTCCCACACACTCCTGAGGGCCAGGCTGGAGCTTTGGAGAGCTCGGCTCGCCTGGAGTTGAAGACGTGAGGTATGAAGCATGGGCAAGAGATTAGCACAGGCATGTCAAACATCACGTAACATGAGAGATTCAGGATTTCTACCGGCAGTCGAGAGAGAAAAGCAAGTCCCACCCCGCCCCACTGAACAGACAACTCACTCCCACAGTGGCTTTTGCCCTCAAAGAAACTCTGATCCCCACAGGAATCAGGAACAGTGACAGCCACAGCACATGGGAGACCAGATTCCTGCCTGGACCCGGCTCGGAGGAGGCCAGGTTCACCCTGCACTCCATGAGCTGGTTTAGCTGTAGAGGTTTCCAAAAGCCAAGAACATTCCCATTTTCCCTAACACCACTGGACCATCAGTTTCCTGCTCAGTGCCCACCTCTTCTTGCCTCAAGGGCCTGGGCAAGGGCCAGAGCCCTGTCCTCCTTCCTGACTTTTTGAGCACTGATCAGGTAAAGAGCCTAAACCAGAGCCCTGAGATCACGACTGTGGCTTTGGTAGAATAACAAACAAGACTAAAACGAGAATAGATGAAGTCAAGACCAACTTGGTGTTTCATCAGTGTCCTCCCCATTTTAAGAGAATATCACAATTAAGTGAAACAACCAAAGACCTCGTACGTGACAGCTGAAAGATCCCAGGACAGGACAGAAAGGGCTTAGCAAAAATCTGGTGAGAAACAGCACTAAAGCCAGGGCAGAGAGAAGAGAGAACTTCAACCCCCTGCACTAACAACCCTGATTTCTTTTTTATAGTGGTGCCACTATTTCATACCTAGAAGAGCTGACAGTGCAAAAACCACTGGCCAGGCAAGTAAAGGTTTTATTCTAACTGCAGGGAGCAGAGTGCACAGAACTGTGCTCATCTGTGTGTGGAAAGCAACAACCACCTGAATTCCACCCTGAGCTGAGAAGGCAAAGATCTATTTACTTCTGTAAAAGACATGGATGTCTAAATGCACTAATGGAGCCACAAGGAGGAAAGACACTGCCCAACTGGAGGGATTTGTTGTGTTTACTGCACAGGAAACTACTTCACAACATGGCTTTTCACTAAGATTTTAAACAGTGCACTAAATTAGGGCTGTGGTGTACAGTGCAGGCAGGACAGAAACATCACGGCGAGTCTCAACCCCTCAGTCTGCCCCATGGAATTAAGCCAGCACTGGGGGCTTTGGGAAAACCAATTTTCCATCAAGTCTGAACTGAGCAGAGTCAAGAGAAGCTTTCCAGGTCCAAATGGTCCCTGGATAATTTTCAGCTCACCTAAGCAGGCACGTAATTAATGCTGTGAGAACACTCGCTGCCCACTGTGCCTGGCTTTGTCACTCACATTCCCCAAGACTGGGATGAGGAGAAAAATCCCATAATGTTAAAGTCAGGGTATCAGTGAGTAGGTTTGAGTCATGTTTTACATTAGAAAGACACAGTAATTAAACAGTGCACTAGTTTCACATGTGACACGTAGGGCCCACACTGCCTCTGCTCAATCTGAGCAGTTCCTCAGGTCATGGCACATCCCAGCTCTGTCCATCAGCTCTTCCAGCCTGGAGAATGCCCTGGTTTTGCAACTGGACAAACAAGCACCATGACTTTGGCCATCTGAGATGGAAATCTGGTGCATGAGAAGCTGCAACTCCCTGAAATGATTGTGTTGGAACATTCCAAGCGTGTACGACCCTCCTCTGTCAGGAACAGGGAGAACTGCACAGCTGCTGTGCAGGGCAGAGCATTTCCTCACAGAACAAAATTCCCAAGCCACCACCAACCAGTTGCACACGTGGGCAGCAACAACTGGTCCCAGCAGCAGACGATTCACCCACCTTGAGTGGCGTCTCCTGCAGCGTGATCCTCCAGGTTGGGAGTGGCTCCTACCCCCGCCTCTTCAGCTGCTCCCAGGTCGGAAAAAGAAGGGGAAAAACATGATCAAAACAAGTTTAAGCATGTGCCTGGAGAATGAATTCACCTCTCTGCCGAGGCTGCCCATCAGAATGGGCAGGATCTCTGCTGTACCATGAGCAGGGCAGTATCAGAAAGCAAATCTCCCCACACCGATGATGGATCTGTGTACAGCATGTGCTGTACAGACCAGAGAAGTGTTTCACCAACTTCCATATCCTAAATGGCAGGTTAGTACAAGCTCTTCCAGGCAGAAAACAGGCTGTTAAGGAACAAGGAAACTTGTGGATTTAAATCCCTCTTCTACCCCAGCTGGCCTTCATGTGGCCAGCAGCACTCCCATGAATGTCTCTTACCTGAGCTCACCTTCTTGGTGTCTGTGACCAACCTGTGAACCCTGCCAAGGCTGTGTGAGACCAGTAATTCCAAGCCTGATACAAATCTAGAGAAATCCTGAACTTCAGGACTACTGGTACATCAGAGAAGCACGGTTTTCTTCACAGTGATGATGGTTTGTCTCCATCAGCATTTTTTCAATTTATTCTGTGACTACTTTCAAACCAGCTTAAACAATTACATTTGTATGTCACAGTTCTCCAGTCAAACCAGGACTTTCTCTGTTTTCCCCATTTTTTTCCAAGCAGTTCAGGACACACACACTGGCTCCCTGGGACAGTCAGATCTTGCACCAGAGCCTCCATGTTTCAGCCCAGGGCTCCACCAGCAGCTCGGGGACTGGATGCAGGACAGAAATTTCACTGCTGTGAGCTTGTTTCAGTGTCTGGCAGTGGCAGAAGCCCTTTTCCACCCACTACCTTTCTCAGGTCCTGCCTGATGCTTCCAGGGAAAGCCACTGGCTATGGCACAGGGGACACGTCCTCATTTTTCGCACACAGATCTGCCCTCCCAGATCCTGCTCTCTCTCACACACAGCACTGCCACAGTCACTCCCTGCTCTGCCTCTGAAAGGCCCCATCCTTCCATGGAAAACCAGGCCCAGGTGCAGTGATTCCCCACAGGGCATTCAGGCTGAATTAGTCACTTCACTTCCTCTGCATTATCCTTAAAAGCACTGCTGCAGTGGCCTGGTTTTCACCTGCCACTGCAAAGACACCCGCGAGGGCTGGGCAGAGCCCAAGGGCCTGCGGAGACCAGCGGCGAGGGGCTGCTGGCACAGGGGCAGGAATGACCCGGATCTGCAGGTAGAGCCTGGGAGTGGGAGCCAAAGCCACCGCAGAGACACCAGACAGAAGGATTGTCAGATGTGGAGCAGAGAAAGAGAGAAGAAAAGGCTGCGAGTTTCCCCCAGGATGGGGAAGGCAAGAGGACAATTTAAGTGAGGAATTATTTGGAGAAGAAGGAAGCAGCATCGGAAGCAGCGTCCCTGTGAGAGGTTTTGTGGTGTTGTCTCACAGCACTGACCAGTCCAGCTCTCTGCTCTGTCTGCATCAAGAGATGAAGCTGCACCTTGGTCTCCCTCACCTGTGGTTCCTTCTGGGATCTCCCCGTGCTGTTCCGCACCACCCTGATCCTCGTGGTCTCCTTCCTCCACTAAAGGTGCTGTGGCATCTGAAAAACAACACAGCTTTCACACAGCTGTTGAGAGGCAAAGCCTTCTGGAGGCCACGATGTGCCTGAAGAACTTTCTGTTCAGAGAAGCACTCGGCTCCCTCCCTTGAGCCAATGGAGCTTGTGGAGGGAACAACCGAGCACGACACAGCAAAGCCAGAACCACAGGGACACCATGAGCTGCCCCCTGCCACACAATGTGCCACAATGGGCTCCCTATGCTTCTGAGGGCTTTGCCTTTTTGTCCAAAAATCCACAGCTAAAAGCAGCCACTGGTGCCTGATGCACAGGCACAGCAACCCTGCATGGGGACTAGGCTGCTCTGGAGCAGGACAGAGCAACTCCCACAGGACACCTTCATAAAACACCCCACTGTGGCTGCATCATGTTCTGGGACAGACAGACACCTGGCTCCACCTACCAGAGGGGTGTCTGCTCATCCTGACAGTCCCAATCCAACTGGAAAGCAGGATACCATCCCCTCCTGCACCAACCAGGTTTTATGTCCCGATTTCTTGAGGCACTTTCCAGACAATCAGTCAGCCCACACCTCTAGCAGGACAGGGCTGGACTGCTTGGCATCTCTGCCCACCATTCCTTCCTTTCAGAACAATTTTGCAAGCTAAAGCCTCTACCTCAAGTCTCCAAAGGCAGATACTCGGGATTAAAGCAGCCAGAGGAACGCAAAAAGTGAAGGTAATTACAACAGTGAACAAGTCTCTGGACCATTCTGGAATTAGTGTCTTTCTACCCACAAGGCATTCAGGGCTCGGGGAGCACAGTGACACAAACCTGTGTCACACAACACAGGACTGCTCCTGGCTGCACTGCCGGGACCTTGCAGTGCCCGTGTAAGAAGTCTGCAGGAAACAAACCACAAGCAACTTCCTGAGGTGTAATGAACACTTCACCTTTCTTGCTTTCCAGCCCACTCTCCACCTTTAAAGCTCATTATCTCATTCTGCAGCATGGCAAACACCATCAGTGACAAGACTAATGAAGAGCATTTTCTCCTCCTGAGAAACCCCACCAGGACACAGCACAGGGAGTCCGTGGCAAGGTTTACCACGACCCCATCCATCATGGTTTCAAAGCAGAAAGTCAAAGAGCTCCCACCTTCTGTAGTTGGGGTGCTCTTAGCATCAGATGTTTCAGAAACAGGCTCATCCGATCCGTCATCGACTGGTATCTGAAGGGGATAGCCTGGAAAACATTCAAATACTTACAACAAGTCCTTGGCTATGAACTGGGGCCTGGGGGTTACCGACTCTGATTGCCCAGATCCACAGCAGCAAAAAGCTGCCGCTGGAGAGTAAAAACCACCTGAACTAAAAGCAAGCAAAGCGTGAAAATGCCAACCAAAAGCACCAGTGTCACCACCAAAAGGAACAAGCGGAAACCCATCAGCAAAAGAAAAGCCCAGTGAACTGGACAGGCAGAAACAGCAAAGCATGGCACAAGCAGGCAAGGAGATCTCAGCAACGTAAGGAGGAAAGATGTGCAGCTTCCGAGTCACTGTTGTCCTCTCCCTCCCAGAGCAGGCTGAGCACTCCCAGGACTGCAAACCAGCCCGTGTTTGTAACGGGCTCAGTGCAGGACAACATTCTGTGCCAAGAAGCGGTGGCAAAAGTCTTCTGGAAGAGCAGGGCAAGAGGCACAAGTCTCCTCTCAGCAAGGCTGCGGGCAAATCAAATGAGAGCTGGGAAAACGGGTTTGGAAAAGAAGAAGCGAAATCCCTGGGAACCTGTGATGTGTGAAACAAGCTGAGAGGAGCTATCGGACCGCAATGCGCTACAGGGCCCGGGATGAATGGATGCTGTGGACGCTCTCCAGGACGGAGGCCATCCATTTATCTGGTGTAAGAGGTGTCCAAAGCACCTCAAGAAAAGGAAATTAAGATGATGTTTATATGGAGCATAGCCAGGAGTGAGTCCCACCAGGTTTGCTGGCGCTGTGCGGGTTTCCAAGCTCAATTGCGGAGCATGGCGGAATGAGAAAGGAAAAGCTTCTGGAGAAATGCAGGTCTGAAATATGGTGAGGAAGACTCTGGCATGGCCCCCACTCCCAGAGCTCTCTGTTCAGTTGTCCCCGTGTCCCTGTGCAGGTGAGGAAAGCAGGCAGCAAGCAGCATCCTTGAGCTGTGACCCCAAATAAAAACAGTGCTGTGTTTTCATAGCAAACTGAGGAGTGAACACAAACACGCACTTGCAAAGCTGCAGCAGTGGGATCACCCCCAGTCTGGATACCAGGGGTTGTTCTGCTCGTGCTGGACAATGATGTCCACAAGCAGCATTCTCCTACGACTGTGAATGCTGGAGCATCTGCTGGGCTCCCCACGGCGCACTGGCTGCAGCCAGCTGACCCACAGTGTCCTTCCACACACACACAGAAGGCTGTCCCCAAGGACCCCTCGTACCACCACGCTGCTCTCCCTCTCCCCACTGAGCTCAGCAGTGGGCCAGGCAGGTCCTTCCACCACCTCCTGGACGTGCTCACCTGATGAGAAGTGTTTTTCCTGGCCAGGTGCGTGATCCTCCATCATGGTGATGTCCTGAGGCTGCTCTGCCACCTCTCAGCAAAGGTACCTGAAAAGAAGAGTAAAAACTAAGACCTATTAGGCAAAACCTGACACAACAGGAGCAAAGGGAAGGTCTGGTCATTCATTCCTGCACAAGCAAAAGCATGTGCCAGTCACTGCATCCCTCACAACAAACATACAGGCAACTCCTGCCAGCTGCATTCAAATTCCACCGGTATTTAAGATGCCCCAAGCAAAATAACCATCCTAATGCACTCAGGACACTGCTCTGACACAGTTTTGCCCCAGGAGATCCTTGGGAGCATCAGGCCAAGTGCTGACAGACTCCTGGTGCATGCTCCAAACTCTGCGTTTCCCACTTTATTCAGCGTCCCTGCTGGTGAGGTGTGATGCTGCTGTGGGAAGGGATTCCTTCCATCCCTATGGATACACCCAGCAGGGATACACAGCTACAACAATACACTCATCATCTTAAAAGCCATTCAAAAGTGACATATGGGGGGAAACCAGGACTCTCCAGAGATGGACTCAGGACTCTTGGAGGAGAAGGTCTCACTTGGCTGTGGCAGTGAGAGGACAGCACAACCCCTGCTTTAACCCCAAACCCTTCCTGCAGGGCTCAGAAAGCCCCACCACAGTGCAGAGCAAAGCAAACAGGTCTGGACAGCGGGGTGGAAGCAGAAAGGTACCAAATCTGAATCGTTTTCCTAAACTGCATCGATCTGCAAAAGGAAATGAAGTCTCCAACAACCATTATCTGCCCCACAACACAGGGCCCTGCTCTCCATGCTGGATGGACAGACAGTGCTTTTAGCTGGCTTCCTAAGAGCTGATATAATTACAGCCACTGGCAGTGATTAATAATCAGCTATTAGTGTGATCACATGTTTGCCATGACCGTCAGGGACGAATGAATCCAGCAATGGAGCTCAGGTTACCAGCAGCAAGGAGGAAACTTGTGGGTTTGTCTGCTGGCAATAAATTAACTGGATGTATGGAACCACACAAGAGAAACTCCAGGGCCAGCAACCAGATCTCTCACCCAGCTTTTTTTAAGCCTTAGCAAGATGACTCTGCAATTTAATTACCGCCTTAGACAGCTACAAAGCCATTTGACAGGACTGGAGAACTCGCCCTGGAATGAAATCACCCATTAAAATGGAGGTATAAAATAGGAAAAAATTAAGTATCTAATTTTTGCTCTAATTGGTGGGCTGTAATTATTTGGACATATGGCTGCCCTCCTCCCAGTGCTCAAAGGATCATATTGATTATATCCAGACCTCATCTGGCTGGTGCTTGATATTATTTACAGCACTGAAATACTAAAATAAAGTGTTAACCTAGTGCAGGGGCCACAAAAGCAGCCTAGGCACAAACATGAGTGTAAAATGAGACAGAAATGGGCTGCTTTGGTGTGTTTGTGCACGCACACAAGAGTGACCTCTCTGCCCCAAACACACACATGGGACTGGGTACAGCAGTTTTCCCAACGCACTGCCCTGTCTTTGGCAGGAAAACGTGGATGGCAGGAGCAGTCCCTGCCCCCTCACCAGTGGTGATCCCCTCCCAGCCACACTCTGTTCACTACACACCTCCCCACAGTAACACCTTTGCTTCCCAGCTGCACATCCAGAGCAAAACACTCACAGATCTGCCGTGCTGCGTTTACGTGAGGCTGTTTCCTTACTCTGCCTCCTTTCCTCTCTTTCTCCGACATGTTTTTTGGAGAAGGGCAGTTAAGTGTCTCCCCACTTGCCTCTGGACAACGATTTCCCAGGGCACCATCCAGAGGGGACTCCGTGTGGAAGGTTTGCCCGCTGGCTCCATGGACAGCATCCGACACGGGGAGGACCTTCCCCTTCTCCTGGGCACGCAGGGGTGCAGCCCTGGCGCTGCAGCAGCGGCCGTGATTCAGCACAGGCTGGCGGAGCTGCTGCAGGGCAGGGCTGGCTGTCACCTGCTTCCACTGACCAGCCAGTGCCAGGCCTTTCCAGCACAAAGGAGCGGCCGGGGCTGTGCAGGGGAGCTGGGGATGCTGTTCTCTGCCTGCGCTGCTCAGGGACAGGCAGGGCCAGCCCCCACTCCCACCATGGCACGGCAGGATGCAGCTAAGGGGCCCAGGAGGATGCAGCCATTAATTTTTCAGATACAAGAGAGAAAGAGCTGCCTTTCTGTTAGAGGGAAAAAAGCACGAGCAAAAGGCACGAAGGTCCATCAATAAAACACTCAGTGGGACCCTGGGAGCACCTCAAACCCGGCTGCACCTTAGGGAATGCCCCAAGTGCCCGTTCATTGCGGAGCAGAAGCACCTCCCAGCAGATGAAGCACGATGTCCTCCCTCTGCTCCTGCAGAGTCCCTCTGTGCCTGAGCCACCGTGAGCAGCGTCCGTGGTGGGGAACAAAACCACCTCCAACAGGCACGAGCCAAGGGACAGGGAGGGAGGGAAAGTCTTAGCTTTGCCTTGGGTTTTCACTCAGGTAATGAATTCATATGACCAAAGAGAATTTAAATCTTATTTAAATGACATATTCTAGATTTGAATTCTCAAAGATGGTCTGAAAATTCTGAAAGAAGTCCATAATGATAATCCTGTTTGTTTTTCCTTTTGAGTGGGGGAAGGGGAAATCCCTCTTAGGGAAAAACATAACATCAAGGGGAAAAAAAATTCTAAAATATTCTTAAAAGTGTAAAACCAGCCCCGCCTTGAAGCAATGGTTCAGTGATGCATAATTAGAGCAAAGAAAGCTGTACAAAGATAAACTTGAACAGCACCCTCTGCATGGCAGATAAAGCACAAACCCTCCGAAGAACCTTATCCATCCCCAGCAGAACTATTCTCCTTAACCAGGGACACTATCTAAAAAGCAACAGCCTATCCCATAATTAACAGCTCCTCCAAACCTCGTGTTTTCCAGACCTGAAGCCCGGCTGGCAGGAGGAGAGGCCTTGGAGGAGTCATTGGAGCTGTGCACCCACTCGGGAGGCAAAGCTTTTGTTGCCAGGAGCAGGAGCCCAATCTCAGCCCACCAGCACCACTGGGCCCTCAGCATCCCCTGGCTTGCCCAGGAGCGGAATTTAACTGGTGAGAGCCCGGCCAGCTCCTCTCGTTCCCACCCTCCCACCCATCGGATTGACGCCACCGATGCTCTTGTTTCAACCCCCTGCTGCAGACAGGGACACCTTCCACTAGAACAGGTGGCTCAGAGCTCCATCCAACCTGGCCTTGAACGCTTCCAAGGATCACAGAATCCTGCAATGGTTTGAGTTGGAAGGGACCTCAAAGCCCATCCTATCTCACCCCTGCCATGGGCAGGGACACCTTCCACTGTCCCAGGCTGCTCCAAGCCCTATCCAACCTGGCCTTGGACACTTGCAGGGATTCACGGGCAGCCACAGCCTCTCTGGGCACCGTGTGCCAGGGCCTGCCCACCCTCACAGGGAATAATATCCTCCTAATATCTAATCCAAACCTACTCACTTAGTTTGAATCCATTTCCCTTGTCCTGTCACTGCTGGCCCTTGTAAAAAGTCTCTCTTCCCTGTGTTTCCTGTAGGCTCCTTCAGGCACTGGAAGGCCACAATTAGGTCACCCCAAAGCTTCTCTTGTACCCAGCCCCATGTCCAGCCTGCAGCAGCAGTTCCTGCCCAGTCACGGGCTGAGCACAGTCAGGACACATCTCACCAGCACAACACCACAGCAGAGCCCCTGTCCTGCAGCCACTCGGGTGAGCCCCAGGAAACCCCACACAAAGCCTCCAGCACCTTCTGCCTGGAAAGATTCAGAGCCCAAATTAAGCCAGGCAGCCCAAACTCTTAATCCTCTGGCAAAAAGTTTCCCTGCAGTGAAAGGCAAATGAATCCAGGGCTGTGAACAACGTGAAAACAACGAGCAGAGCGGGGAGAGGGACGATGGCGAGCACCCAGCTGCGCTGCGGGGCTGCTCAGCCTCGTGTGATCTGTGCCGGACAGCATCACCAGCGCTGCCACAAAGGAGCACCAAACAGCTCCCCGCAGCCCCTCCGGTGCCAGGGGATGATGTTCCGCCCAGAGAAGCGGGTCAGCAGCTGGCCCCCCTCGCCATGGGCACAGCCCAAGGGACACGGCCGGGGACCGTCCCCGGGCAGAGCAGGGGAGAGCCTGGACCCGCAGCGATGCCAACTGCGCAGCGCCCGGGATCACGAGGCCGGGAGCAGAGGCTCGCTTTACACACACCCCGGTCCCAAAATAAACCGGCGTTGGCAGCGCTGTCTGCGGGTGGGTGCGGGGGCTCCTGCGGCACGTGGGTAAGAAAATACAGGAAAAGGGACATTTCAGCAGAAGGGAGTATCGCCTTGGGAGATACTGGCTGGATTTGCACACCCTGGGACTCACCAGTGAGCCCAGCCGAGCAGCTCCACCCTTCAAGCCAGCCACAAAACACCCAAGAGATCACCCAGGTAACTCCCAGACATGGCCAAGCAGAGCCTCTTGGCTACTGTCTTGTGCTCAGCATCTTCCTTCTCTGTTATTTAATCAGAAAGGGCACAAAAGCACTCACTCTTGTTGTTAAAAATGAAAATTCAACAAACACAAGCTAAGTGTTACCTCTGAAAGGTGATCAAACACAAACAGGGCTTTAAAAAAACCATCATTCCATCTGAATTACATAATTAAAACAGAATGACAGCACCGTGAAACAACATCAGTCTGAAAGGCTGTTCATACTTCATAAGCAACTTCCTTTTCATCTCCTTTGTGTACTTCTTCAAGTACTGTTTTTCCCAGAAGCTGACAGAGGAAGGAATATGGACGATGATCTCATTAATTACAGGCACTAATATGCAGTGAGCTGAGAAATTACACGGAATTTCATGATACCTAGTCAAGAGGACAGAAAAACTTCCATTAGGTTCAAAGACAGATGAATACCTCTTGGAGCAATAGAACAGAATCACAAAAGAAATTGTCTAAACAATGCATATTTTTTCTTTTTTCTTTCCACAGTTTTTCCATATTTATTATAGTTCAAGTAACTCCTTGGAGGTCTGAAACTTTTGCCCCTTTCTCCAGGGGCTGGACACTTTCCAGAGACATGAAATGGGTTTGGATTCACAGCAGCACAGCTTTTGGGGCACAGGAGTCTCATCACAGCAGTATGGACATCCATTTTCTTTTCCTGTCACTCATTCCCTTCTCCAAAGTCCCTCTCAGACCAATACAGCCCTTACAAATCAAACCTCTTCACAGCCAAAAGCTCTGTGAGCTACTGCCAGGGGCCACCACGGGGGTCTCCAGGGCAGGCTCGTGGCCAGAGAAAAGCCAAGGAACGCTCACATGCTGATAAGTTCCTCAGGGTTGCTGAGAATTAAACTAACAGAATTTGCCATCCCAAATCAGCTTAGGCCCAGTTCAGCAGCTGCCTCAGAGCAGGGTAGCAATTAGAGACCGGATTATCCAACACAAAACCGCGGCCCACAGCCTGAGCTGCAGGAGACGGGAATGGGTTTGTCTGCATCTCTCTTCTCCGCCCAAATAAAAGGGCACTGCAACTGTGACTGCTCCACCTTCACCTCACCCAAAACCTGAGCACCTCCATGTCCAACTGCAGCATCTCCTGTCACTGAACACATCTTCCTTCCTTGATCTTTCACCCCTTCTTGCTTTCCTTCTCACTTTTGGCCTGGTTTATCTGACCAAGCCAAGCCCAACCTTCCCCAACACCACTGCAGACCCCACCCTTCCCACCCCAGCTTTCCCTGCCAGCTCTCAGAGGGTGTTTAAGGGCAGCCACGGCCCAGGGAGGTGCTGGCACTCCAGATCACCCAGCTCATTCCATAATATGATGCAAAAATCAGGCTGTCCCTAAGTCCACTAACTTTAGCTAGATAAGAGCTCTGATCAGAAGGGCTTACGTGGCAGCAGAAAAGGAAGCAACAGCAGTTTTAAAGGCTGCTCTGTGTGCTCAGCAGGCTCTTTGTGAGAGAGGGAAGAGAAGCCTCTTTGGCATGGATTTACCAGGCTGCCTTCAGATTTCTTCCCAACCCCCTGCTACAGCATCTTGCATTTGACTGAGCCCCGAGATGGTCGATAGGTGGATAAATTCCTCCTCCCCAAAATCCTGCTTGCATGGGAAGCCTTTAAGCAGTTGAACACGTAGAGCGGATCAAAGAGAAGGCAAATCTTATTTACCAGCTAATTCTCTTTGACTCTTCCCATCCCAGGCTGAGCCCAACCGGCTGCAAATCAGAGCATCTTCCCCGCTGCTGCAGGTTTTAAGGCGGGCTCGACAGCTCTCAGGCTTGTACCAGTCATTATTTACTTACAGAAAATGCTGGAAGGCTGATATTCCCCCGGCACTGCCTTCCAAGGCTGGGCTTGTGCCCAGATGTGGCTGCACCACCAGGCACAGCAGAGTCCTTGGACAGTGTCACAGACTGCTCCCCCAGCCTGCCCCCTACCACCAAAAAGGATGGGGAGAGGGAAAAGAGGGAACAAAAGTTCCCCAAAAATGCCACTGGAGTCTTAATGAATTGGGACAATCGATGGCACAACAGCTGTTCTGCCCCATCAAGTGACTGCTTTACCTTGGCTGGCAAACAACACCATGAGGAGGCAGAAATTGCTTTCCTGAGAGATTGCATTGCCTGAAGAAAGAAAACCAGGCATCCTCCCCGCTAACTGATGGCTGCCACTCTCCCCTGTGCCACTCACGTGGAATTATCAGGGATGTTCCCAGCATAAGCAGCAGAGGACAGACAGGCCTGCAGAGCAGTCCGGGGGACAGCAGCCTGGCAGGGCTCACCAGCTCTGGGGACACTTGCAATCTAACAAACACAGGACAGCTCGTGTGGCCAGCAGTGTCTCATGGTTATCACAATTTTCTTCATTAATGTGAGGCCAGAAACAAGCTGACAGGACTTATTTCATGCTCCAGTGGGTACCACACCACCTCCCAAGGCAGGGACAGGCTGGTGGATACAGGATCACCCCCATCTCCCTCACACAGCCCGTTTGGGAGGGCTCTGAGCACTGGTACACCCATCCTGAGCTCCCAGACAGAGCCCCGGCAACGCAATTCAGCCAATCAAAGAGCTCAGAAATACCCCAAAAGTCACTCTGTCAGCCAGCCATACATGAAACACCCTCACAGGAACAGGGGGTGAAAATACCCACCCTGGCTGCTGAGACAGCGCAGGGCTGAGCCCTCAGACAGGAGCTCTCAGACAGGAGCTCGCTCCAGCTCGCGCTGTGATCCATCAAGGTGTTTGTGGCAGGCTGTGAACAGCGGCTCCTCACACGAGCTCCATTTCACAAACAGAGCTCTGCAGCACAGCCCGAGCTGTAGGACCCAGCACGAGAACCAAAGCTCTGCTCGCCCCCGGCTCCGCAGGCTTTCCCAGGAGCACACGGAGAGCAGCATCCATGTGGTGCACAGAGCCAGCGGGCTGGGGAAATCCCTGCAGCCTGACACAAGCCCTGGGCCATCTGCAGGGTGCCCACACTCTGCACTGCTGAGGTTAAGTTAAATGTTCTGCATTTAACTGCAAAAATCGCAGAGCCCACTGTAAGGAAACCCCCCCTGCAGCACTGCACTGCCTTCCTGCCAACCCTGGGAATCTCTCCTGTCTTTGCTGCAGCAGCAAACAGCCACCATTTCTGTGGCACACAGAGCCAGGGCCCCCGGGGACAGGACTGAGCCTCCCTGTGCTGGGAAGGGCCACAGCCTGCACTTCCCGGGAGCTGCTCCAGCCACCAGTCCCGAGCTGCACATCAGCTTCCCTCCCCAGGCTCCCCGTGGGCAAAGCCAGATGATGCTGCTGTGCCTGGTGCCAGGCTCAAATGATGCTGACACTGGGATGAGATCAATGTGCAACCAGAAGCCTCATAAATTAAAGAGAATTTTATGAGAAGAAAACTTCGCTTGACCTGTAAAAGGACTTGGAGATTCAGATGCTTGGCATCACCTTCCACCTTAGCCAAGTCAGGAATACCTGTGTGTGTGGTGCAGCACCACAGGAAGGGCCCAAAGCAGATACTCTGGCTTCAGAACAGCAATGTTTGATTGTGGAAAGATCAAGAGAATGAGGCCCTCAAAAACTGGGCAGAGCAAGGGTGCAATTTGCCAAGCCAGGCTCAGATCACACTGCTTGGTCCTTCTTCCCTTGGACCACCAGCACTGCCGCAACAGCCCCCAGGAGCTGGTTCCAGGCACTAAACCAGCAGAAACTGAGTCCCTCACAAGCAGGAATTGCATGTGACAGTAGCACTGTGGGTCACCTCACCCTGCTTTTGGAGCAGCAACATGACAGAGGGGAAAGTGTGGGAGGCCAGTGCTGTGCCAGCACCAGCCACCACCCAGCTGCACCTGAGCCCCTCCGGGTTTTGCCTCAGGCTTGAAAAAGACACAAGGTATGTGTTTATTGCTTACTTTGATCTCAGCTGCTCCTCTTTCTTTGATTTCACAGCACTGACATTTGCTGCACCTTGACAGAAGTTCTGTGAATATTCAATGCTGCCACAGTAATGAAGATATTAAATATGAAAGATTCTTCATGCCACAGCTTCAGTCTAGTGAGCGATCCCAGTCAGAGTGGATGCAACAGAACCAGGAGAGCCTTGTGGCCACTAATGTTGCAGGAGATTTTCTCAGGGCAAGGAAAACATTCTTCACGGATTGGGCCGTCATTTCTAAAGTTATTTTGAGCTGTTTCAGCACATGGATAGAAAATAAAATGATGACAACGGCACCATCTGCTCCAGCTACTGTCACACCACCATGGCTGGCATCGCTCTCGCAGCGACAGAAAGCCTGTCCCAGGGGAGAAGCCAAGGCAGGTGAGGCTCCCCAGGGATCGCTGCTTTCCTTCTGCAGCGTCCAAGTCTGCCCATGCACAAGTGGATTCCAGTGTGCTATGGCAGAGACACCTGCACACAGAAGTGGAGGGAAAGGACAGCGTGTCCAGCAGCGATCCTCACAGGAACAGGCGTTACCAGCTTGTCTGAAAAAGCCCAGCTCAGCCCTGCAGGAGGAGGACAAGTCTCCCCATGCAGTTCATACACTGTGCTCGTTTCACCAAGCCATCATTTTTGGCCACCTGACACCCAGCCTGGGCACCAGACAGCCCTTGGCCCCGCAGTGTCCAGTTCCAGCACCCTGAAGGTGACTGACAGCGCTGGGATGCAGCAGGAGGCCTCACCAGGAAAGTCTCTATAAATACAGAGGCAAGAGTCAGGCATTCTCGACACACTGGTTTCTTAGCCTAGAAAGCAACAAACGTGTCAGATCTCATCAGCTTTTGGGGCTTCAGCAGGACTTGTCCTCACCCCAACAGTCACCATGCAACCAGACAGGGCTCTGCAATGCCCATTTTAGCTTCTGTCTGGCTCTGCTGAATTATTTTTGTTTTTCATGACTCAGAGGCACTTCAGATGAGGTCAAAAGTCACAGTGTGTTTCCTGAACATCATCTTTTCATTCTTTAATGCCAAAAGACAACAAACAATAGGACATTCATCAAGTGTTTCTGCTTTGCTTTTATCTCCCCCCATCATGTTGTTGCGTAACAGCAGAAAAACAATGTTCCCTCAAAATGTTCACAACCGTATTTACTAAAACGAAAAGCTCCATTTTTTTTATTAAATCTGTATCAGGTCAGTAAGAAGATAAACACAGGGGAAAAAAAGCCTAATCTGGAAGAGCTCAAGAGAGAAAACAAACATCAGCAGGAGAGATGAGCACAGGGATGAGAAAATCCTTCAGCTCCCGACAGGGAGGAGAGGGACTGGGACATGCCAGCCCAGGGGAAGCGGGTGGGCACCCCAACAGGTTCACACCCCCCTGGGCACCTGGGAGCTCCAGCCCTGTTCCCAGGAGCTGTTGATCCCACTGCCCAGGGGCTGGCAAGGCACGGGTGCCTGTTTCTGCTCATGTTTCACACAGCACGACATGAACAGCAAGGGAGTTGTGGTGGGAGATGGTTCTGTCTCCCTGCACAAGTTCACAGAATTTGAGAGCCAGAGCTCTTCCTTCTAATACAAAAACCCAACAGTAGCTGCATTTGTACCTTTATTTCTCCTAACAAGGGAGCACAGTTTGTGCTGAGGCACAAGACAAACAAGGATTTTTCCAGTAAGTATGAACGGCAAATAAAAACCTTTATACCAAAACATCCCTACTGAGCACTCGGATGTCTCTCTCCAGCTGGTCTTTGCCCAGTTTGGGCCACTCGGGATGACAATCTGTCTTGCCTTGATTTTAGTTTTATGGGGCCGATGAGCAGATTTGCAGCACAGGCAGATGCAGGCAGCATGACTAGTGACAATCCACATGGGAACACGGACCATAAATTCAGCCAAAGAGCTGTAAAACCATTACTTCCCCTCCTAACCCAAAGGCTAAAGGAGGAAAGTTAAAAAAAGAAGTCCATAATCCACATGCATTTCATCTTCCCCAGGAATTAGCCCAGTTGGTGCCCATCTTTCTTCTTACAGGGATGAGGGAAATTGTCCGAATTTAAGCCTGCCCCAAGTCTCGGAATTCTGGCTCAATCTTCCCCAGTACATTTGTTAAAAATAAACGAGGTGCAATCAGTCTCCTCGGGGATTTTATTCTCTTTCAGCTCTAAATGCAGCTCTGCTGTCACACGTATGACATGTACAAAAGGGCCGCCTGCCTCAGAGCCTCACTTTTGCCTTAAAATAATCTCACTGCTGCTCTCGGGTTACGAGGGCTCCATTCATGTTCCGGAGGGTCACGGGCTCTCTCTCAATCACTCATACAAAGGCTGGAAGACACAGGGCTGCTGGTGTTTCAGCACTGCTTGTTTCTATCGTGGATAAACGGAGCCAGCCTGTTTGGAGAGGCTCTGACCACACCTAAAGCGACGGCTTTGTCATCCCTTATCGAGGGAGGCAGGAGCCAGGAGTCGCCGGCTCCCCGCAGCAAAGAAACCCCACCGAGCCCAAAAGCTTTACCCACCTCACAGAACTGCCCGTTTTCACTGATGAGAAGCATTCAGGGCTTTTTCCTGACCGCAGGACTTCAGTGCAAGGCAGTCCTTACTCGGCTCAAAAACTCCCACCCAGTTCCCTCCGGCATCACCCAGCAGTGCCCAGCTCCCTCCTCGGCCTGGTGCTGCACCCAGGCCACGCCAGGCACTGGGAAGGTGCTTGTCACCTGCACACAAACACTCAAACACTACAGCCCCTAAGCAGGATTTTTCCATTTAAGAACTTAAGCACCAGGAGGCTCCTGGATGCTGATAGAGCAAACAAGCCCATGGAGTCCAGAACTGCCCCGTTAACGTGAGCAACAGTAGCGAACGAAACCTGCTCTGGAGCTGAGCACGGACCTCAGACAGCCGTGACAATAAACCCTATTATTAGACACAAAAGCAGTGACATATTTGAGAGATTAGGCATTAATAAGTGCCTTCACATTAAAGAGTATTCATTCTTCACCTCCTGCCTGAAGGAACCCGGGGGAAGGGAGGAGCTGGCAAAGTAATCCAGCTAACACTTAAATAGGGGGAAAGGCAGAACTCGTGCAAAACAGGCCCCAAAATCATGAAATAAGGATGCAGCTCGGCAATGCTACAGATGAGAGATTCCCGATGCTGGAATTCCACATCCTGCAGGGAGCTGGGTCTCAGCAAGCCCAGTTGGTCGCTGAGCTCTTGCCCAAGGCGAGGAGGCCCCAGGAGAACATGGACCTGGAGCTGCCAGGCAGGATTTAAGATGGAAGGGAGAGAGGGCAGGAACGGGAGAGATGGATGAGGAAGGAGAGCAGACAGAAAAGCATGCCCAGGTGTGCACAGGGTGCTCGGATTTGGCAGGTGCCCAAGATGCTGCTCAGGATGAGAACAAAACCGGGGAGCACCGTGGACTCCTCCAGCTCACAGATGCTCTTTTTGGATCACCCACCCACCACCACAACCCTGCAAGGCTCCACAAACCCGAGTCACTCCCTTTGTCACAGCATAGGTTCAACATCCTCATTTTAGTCCCATCCTCTCTAAATCTGTTCTCCCGGGCAGTGACTCAAGCCACGCCACAGCTCGAGCTGATTTTACCTGCTTTCCTTTTTGGCCCCAACAGCAACATGTATTACTTCTGCCTATTCACGCCTGCCAGGCTCTCGATTATTACACCGGGAAATGCTGAGGGAAAAGCGTGTATTTTTCTGTCCAATTGGGAGACGTCCATTGTTAAAAGCTCCTTGTACAAATCCCTCCAGGCAGCTCCAGGCAGCACCCTTTGTCATGCTGATGAGGCAGGAGGTAAAACCACATATAAGCAGTAACTTCAGAGGCCAGAATTTGCTCAGGGTAAAGTCTGCCCTTGAATTCAGAGTCAGTGGGAGCTGAAAATCAGCCACAAAAGGCAATTCTGACTCTGGATTAAATCCCAGCTTTGGGCTCACTAACACCACAAGCTACAGCTACCAGCAGAGAGTACGAGAAGCTCCAGTTCTGTGACATTACCCAGCTTCATCACAGGTCTCACCTTAAACCACGTAGGTAACTCAATCCCAGCAACTCTCACCCAACCACATCCAGGATCTGCAGCGGAGGGTAATGAACCGCTCGGCTCCTGCAGGGAGCAAAGTCAGCACTCTGTACCAGGTGGGTCAGCACGACGGGAGGAACACGAGCCACATTTCCAAATCTTACATTTCCTTCTGACCATACCAAAGTCAAGTACAGCTCCAGATACAAATGTCATTTTTATACAGAGGCTCCTCACACGACCCTAAATACAGAGCAACCTCCAGAAAGCACATCCCTCCGGATTATCCCTTCTCTTGGGACAGCCTCCTCTGGCACCCCTTCTGCCACTGCCGTGTTCTCGACCTGACACAGCGAACACGCTCGCCCCGAGCCCTGCAGAGCTGGAACAACTCCTTCTCCCTCTGCCCAAGACTCATCCTGACACCTGGAGATCCACAGCACCCAGCCAAGACAAGCCTTGTTTGCCCATCACTTGGCCTCTCACTGGAGTGTGACAGCCCTGATCTGCCCTTCGTTAAACTGAGAACGGGCACAGCTGGCCAGATGTGTGCCCTGCACCAGGAAGCTCACGTGAAGTGACATTTCACTGCAGACAAGAAGGAGCAGAGCTGCTTGGGAGCAACGCACACACACGCCACATTGAGACCAAGCCAACAAAGCCAGGATTTAAGTAACCTTTAATCAAAGAAAAGATAAAATGTTTCCTAGGACAGGGAACAATTTTACCACTCTGAACATCTCCCCTACTTGTGCAATTTCAACTGCAAAAGCACAGCCCTGCAAACTCTTCTTCGCAGCGCACAGAAAACAGTTGGTTTATCTCAAACGCGAACCTCCAGCCCTCCACAAACAGGCTGAGCTGGATGTCCTCAGAACTCACAGGAGAGGCTTCTTTAGATTTTTTGAGTCATTTACAAGCACCTCAAGGAATTTCATTCTGCAGCAAGTGACCTGAGACACTGATGAAATCCCTCTGAAATTACATCTGGCACTTCCAGGCAGACAGCCCAGGGCGGGAGCTGAGGGGAGCCATAAAGTGCAACGCCGATAAGTGGCAGAAAGCCCTTTGAAGTCACACACGTGCTATTCAAACCCCTCAATACAAGTGGTTTCATCACCTCTCTTTAGGGGCTGAAGCGGCTCCATGACCAGCAGAGTTAACACAGCCCTTCCTGCCCCTTAGGGCTGCACCTCATCCCTCAATATCCCGCATCAGCCTCTGTCCTTCCCGTGTGCCTTGGAGCCTTGCCCCAGCTCACTCGGAATCAGAGAATCACGGAATATCCTGAGCTGAAAGGGACCACAAGGATCATCGACTCCCATCCCGGCACAGGACACCCCCACAATCCCACCCCGTGCCTGAGAGCTTTGTCCAAACACACCTTAGCTCTTAGGGACAAATCCCTCTGCCTTCCCAGGCACCGGTGGGACAATCCCTCCCACGGCTCTGGAGGACAGCACTGAGGGAAGGCAGAGAGGCAAGGGCAGCCAGGCAGTGACACCAGATCTGCTCGAGGAAGAAAGGTCAGGGCAGGTAGAGTGGGAAGGCTGCAAAGATGGAAATAATTAGCCCAACTGCAGCAATAATCCTTTTAGCTTAACAGAAGGTATCCCCTGGTGCTCCCTTTCCTTGGATATTTAAAGAAGAGACACTGAAAACAGGAGCCACACTATGTGTGATGACCACCTTTACTAATTGGTCTGCCTGGAAAGAAAAGGGAAAAACCATGGATTGATTTCTGAGGAGCAAAAAGCTCATTAGACTTGCAAAGAAAACCCACTCAAGTCTAAAGGCACAGATACTTCTCCTCCAGACTCCAGGGTAAACCACACATGCTTTCCACAGGCACTTTAAAAAAAAACAGCCTACAACCAGCAGATTTCAGGGTAAAACAAAGCTCCTGCTCACAGATGGAGGAGGGAGATCCATCCTGCTGCAAGAAAGACTCAGATTCACTCAGTCCCTCACAGCAGAGCTGTGCCCACCTTAAAAACCTCACAAAGGGTTGCCTAAAGGGCCACAATTTGCTGTACCCAGCACAATCCTGGGATGATCTGCAAAGACAACTTGGGATTGAGGGCTGTTCACACTAAAAAGCCAGGTGGGCACAGCACTGCACAGAGCAGACACTCCCCATCTCCACGAAGGAGCAGTGATCCAACGTGGGGGCTGCGCCTCTGGCAAGGCTGAGCCAGCCTGGTGCTGTGTGAGGTTTCACCAAACAACCCTCCACCCTCCACCCCGGACCACTCATCCTCATCCTCCTCCCAGGACTGCTGCGAGGGGAGTGGGAATGTCTCTGTGCTGCTCTGCAAGATCAGCAGCCCAAGTGACTTCTGCAATTGCCTCCTTCCTTTTCCATCTCTGCAGGCAGGCAGAGCCTCACCGGCATCCAGCATCACCCAATTTAAGGATTAGCACCCCCAACCCCAAGGATGTGCCCTTGGGGTGAGCCCAGGCACCACTCAGACAGCTCTGGAGTCTGAACATCACAGCTAAGCAAGCAAAGCCCCTGAGGTAGAAAGAGATTACACTGCATTGGCAGAAAAACCTAGAAAGCCAGCCCAGCTCTGCTGCCACTGCAGCAGTAGGGAGAGCTCCTCGGAGAGCTGCTGCTCCTCTGAACTGAGATTGGGAGCAGCCAGGATGCTGAGGGGGGCTCCCCCTCCACCCAGCTACAGGACAGGTACACGAGGGAAACGATCACCTGGGGGTTTGACAGCCTTGGCTCCTCTAATACAGCCAGAGAGGCCCATTCTGCTTTAAGAAAGGGCTCTCAGTGCTCTCCCACAGACTCGTGGGTTTGCAGACCTCAGAACAAGCCAGAAAGCACCAGTCATGACCATTTTTCTCAGGATTGGCTGCTCTACCTGTGTGCAGAGCCACAACCCTCCTAAATTCCTTTTAAACCCCCTTTTAAACCGCCACATTGCAGCAGCCCCAACACGCCACGCACCCTCAGCATCACCCAGGACTGTCACCAGCCCAAGGCACTCCACAACAACTTCCACCTCTCAGTCCAGCTCCACACCTTAGCACAGCCAGCACACAGCCTAGCAGTCAACTAGCCAACCTACAAGCCGACTGACCTCACCAGCCAGCAAGCTGAGCAAACTGGAAAACCCTGGGAGCCAGGTGGAAAACAGCGCCCTGGTTCTTCCTTGACTCATTCATCAAGTGTCAGAGCATTCCTACAGCTAAATTAGCAGCACTGCCCCAAAGGACACCAACAAACACCACAGCCAAGCCTCATCAGCACATTGGGCTGACAAAATAAGATTATTCTGCTCAAAAGAAACTCAAATCCAGAGCTTTCTTCCAGCTCTTGAATAATCTTGCTTTTGGGAAGAAAGGGACTGGCCACCCTGAGCACTTTCCCTCAGACACTGCCTCATGATCCAATTTTCCACGCTCTGCCAACCAAGAGGGATTTGTCTGGAAGCCTGGGGTGGGCACACCCAGCACCCATCCCGGCCAGCAAAGCCGGACGGGCCCACACGGACGCTCCAACAGGATCGGCAGCCACAGTTGTGCTGCAGGACATGTCAGGACAATTTGTCACCCCTGTGCTGATGGAGGGAGGCTTTCAGGAGCTTCAGCACTGACACCAGTTCAAAAACATTTCCAACGTGGCTGTTCCAACAGCCCCACAATGGTGCGAAGCCCAACACGGGGACATAAATGTAAGCAGGGAGCAATTTGCTCCATCCCTTAAGGACTGCTCAGCAATGCCCCAGCAAGGTGGTACCCAAACACTTCCACATCCCACGCCTGGCAAAACCTTGGAAAAAAGACTATGGCGTTACACGGATCAAGGAGCACGCTGTGAGGAACACGGTTCTCCGAAATGCAGCAGAGGAACATGAAAGGCAGAACATAAAACACCCACCTCACTGGCATGCTCCGAGCATCCCTGACTGGCTACACCCAGCTCTTCCTCAATGGAGAAAGAGCAGCTACAGTGCCACATTTTTCTCATTTTTATCCTACAAGGACTGGCCAGGGGAGCAGAATTTCCCGTGGCTTTCAGGAAGGAAATGACAAAGCTAGAGCACTCCCTTTTCATGTATAAAACACGTGAAATAAATATGTTTGCGTGGTCCAGCTGGGTCCTCCTGAAGCCACAGCTGATTAAGCGCAGAGGGAATAGGGCAGTTTGAATGGAATGCCTTGGGAGGAATGGGGCAGTTTGAATGGAATGCCTTGGGAAGGCAGAGGCTGGAAGCAGAGGAGGGCAAGGGGATACAGAGGAGTGGGAAGGGTGAGGAAGACTAAATTAGAAGCCTGACCTGTAAATACTTAACACAGTACTTGACCGAGGGACACACAAAACCTGCAATTGTTGCCTGAAGGGACTGGACCCATCCCCTCATCAGGGAGCTCCCCACAGGGCACACAAAGCTCCCACCACTTCTATCCTCAGTTAATCCCAGTTGATGCAGGATAAACATCCCTATCTGATCTGTGACACCATCTGTGGGATGGGCATCACATTTCCCCAGGTCTCAAAAAACAAGCCCCACCTGCATCTTATTCAGAGAATGAGAAAATGCAACTTTAATCAGGTGTGAACTATCTGCCAATGGATCCCCACCCCTGGAAGTGTTCGAGGCCAGGTTGGAGCAGTCTCGTCTAATGGAAGATGTCCCTGCCCATGGCAGGGGGGTGGAACTGGACGGTTTGTAAGGTTCCTTTCAATCCAAACCATTCCATGATTCTATGTTCAACAAACTACAGGTAAATCAGCCAACACTTTGCTTTTCTCCTTAAGTTGCACATCTTGGGGTGAAAACCAAGCATTTTGCCTATCAAGAGAGAACAAAGCACAACTGGGTTAGACAATTTCTTACTTCTAGAGAGAATGAGGTTTTCATTTTTCTCCCCTCAAGAGCAGCCTGTAAATGCCCAGCTGAGACCTGTTTTGACTGACCACCTTGAGAAAAATAATGCCAAGAAAATTCGACCCCACAAGGAAAGCCATTAAACACCCCAAATCCGAGGTACTGGCAACAGAGCCACAGCTGCTTCAGCGGATGGAAAGGGGCAGCCATAGCTCAACACAACAAATTAACGATTCTCTGTAGCAAATTTTGTTCCACTGATTCAGACACACATCCAACATCTGCCCACATCCACGCCGGGGAAACTCGGGAATACGCTGCATACAAATGGTGACAGCTTAGCTCATCTCAGCTGCTCCTTCCAGCATGTTTCCAGGCAAGAGCAGCCTCTCGCTGCAAATGGAGCTGCACCTCGCGTGGTGGTACCACAGCAAATGGAAGGAGAAACTCCCTTTAAAGTGATGGCAGCTGCCCTCTACGAGCAACAGCAGGACTGCGTTTCTAGGTGTTCAAAAACACCAGGAAAAATCATCTTCCCTAAGCCAATCCTCCCTTGTGCTCAGTGGCAGACAGGGATGCAGGCAGAAATCTCCATCCCTCAGCTGAAATGAGCTGTTTCTGCTCCTTGCAGGTTTAATTGCTCCAAGGCAGGAGAGCAGGTGTGCACTCCTGGAAACACCTGGTGAGGAAACTTCCCTTTTCCCAGCTAAGTTAGACTTAAAATAAAGAAAATACCCAATAACTACAGGTAAAAAAGGCGAAACCCAGAAAGGGGGGCAGCCCCGCGCCCTGCCTGGTGGATTTTGGGATGAGAAAGAAGAGGCAGCATGAGAAGAGGCAGAGGGAAGGGACAAGGGGACAACTCTAGCATGACAAGGGCAATCCCAGCATGGCACTGGGATGCTCGGGATGTGCAAATCCAGGGACCACCAGTGACACCAAGCAGCACCACCCCAGCCCCAAACCCACGGGGCTGGGCTCCAGCATGCCCATCCCGGCTGGAAAACACCCTGGATTCAACAGGATGGGACCCGCCTCGTTCACATTAAATATCAAACCCCTCGACATGGGCACCGGGGGGTGCAACAAAGCCGGGCAACGCCGGGGTGCCGTGACCTCAATAACGCTCCCACCCCCCCAAAATTAAGGGCTGGGCGTGGACAGCTCCTTTTTTCCCGTTTTTATTTGAAACGCTTTTTCGTTACGGTTTCCCATTATTGATCAATTTACCGTTTTTAATCACCACTGCCTCCCATCTCGAGGAGGTTGCAGAACATGGCCCCGCGCAGCCGCCCCTCCTGCCGCAGCCCCGGCCCCACCTGCCGGGACGAACGGGGCCGAGACCGGCGGAAAGGGGGAGAAAGCCCCCAAATCCGCCCTTCTCCATCCCTCCCTCGCTCGCTGCGCTCCCCGCCCGCCGCACCTGCCCCGGCGCCCGCGCTGCCGCAGGGGCCGCGCCTCGCGCTGCCGCAGCCCCGGGGCGCCGGCACCGGGACACGCCCCTCCCCTCGCTTTTGGGATGAAATGGCCGGATTTTGCTTCTCGGGGGTTGATTTTTTTTTTTTTTTTTCCCCCCCCTTCTCCGCGCGGGACGCGGCGAAGGGAGAGCGTGCCCGGGGATTCACCGCCCCCCACACCATCCCAGCCACCCCTTCCCGTACCTGCCGCTGCGGGGGCGTCCGCACCGGAGCCGGGTGGTGACAGCGGTGGCGGTGACGGTGACAGCGGCGGTGGCGGCGGCGCGGGCGGGGCGGGGGCGCGCGCGGGCTCCGGAACCTTCGTCGCGCCGGCGGGGCGGGAGCGCGCGCGCGCGCGTGCGCGGAGCGCCACCGAGCCCCCCCCCCCCCCCCGCGCCCCCCGCCTCTCACGGGGAGCGCTCGCCCCGCCCGTGCGCGCCCCCGCCGCCCCATTGTCTGCGGGGAGCGGGGGCGCGCCGCGGCCCCACCCGGCAGGGGGCGCTGCCCCGATACCCCCCGCCCCTCACAGCCCTGCGCCCTTTTGTGGCGGGCGCTGAGGGGCGGCCTTGGGGGTTGGTGGTCCCACATCGATCCTCCCTGCACCCGCCACAGCCCCGGGGGATGCAGGACACCTCGCCCAGCCCTGTCGCCCGTTTTCATCCCGATTTCTGCCCAGCCAGGCATCCCACACACGCTCCTGCCTCCGGGCGCTGCTGGGCACAGCCCTCAGCGTCCGTGGAGATGGCAGTATGCTCGTGTGGGAACGGCATCCCTCAGCAGCCCCTACAGCAGCCACACAGGTTTCATTTCATCCTGGTAAGCTCCAGGCTGACAAAGGGAGAGCAGCCGCCTCCTACACACGGCGGCAGCTCCGCAGCATCACCCGCAGCACCTACAATGGAGAGGCACAGGCCCAGAGCATGGAGGAGCAGGGCCGGGCAGCTCCCGCCGGCACCCGGCTCAGCAGGCACCTGTGAGAAGGAGCAACAGGTGACAGGAGAACGGCCCTGAGCTGTTGGGGAGCGTCGGGGTTCCCTCACCACCCCGCCACCAGCCTGAATTACTGGAAAGCAAAGGGAGAGGCTGAAAAAACAGGTCCTGATCCCAAAAGATCCCTCTCCACTTTGCCTGCTTCATCTGGAACAGCAGCGAGCTGCTTTTGCTCGGCCCAGAAGCATTGTGGACACAGTGGAGATCCCTCGATGGAATTACTACCTTGTCTTAATAGGGTTACTATCCCTAGTAATTGGATTTAATGGAGAAACTGCAGGAGGGCAGGATCCAGTTTTCAGTTTTTCTTAAGAAACATAGAGGTGCAAATCAAGGACAAACATCCAGTCTAAGAATAGGCTTTTGTGAGAGAAACAGATGAGGAACCTGCAGCACCAGGTTCTTCTTAAAGCCTTTTTTACCTGTAGTTTGCTGGGTATCTCTTTATTTTACATCTAACTTAGATGGGAAAAGGGAAGTTTCATCACCAGGTCTTTCCAGGAGTGCTCATGTGCAGCACCAGTCTGCTTTTTAAAGCAGACCAGGTTGGGAATGGTCCATCTTGGTTTGGAAAAAAGGTTTATGGAGTGTCAAAGCCCTTCTCTTACTACAGTATCAGTAACCACAGAATTACAGATTAGAGTTGTACAAGAAAAAAAAAAAAAGGATTTATGAACGTGCAACGCTATGAGATAGTTGGTTTTGTTTGTTTGTTTTCAGGTCAATAGTAATAGGTGAGCCATCTGAAACCAGAGGAATGGTTCTTCTCTGCCCATTTTTAAACTGCCTAAAAAGTACCCACTATAATTTAGCTGGAGAATTTTCCTAGATTAGACACATATCCTCTCAAAAATCTATCACAGCTTTAGGAATTGTAAAATAAACACTACAGTCCCACAAGGGGATCTGTCCTTGTGAGACAACAGAAAACAAGATGAATTACAGTACAAGCAGCTCGAGTCCAATCTGGGACAGCAGCTCTTCCCACAGGCGATGTGGGATGTACCAGGAACACCAGGCTGACTGGGAATCAGCTGAGCATCCTCCAACATTATTATTTCTTCATCTAAAGACAGCAAAACCAAAAGAGACTCCTAGGCCTCATTTCTTGAAGTGCTCAGCATGACAACACCTGTCTTTCTAAAGTTACCTCAAAGCCCACTTCTATCTGCCTGAGCTCTCAGCAACAAGTCCTGTCTGGATCCGAGAAATCCTGGGCTGGGCAGTGAAGCACCATTAGCCAGTGCCAGCTAATGTTCAGGCACAGCCACATCCAGGCCATTTAGAAGATTTGTTGGCAAAGCTTAGTCAAGAATTAAATGCATCAATGGCTGCAGCAACACCGAGATGTTTCCAGAACTGCTGGAGCAGCCCAGGTCCCAAAGTGCAGCCCCAGGTGGGAAGGGCTCACGGTGATCACCAGATCCTGCCCCAGCTGAGAGGAACTGCAGAGAAACTCTCTAAGGGCACATTTCTTACCTGTAGGTGCAGCAGGCCGACAGCTGATGTAGAGTTTAATTAGCACACTGAGCTCTTCTGGCTCTTCTTCATGTTCATAGGGGCTTTTGTTTATTGGAAAAGGCATCTGGGAATTTTTCCTACCGTTCTCAGGCCAGGCTCCTCTTTCCTCCCGACTCCTGGCCCATACTGCTGCTAGATGTACACTATTTTTAACACAAAATTATAAAGGAATCCTTTAGGGAGGAAACCATGGGGTCTTTATCTTCCATACCTGTTTTTTCATCCCTAAGACCAGGCTTATTTTCCTCACAGGTGAGGTTTGTCACCTGTTTCATAACTACCAAGATTTTCCTTAGCAGGTGCTACAGAAGGTAGGACAGCACTTCCCAGGTCTCACCTGCAGTGGGAATTGACCTGCAGAGCTGCAGCTGCATTAGAAATTCTGGGTTATATTGGGTTATATTCTGGGTTATACAAGTCTGATGTCCCCAGGGCCTCCTCTGGCCACAAGCTGCTTCATTTGAGTCACTTAATTCAGCTTAAGCCTGGCTTTTGCAAAACCATAATGATCCCAGCTGAAATAAATACTCAAATTCTGCACTGGCTTAATTCCATTAAAGCACTACCCAGATCCTTTTGCAACCTGGCCGTTAAAGTTCACCTAAATAAAGGAAATGGGCTAATTGCTTTCCAAATGCGATTTTGAAAGGGATGAGACAGGATCGATCTTTCCAGAGCGACTCTAGGTGCTGACAGACCAGGGGCTGAGCCTTGCTCAGTGAGAAGCCCCAGGCAGGCACAGCCCCAGAGCGTGGTTCCCAGGCCGTGGCCCTGGCCCAGGACACCGGCTGGGTTTCGTAAGCTCCGTGGAGCCGGGAGCAGGGAGTTACACAAGCGCTTTCGCAGCCGTGCCGTGTCACGGCAGGACAGACCCGGGCAGGGCTCACGCAAACTGTCCCTGCCGCCGGACTCTGCGGCTCAGGAGGTGATTACAGCTCGGCCGGCTCCTTCCCCACAAACCAGACACATATTTCAGCTTGGACACGGTTCTCTCCAACTGAAGTAACTTAACAGTTCATTTTCACAGTAATCAGAGCGCGGTGCACCCTCCTCACCCTGCCAAGGCCAGCAGGACTGCAAGGATGTGAATTGGGGACAGAAACATTCCTGGTGTTTGGACAGCGCAGGCGGCCAGAGGGCTGTGACTCAGCACAAAGAGCCAGCCAGGTCCTCAGCAGTGCTGAGCTCGGGTTAAACAAACTCACCACTTTCACCCTGGCCTCTTTAGCAAATGGAGAGACCCAAAAAATCGAGGCCAAGGCACTTAAAGCATTTTTCACAGGTTCCTCTTGCCCCCACCCCACCTGAAAAAGGATTATTCCTGTTTCTTTTCAGCTGTGTGAAAGCCACGCAGAGACCAACACCTAAACCAGACAGTACAAGACCCAATACCCCTAAGGAGAGATATATTTTTAATTAATCATTATTCCATTTCTAAATTACCAGCTGCAGGAGGCTTTCAGATCATTTAAAGCCCGTGTCTCTAAGAGGCAGAGCTGACTCATCAGGGAGGCTCAGGATGCATTCACTTACAGGACCTTGTGGGAATTACTGGGCTCCTGGGCTCACATCACTTAAAGCCAAGATTCCCTTGGACCTGGTGTCATGGAAGGGCAGTTCCTGGCATTAGCTTCCCCCTTCACTGACAATTCTCAGAGATGCCAGCAGCCAGGAGGGACTTTATTCCTGGAGGAGAGCAGCCACCAGAGCTCTGCCAGCTCTGCAAAGGGACAGGGAACATCTCTGTGGGTGAAACAGGCTCCATCCCAAACACCCCTGGGACTGCAGATTCCAAGCCCTGAACCGCTCCTGTTCAACAGGCAGAGGCTGCTCTGGCACCGGTGCATCACCTGTCCTTGAGTACTCCGTCTTTCCCACAGGATGGCACTCACAGGGGAGCAAAGAGGGTTGTGGGCACCAGCACAGGATTTATCCTCGAGTTCGTCAGGGCAAGAGTTCAGCCAGCTCTGAGGCAGGGATTGCATCATGCAGTACCACAACAGGTCCTGCAGTGATGTTGTCACACAAGCAAAGTCACCAGGAATCCCTGGCCTGTGGGAGTTTCCTGAAGGACACACCAGCTGGAGCTGTCATCTCATCCCAGTTCTGCCCCCCCAGTCCTGTTAGCTGCGGGGGCTGTTGGGGCCAGGTCAGAGCCCGCAGTGCCGGGGGTCTGTGCTGGTTTCGCAGGGGCTTCGGGAGCCATCTGCTGTTATCAGCCCAGATTACAGTGAGGGGCTGAAGGGCACCAGGAGGCCTCTGCTCCCTGCCACCGGCACACGGACGAGCTTGAACCATCTTCCCACAATCACTGAGGTTGGAAAAGACCTCCAAGATTATTGAGTTCAACCTGTGACTGATCCCCACCTCGTCAACCAGACCAGACCACTGGGTGCCACACCGAGTCATTCCTTGGACGCCTCCAGGGCAGCCCCTTCCAATGTCTAACCACCCTTTCTGTGAAGAAACTCCTCCTGAGAAAATCTCCAGATTCAGCTACCAGCAGAAATAAGAGCCCCTCAGGGAGATCACCACCTCACCCAGAAGGACTCGGGGTTCTCCATAGGAAACACGGTGCTTTCAATACATGGAAATACTCAACTTGAGGGTCTGCACTGAGCAGAGATGGGATTCCAGCCCCCCAGACCCGTCCTGACATTAATCCCAACTCTCACAGGCCCAGGTTGAAGCGGCAGGGCAGGCTCTCGCCCCCCTGCTCGGAGGGCCCAGCGGAGCTGCTGGGAGCGTGGCAGAGCACGGGGAGATGCTGGGTGCTCAAAGTGCTGGCACTTTGGGAACTGAGGGGCTTTGTTCCTCTGCAGGCAGCAGTGGCACTGGGCCTGGCATGGCACCGTGCCCGTGTCCCAGCCTGCCGCTCACCCCAGCACAACGAGTGTGTGACCCACACCAGCGTGTGCAACCCCGGTGGGCTCAGGGTGGTGAGAGCGAGCCCATCCTTCAGCACGGTGAGTGTGCAAGGCACGTACAAGCTGCGTACACAGCGTGCACCAGGTGTTTACAAGGTATCGACTGGGTGTTTGTGTTCCAGGCATTTCTGTACCGGCTGTTTGTGTACGGTGTGTCTGTGTTCCAGGTGTTTGTGTTCCAGGTGTTTGTGTTCCAGGTGTTTCTGTTCCGGGTGTTTCTTTTCCAGGTGTTTGTGTACCGGCTGTTTGTGTACGGTGTGTCTGTGTTCCAGGTGTTTGTGTTCCAGGTGTTTGTGTTCCGGGTGTTTCTGTTCCAGGTGTTTGTGTACGGTGTGTTTCTGTTCCAGGTGTTTCTGTTCCGGGTGTTTCTGTTCCAGGTGTTTGTGTACGGTGTGTCTGTGTTCCGGGTGTTTCTGTTCCAGGTGTTTGTGTACGGTGTGTCTGTGTTCCAGGTGTTTCTGCTCGGGTGTTTCTGTTCCGGGTGTTTCTGTTCCAGGTGTTTCTGTTCGGGTGTTTCTGTTCGGGTGTTTCCGTACTGCCCGTTCGCGTTCCGAGTGTCCGCGCTCGGGGCGCGCGCCCGTCCCGCCCCAGCGCGCGGGTGCCGCGGCCCCCCCCGGGCCGGCAGGGGGCGCAGGGGCGCGCGGGGCGCAGGGCGCGTGCGCGGTGCGGGCGGAAGTGCGGCGCGGGGCGGGCGCGCGGCGGAGGGCGCGGGGCGCCCATGGGGCTCCTTAAAGGCGCCGCCGCCGCCGCTGTGCCGCCTCCCGGTCCCGGAGGGATGCGCCAAGCCTGGCTGGAATGAGCAGGTGGGGCGGAACCCCCGGCACTTCCCCCGACACCCCGTCTCCCACGTCATCCCCCTCGTGGTCCGGCACGCGTGACCGCTGCCTCAGTTTCCCCCGGTGTCGGGGGTCGTGCGGCTGTGGTGGGCGTGGAGGCGGCCGCGGGGACCCCCTGGCTCCCCTCCCGGGGAGGGGGCGGACCCCGAGATTGCCGGGGCTGCAGATCCTGAGAGAGGGGGGTGTAGGGTCAGGGGAGGGGGCTGCAAACACCGGTGGAGGAGAGACAGCCCTGGGCTGGGGGCTCCGAGCTCTGGAGGGGGTGGGCAAACCCCTCGGGGGACTGCAGGCTCCAGGTAGGGGTGCAGAAACCGGGTAGGGGTTCAGGCTCCAGGATGGGGGGGCTGCCCCGCCGGGGGGATTCCCCAGGGCAGAGGGCCGGGCTGGGGAACGCACCAGCACTGTCCCCGCTCCTGGGGAGAGCGGTTTGTGCCCCAGCAGGATGAGATCCCCGTGCTGTCTGGACACCCCCTGGGAGAGATGATGGGGACCCAGCTTCACATCCCCGAGGCTGGAGCAGCCCAGGCTCTAGGAAGTGCCGGGGATCTGCCGGCAGGATTTCTCTCTGGCTCAGGGCTGGAGACAGCTGGGCCCTTCCAGTCCGGGAAGAAACCCTCGAGCTTCCCCGCAGCCCCCCGTCCCGGGGAATTTTTTGCATTGGTCATCTTAACTCGTGTTTGTTTTTCCCCTTTTTTGTCCCAATCATCACCGTGCCATACCCAGCACCACTGACACTCCAGGTGGAGCAGGGGCTCTGGGTTTAGGGACTTATTTTATCCTGCATGGAAAAGGGATCAGCTCCCAGCTGAGAAGGGAGCTTGGATACAAACAGGAAGCCCTGGAGGAGCCCCGCTCCCGCAACACCAGCAGAGGGGCTGTGCTGGGGCATGTCACGTATAAGTAGTGAGTTTATCTGATGCGGCAGAGCTGGGAGCAAGAGATTTCCCCTGGCTTGCGTCAGGCTGAGCAGAAGGGCTGGGTCAGAGGGAACGATCCGGAGCCAGCGCTCTGCCCTGCCCAGTTTTGCGATGGCTGTGGGGTCAGTGGGGCACGTGCCATGCTGCCCTCCCCTGATGGGCACACTGGGGCCTGTGCCCACAGAGAGCCCAGATCCTGTGGGACTGGAGTGTGTGGGTTCAGGACAGGCCCAGCTGCTGGTGGGGCTGGCACGTGTGCAGTGCTGGGATAGGTCCAGCTCGCCCAGTGGGGCTGGCACGTGTGCCAGGACAGACCCAGCTCCCGGTGGGGCTGGCACATGCGACTTCAGGATAGACCTGTCCCAACTTGCAGCCTTGGGCACCCAACAATTCCAGAGCCTGTGAAGCAGAGATTTATGACTTGTCTGACCTTGCAAATTGCTGAGTCAGATGGTGAAGGTTTTTTGCTGCATTCCCAGGCTTTAAAGAACCCTGTGGGGTCCCAAAGCCTGGAAACCCTCCTGCTACAGCCCCATCCCAGCATGAGAATCATCCCCAGGCTGCAGTGAGAGGGAGCAGCTGGTGCTGAATGTGCTGAGGGTCCTTCTCCCTGGAAAGGGTGTGATATCCCCTGCTTCCCGAGGGCAGCACACCAGTCCTGGAGGCTGCAGCCTTGCCAAGCCCCAGTGGGATCAGGCAGAAGATTTGGGATGCCTAAACCCTTTTTGGGGTGCTTGTTGCAAGCTCACAAGGGGGATCTCCCCTCCCTGGTGTCCTGCCGTGGCGGCACTGGGCTCTGCTGCCATCCCAGCCGGGGCTGGGGGGGGCTGTCACAGCGTGGCTGGTCTTTGGACTTTGTTCCTTCCTGCCCTTAATTTTCCAAGTGCAGGGAGGGGACAATCCTCCTTCCCCAAGGACGTGGAAGGCTGGACTGTCTCCACCTCTCCAGCCAGGCTGGGCTTGCTGCCAGTGTGGGGCCAGAGGGTGTTATCAGGGCTGGGCCAGCCCTGGGAGCCAGTCCCTGTCACCCCCCCCAGGGCACCCTGATTGTGGGGGCCCCTCGCCTGCCGTGTTGCACAGCGATAGCACAGCGGGCGTGGGACACCTGTCCTTGTACTGCTGGAGTGGGGATGCCGGGGGGGCTCCCTGGGGGCCTCATCCCCGGACAGGGACCCCCCAGCCTCGAGCATCCCCCGCCGTGCGTTGCAGGGGGACAGTGCCATGGCCGAGAAGGTGTCACCGAGCCTCGGTGGGGGCATCACGCCACTGCAGCAGATGCTGGCCTCAGGGACGGGTGCCATCCTCACCTCCCTCTTTGGTGAGCACCAGGGTGGGCGCCAGGGTGGGGGGCTGGCACAGGGGTGTCATGGCTAAAGGATGGTGTCTTTTCAGTGACGCCGCTGGACGTGGTGAAGATCCGGCTGCAGGCCCAGAAGACGCCGTTCTCCAAAGGTAGCCGTGCTTGGGGCAGGGCGGAGGGCTGCAGCCAGCCCCCGAGGCGAGCAGCCCGCGGGGATGTCTCAGCTGGCAGAGCTGGTGGCAGGGATGTCTCGGCTCTGCAGCGTGGGGCCATCGTGAGGTGGCAGGTTACCGTGGGCCCCTTGTCCTCGGGCTCCGGGGCCCTGCCGGGGGAGCTGGGCTCGTGCTTGGCTCTGTCCTTCTTCCTCTGCAGCCCGGTGCCAAGGGGGTCAGCGCTGTGCCTGGTAGCCCCCCAGCCCTCCAGGCAGCGGGGCTGAGGCTCAGCCTGCTGCAGCTGCTGGCTGTTCCCCCCCTGCCTTTGTTCCAGTCTCCATGCTGCTCCCCATGGGCTCTCCCCCTTCTTGTGGGCTCAGTGGGCTGGGGCTGGCCCCAAGGGACTGGTTTGGTGACAATAGGAACTGCTTGGGAAATGGCTGTGGGGGCATGCAGCCCCCTCACCCACAGAGCTCTCCCACTGCCTGGCTCGGAGCTGTAGCACGCACGTGTGCCCCAGCCCCAGGTGGTGGCACGTCCCCGTGTGGTTGCTCAGTGTGTCCCAGTGTGTCCCATTGTGTGTTTCAGCGTTGCCAGCGCAGTCAGTGCCCTGGGGCGCTCAGCCGGCCACATGTGAGTACGCGGGGAGCTCCTGCTGCCAGTGGCTTTGCTTTCCCAAGCCTTCATCATGGTTTGCTTTTCCGCTGGTGGTGGCTTGGGCTCCTCTGGCTGTGGGGACATCCCTGCGGTGTGGGGGCTGGCATTGTCCCCAGCCCAGGCTGCCCCTGCAGCCCTGCTTTGGGGCTGGCTGTGCCACATCTGTGGGGATCTGTTGTGCAGCAGGCCTGGCTGTCTGTGGTCCCCCTGTCTTGTCACTCTGTCCTGCTGCTATGTCAAAGTCCCCTTGGATTTGCACTGTCCGGTGTCCCTGTGCCTGGCTTGAGAGCACAGTGGAGGGGCCAATGCTGATGTCCCCACTGTGCCAGGGCAGCAGAGGCAAGACCAAGTGAGGCATAAACCCTCTCCCACTGCTGGCAGTGGGTCCTGCTGTGTCCCCATCCCTGCCATGGAGCTGTGTGTCCCGCACCCCATGGTTCTGGCCGTGGTCAGACCCGTGCTGGAGGGTTGTTCCTCTCCTGGCCGTGGTCTCAGACAGGTCCCCACTGGGCTCAAGCACTACGGGTTTGGCTCCTTCTTGGAAGAGCTGATGGCTTTGGGATCAGATGTGCGGGGCATGGGCAGAGGGGAGGGGTCTCCTGTGTAATGGTGATGCCGTTGTTTCCTCAGGGAAGTGTTTCCTCTACTGCAATGGGCTCATGGACCACCTGTATGTCTGCCAGAATGGCAACGGCTGCACCGCCTGGTACAAGGCCCCCACCCACTTCACTGGCACACTGGTAGGAGCTCCAGGCATGGGCAGGGGTCTCCCCATCCCAGAGGGGTGTCAGGGTGTTTTCTGGGGGGTTGTTTGTCTGTCTCCTGCCTGTAACTCCTGTCCCTGGTGCTCCACTCGCTCCCCAGGACGCCTTTGTGAAGATCACACGCTATGAGGGCATCAGGTCTCTGTGGAGCGGCTTGCCCCCCACCCTGTGAGTTTGGGGATTCTGGTTGCTGCCACCTGCCCAGGCACACAGACATCGGTCCCAAGCCCCCTACCAGCCCCCAGGGAGGACATGTGCCCCTCACACCCCTTCTCCTCCTCGCAGGGTCATGGCTGTGCCAGCCACTGTCATTTACTTCACCACCTACGACCAGCTCCGGGACTACCTGCAAGCCCGGACAGGGAGCCGGAGCCACTACATCCCCTTGCTGGCCGGGGCCCTCGCCAGGCGTGAGTACCCCTCCTCTCTGGGGTCCCCCCGTGCCCACCCTGTGTCCTGGCAGCAGAGCGTGGCAGGTCTCAGTGCCTGGCTCTCCCAGCATGACGCTGATGGCTCTGGGACAGCCGCTGGAGCGGATGGAGCTCATTCCCTGTGTCCCTTCTGTTGCAGTGGGTGCTGTGACAGTCATCAGCCCCCTGGAGCTGATCCGCACCAAGATGCAGTCCCGGCAGCTCAGCTACCGTGAGCTGCGGGTCTGCATCCAGTCAGCAGTGGCCCAGGACGGCTGGCTGTCCCTCTGGAGAGGCTGGGGACCCACCGTGCTGCGGGATGTCCCCTTCTCGGGTACGGCTGGGGGGGCCCAGGGCAGCCCTGCGCTGGTGTGGGGGGTTGGCATGTCCAGGGTGCCCAGTGATAGCACTGGTGTCTCCTCTCCCCCAGCTCTGTACTGGTTTAACTACGAGCTGGTGAGGACGTGGCTCTGCAGGCATGCCTGGCTGGACGAGGCCACGTTCATGGTCAGCTTCCTATCCGGGGCCATCTCTGGCGCGGTGAGTTTGGGACGCTGGGGCTCCCTTGCAGGGCTTGGCCCCTGTGGGAGGGAGGGAGGAATGGGACTGGGATGGTGCTGGGAGGTGACAACAGCTGGCACTGGGCAGGAACGCCAGGTCCTGGCTCACTGTCCAGTGTCAACCCCACAGGTGGCCGCAGTGCTGACACTGCCCTTCGATGTGGTCAAAACCCAGCGGCAGATCGAGCTGGGAGACAGTGAGGTGCACCCAGGTGAGGGGCCAGGCTCCAGGCAGCTGCCAGGACTCCCTGTGGGTGTCCCCCAATCCTCACCCGCTCCCCTCTCCCCCCAGTCGCAGCCTCCAAGCCTTCCTCCACCTGGCTGCTCATGCAGCGGATCCGCGCTGAGTCTGGCACCCGGGGGCTGTTTGCAGGTGAGGATGTGCCCAGGCCCCTTGCTGGGGTTCCGGGTGTCACCGCAGGGCTCACGGCACTGTCCTTGCAGGGTTCCTGCCCCGCGTCATCAAGGTGGCACCTGCCTGCGCCATCATGATCAGCACCTATGAATTTGGCAAGAGCTTCTTCCAGAAGCTGAACCAGGAGCGGCGGCTGCGGGGATTGTGAGCGGGCCTGGGGCAGGGCTGGATGTGGCTGTGCCCGGGGGGCGGTGCCAGCCCTGCTCCATCCAGGTGTCCCGGGAGCAGGATCCGCACTCGGCTGTGCAGAGCCCAAGTGCCTTCGTTCCCGCTCTGCCTCCCGCTGCCCGCACATGGAGCCAGGGCCAGCCCGGCCCCACTCCCCATCCAGCCACTCTGGGGGACATCTGTGCCTGCTGCTGTGGCACTGGAGGGATATGGAGCCCCCCACACTCATTCCTTGGGGCTGGACAGATGCTGCTGCTGGATTCATGGACACTGGCAAGGATGGGGTGTCCCAGGAGACCTGGCCTGGCAGGAGATGGAGCTGGGACTCTGGTGAGGACCAAACCCCAGATCTCGGGGGCTTCTCTGCCTGCCCAGGCCCCCCAGCCCTTCTCTGCCTGGGGATCTGCCCCTCCTGACCATCACTCATGCACAGCCTGGCCTTGCTGGCTCTGCATGGCTTGGGGACACGTCGGGACCCTCTCCCTGCCTCTGGACTTCTCCTCCCACTCGGGATGTCCCCATCCCCTGTCAGACCCTGGGTTGGACAGACCCTGTGTGGTCACAGACCTCACTGCTGCTCCGGGGGGCCATTGTGGCACCCCTGCCCCATCCTTTCACTGCAAAGGCCTGCCCCAGCTCTGTGGGCACTGCCCCCCTTACCCCGGGACTCGTGGGGGGAACTTCTCCTATTTTCTTAAATAAAATCATTGTCTCTTAGTGGAAGGATTTCTCTCTGTGTGCTGGGGGGCTGTAGAGGCATCCATGGGGTGACGGCCACAGCCCTGTTGTGTGGGCATGGTACTGTCCCCCACAGGGTCCCTGCTGGGCGTTTATGGGGGGTTAGGGAACCCCAGGACCACCGTCCTCCTCCCAGCAGCACCCACTGCTGATGAGCCAGGGGATGCCCCATCCTTGGTGATCTGCTGTGTCCTGAAGGTGCTCTCCCTGCCCAGAGGGGCTGGAGGAGGCTCACTGGACCCCCCCAGCATCTCTGCCTGGGCCAGAACCTCATGGCAGGGGGGGCGCAAGGGGTCTGTCCCCCCCAGTCCCAGCTGGGGAGGTGGGTGACAGGCCAGCTCTGCTTGCTGCGTTTATTGATTCCTTTTGCTCCAACAAGGCAGATGGGGCTGAAATAAAAACCAGAATCACCCAAAACAACCCAAAAGCCCAGGGGAGGAAGGGGGAAGAAGAGTCCTACCCCTGTTGTGGGGATGCTGCTGCAAGGGGGGACAGGCACCCCTCCCAGTGCAGGGGGGAGGCCAGGCAGGCGCAGCCCGGGCGGGCACCAAGGACCGAGCAGGACGGACAGCGGGGCCGTGATGGACTCTCACCCCCTTGCTCCCCAGCAGCTGTCGCTCCCAATGTCCCCCCCACCATGGCACAGTTCGTTCCCCCATCCCCAGCTCGCCTGGGTCCCGGTCCTGCATCCCCCATCCCAGCAGGTCCATGTCTCCAGCCGGGGTCCAGGCTGGGGGGCCGAGGCGCAGCCGTGGTGGGGTCTCAAGATGGGGAGGGGGACGCCAGTCCCCAGCCTCCCCGGTGGGTTCGGCGAGTCCCTGGTTGTCGCCGGGGCGGCGAGGGCGGGCCGAGCTCAGTCCTGGGCCGGGCGGCCGGGCCGGGGGGCGGCGCGGGGGCCGGGGCTCTCAGCTGGGGCTGCGGGTCGGGCTGGCTTCCGTGCTGTCGCTCACCAGGCACTCGTTGGACTTGAGACTGGCCAGGGACTTGCAGCTGGGCAGGGAGGCCAGGGAGCCGCAGAGCCCCAGCATGGAGGGCATGGGGTCCTTCCCTGCGGGCAGAGCGGGGCGTCACAGCGGGTTCGGCCTCGTGTCCCAGCCCTGCCACCCCGGGGGAACGGGGACCACCTCTCTGGGGGCGACCTGGGTGTCCCTGCACTGCTGGGGCAGCATCCCAACCATGAGGAGGGGGCTGCTGGTGGGTCTGGACACCTGGGTGCATGCGGGGAGACGTGCTGAGCCCCGGGGGCACCCTGTGGTGGGTGGGGGGTCTTACCCAAGGGCCCCCAGGGCTCCCCTTCGCGCTTGCCCTCGCCCAGGCGCTGGGAGTCGGAGCTGAGGCTGTTCTCGGCCGAGAGCTGGTCGGTGCTCACGAAGCTGTGCCTGCGGAGGGACGCTCTGAGCCCCCTGGGGCTGGCACAGCCCTTCTGCCCCTCCCACGCCCCGTGTCCCCCCGGGGTAGGGCAGGTGCTGCGTGCAGGTCTCCGCCCCCACTGTGAGCTCACCTTCTGTACAGTTTGCTGTCCGAGCCGCTCTCGTTGCCATTGAGGGTCCCCAGAGAGGGCCACTGATTGACCAGGGGTGTCACCATCTCCTTGGAGAGCTGAGCCAGCTGTGGGTTCTCACACGGGATCAGCCCCGTCCTGCAGCAAAGGCGGGTGCTCAGCACGTCGCGCAGCCGCCAGTGCTGGGGACCCGCCAGGGGACACAGCCCACGGGACATGTGGGGCATTGGGGACCCTCTATGTCCCACAGGGAATACAAGGCACCCAGGCACTGGGAAGCTTGTACCCATCACACCCCACAGGATGCACGGGGGACCAGGGACTACCCCTCACCCTGCCCCTCGGGATCGGTGGGGCACTGGGGACCACCCAGAGCCTGTGGGGCACCCTGGCTCCAGGGAAGACCCCCAGTCCCCGAGCCCCCTGGCAGGGGCGGTGGGTCCCCACTCACAGCTGCTCCTGCAGCTCCAGGATGACACCCTCCAGCTCTCTCTTCTCCAGCTGATTCTGCACCATCACCTCTTCCAGCCGGAGCTTCAGCCGCTTGTTCTCTGCCTCCAGGTCCTTCAGCTGTGACTCCCGCAGCCGCACCAGCTCCTCCAGGTACCCCTGCGTGAGGCCACTGTCAGTGGTGCCCTACTGCCACCACCCCCAATGTCCCCAGGGCCATCTGGAGTGACAAGGAGTGGGCTGGGTCACCACAGCAGCAGGATGTAGGGCTGAGGGTCCCACTGGGCTGTGGGAGTGGGGATGCAGAGGCAGACATGCTCCAGGCTGAAGCATCCTGGGGGAGTTGATACCCCAACAGCCCCATCCTGGCTCCCGGTACCTTTTGGGCATAAACAATGCGGAATTTCTGCTCCATCTTGCGCCACTTGTTGTACCAGCTGTCCTCGTCGGTGACCAGGGGCAGGTAGGGGTGTTCAGGTGAGCTGTCCTCGCTCGTGCTGCTCTCCACACTGCCCCGCTCCTCCTCCTCACTCAGGTAGTCATAGCTGCGGAGTGTGGGGGCTCAGCAGGGGCTGTCACACGTTCAGGGAGCCCCACCGTGGGGCTGGGGGAGAGACAGGGGAGTCCCCGTCCCAGGGAGGGGCACCCCGGCTCTTACCTCTGCGTGAACTTCAGATAGGGCGTGTAGTCAATGACCACGGGCGTTTTACCGTCCATCACCTCTCCCTTCAGGCAGAAGCTGAGCAGAGGCAGCGGGAGAAGGAGTAGAGGGTCAGGGAATCCCGAGAGGGTCAGGCGGGTCCTGTGTCCCACTGTGTCACCTGTCCCTACCTGAAGTCAATGGCACTGAGCCCAATGAGCATCCCCGTGAGCACCGTGGACTCCTCCCGCAGCATGATGGCCCCGTCATCGTAAAACCGCCTGTGGAGAAACGCAGCTGGATGTGCCTCCCCAGCACCCCAAAACCCACCCCGGCACCCCGAAACCCACCCCAGCACATCCACACACCCTTGGTGCAGGTGTGGCCATGGCCGGCAGGGCCGGGGCTGCTCACCTGGTGGTCCGAGTGTCCCGCAGGGCCGTGGAGATGTACTCGGACATTCGCTTTTCCATCAGCGCCACGCGGATCCAGGCCCGGCCCTGTGAGGCAGCGCCCTGGGCAGTCCTGAGGATGGCGGCAGCCACGGGGTGCCCCCCACAGCTGCCCCCCGTATTCCCACCCACCCCCGGCACTCCGGGCACCAGCAGATGGGGGTCCCCACACAGGAGTGGCTTTCAGCCCATTTTCAGTACCGTGGGGACCCCCAGCTCCTGTTGTGTCCCGTGGGGCCCTGTGGGGTGGGATGGAGCTGCAGGAGGGCAGGGGGAAGGGAGCAAGGTGGGGGCACAGAGGGGTGGGATGGGGATGGGATGGGATGGGATGGGATGGGATGGGATGGGATGGGATGGGATGGGATGTAGGTGGGTCCATGTACCAGGGTCAGGGTGGAGTGAATGCAAACAGGGGCAGGCATAGGAATGGGGACAGAGACAGGGACAGGGACAGGAACAGGGACAGGGCTGGTGCCTGCCTGACCTTGGCCCTGGAGGTGCTGATGTTCTCCATGTTCTCGATGCTGCTGACGCAGTTGTTTGGGACCTTGCTGCAGGCCAGGCGGATGTAATCCCAAAACCCACGCTGTCCATCAGAGCTGAACCAGCTGACGGGGCCTGCGGGCACCCATGGGCTGCGCTCAGGGGCTGCTGTGCCAGCAAAGCCCCTCCACCAGAGCTGGACACGCTTCCTGGTGCCGGCATGTGCGTTCCCATTGTTCCCATCCACCATGGGACACAGGGATGGGGACAGGGACAGCCCTGGAGGCCACCATTACCTTTGAAGCGGTGGCTGAGGATCTGCTCGAGGATGGCAGCGAAGTTAACGAACTCCTCGGAGGAGTCGTCGATGGGATCCGCCGTGTACTTCTCCAGAAGGGTCTTCACCGAGAACCTGGCGAGGGATGGGGGTCACAGCTGGGAGGGGACACGTGCCCAGCACCCACCTCCCAGCCTTGGCACACACGAGGATTCAGCACCAGAGCAAAGCACTTTTCCAGCTGTTGGCTCCCGCTTCCGGCTGTGGGAAGAGGGCGTCGGGCTGGGCTGTGGCTCGGTGACCCCCCTGTCCCCACGTCCCCAGGGACCCCCAGGGGCGGCCGCTGCTCCCCGCTGTGCAAGTGGCCAGGAAGGGCGAACAAAGGCCCCCTTCCTCCCTGGCCGTGCGCGGGCGGTGATGGCTTCCCCTTCCGCCCGGCCGCTCGTGCTCGGGGCACAGCGACGCCGAGGACACGGATCCCGCCAAGCCCGGCCGGACAGGGTGGGACAGGGCAGGTGTTTGCTCGGGGGGATCGCCCCGTCTGTGGGACACAGCTGCCTGTGGGGATCCTCGGGACAGCAGGTGGAGGGTGTCTCATCGTGGCAGTGGGGTCTGGAGGTGCCTCATGGCACAGCAGGGAGGGCTGAAGGCATCCTGGTGGAGATCTAGAGGGTCTCCGTGTGGTGACAACGGGGTCTTTAGATGCCCCATGCCATGGCAAGGAGATCCATCAGGGCCCCAAGTAATGACAGAAGGGTCTGGAGATGCCCTGTGCCATGGTGAGGAGCCCTGGGGTCCCCAGACCCCAACGTGAGGCCCTGGGGGTCCCTGCCAGGTTGCCCAGGCTCTGGTGCCCCCACATCCCCCCCAGCCCTGGGCCAGGCTCCAGCACTCCGAGCACTCCCAGCACTCCCAGCACTGCCAGTCCCTCACCAGGGGCCCGGGGGGTGTCACTCCCCCCCCTGCGCCCCGGCAGGAACCACCAGCACCCCCCCGCCCCATCCCTCCACCCCATTCCTGCCCCCCATCCCGGTCCAGCCGGGCGTCTCCATGACAACGCTCATCCTCCATCCTTCATCCCCCATCCCCGCAGCTCCGGGGCCCTGACGTCACTTCCTGGGCCCCCCGCCCGCATGGGGGTCCCTAACCCCAGCCCCCCCCCCCGCACCCCGTTTCCCCCAGCACCCCCTTCACCCTCCGCTCCCCCCTGCATCCCCCCACCATCCCCAGTGGCCCCCGACACCCGCGCACGGGCTGCCTCCATGTTGTCTCTGTGTCCCCAGCCCCCCGTCTCCCCCATCCCGACCCCCCGAAGCCCCTGTAGATCCCCGCAGCCCCCCCCGGAACCCCCTGGACCCCCCCCAGCCCCGCGGCCCCGGCCCCACCGCCCGCAGCTCCGCGGCCCCGCAGCTCCGCGCCCCCCCCTTTCCCGCATCCCCATCCTTCTCCTCCCCCCTCCAAATCCGAATTTCCCCCCCTCAAAAAGCGACTGCAGCAACAACAAATCCCCCCAAAGGGTGAAGGGGCGGCGGGGGGGAGGGAGGAACCCCCCAACCCTCCTCCCCACCGCCTCCCCTCCCCGCCCCCCATCTCCTCCATCCCCAGCCGCGGTGGTCGCTTCTCCCTCCCCCCGCTCCCTCTCCCCCCCGATTTTGGGCACCCCCCCGCCTGCCCCCCACCTGCAGACGGTGATGAGGTTTTTCCTCTCCACGGCGATATTCCTGGAGGAAGCTTTCTTGGAGGAGAGCCCCAGAGCCATGGCAGCCGGCACCCAGCTCGCTTCCATCCAGCGGCCCAGACGCCACGGCCACGGGCGATGCCCCTTCCCCCGTGGGGACCCCCCCACCCCACGGCCGCGGCCCCCCGCACCGCGCAGGCTTTGCTCCGCCGGTGCCCACGCCACGGGCCGTGCGCCGCCCCCCCCCCCAAAGGGATGCTCTCCCCGCCCCCGGCCCCCCAAATCTCTCCCCGGGGGAGGGGGGGGAGAATAAAGAGGGGAGGGCCGGAGTCCCCCGACATGACGTGCCACCGGTGGGGGACCCCGTGGGTAAAGCCACGGGGAGGGGGCAGCCCCCGGGGTTTTGGGGGGGTCTTTTGGTCACCCCAAGCCCAGATCGCCACCCCTTGCCTTGCCCTGCCTCAATCCCCGTTTTGGGGGGCTGAGCATCACCCGTCCCCTCGGGGTCTGAGGGGGGCGAGGGACCCCCTTCACCGGGGGGGCGGGGGCTGACTGTGCTGGGGGCACCCCCCTCCCCCCCGTTTTTCACTGTGCCTCAGTTTCCCCGTTGTTGTGACAGAGAAATCGGGAAGGGGGGGGGGGGGGGTGTGTGAATCCCACAGCAGCCACGCAAACCTCCACAGCCCCCGAATAAATCAGAGTCACCCTCAGCAGACAGACATCCCCATGGGGACATGTCCCACCTCCCTGTGCCCACCAGGGTGCCACACACCCCCTGTGCCCCTGCCAAGGGGACCTCAGCCAACAGAACCCAGCTGGGGGACAGGTGGGTGCAGTGCGGGGAGGGACCCCCAAAATCCCCATGGCCGTGCAGGGAGTGGAGCCCTTGGCAGCACCCAGATAAGGCTGGGGGCCGTTATCGGGACACCCAGACCCAGCACCACCCCTCCACCCGCTCTGGGTGCCACCAGGACCCCAACGTGTGGGACCAAGCCCCCAACCTGGGTGGGCCCCAGAGTGGTCTGGCACAGTGGGGACAGCACCGGTGTCACCTCACTGCTGGGGGGACCCTGTGGGAGTCCCCAAGTGCTGGGGGTTGGTGTGGAATTGTGTGTGTGTGTGTGTGTGTGTGTGTGTGTGTGTGTGTGTGTAAGGCTCCCCACCTCACCCTTGCCCTGGGATCTGGGATTGGGATTTTGGGATTGGGATTTTGGGGCTGAGATCCTTTTAGAAAGGCTGCAAACGTAGACACACACACATCCCTGGGTGTCCTGGGTGTGAGCGCAGCTCCGTAGCTGTGCACACATGCAAGGATGTGCCTCCCTCACACGCCTAATGCAGAGGCCCACACGCGTGTGCACACACACCCCTCGCCCTCCTCCAAAGCATCCCACCCCTCTCCAGGGCACCCCAGTGACAGCAATCCCATGGAGCAGATGGACACCCCATCCCCGTGTCCCCCCCGCGCCTCCTCCCCAAGGGAACCTCCTCAGGAACCCCCTTTTTTTCAATTTTTTTTTTAAAAAGGGAACACCACAACCCCCGCAGAAAGGGGGGGACAACCGGGGGGATCCCGGGAATTCCCTCCAGGGAAACCCGGAGGTAAACAAGATTGGGGGGGTGAAGGGGGGCAGCGGGAGCAGGTCCCGGGGTGCCAGGGCTGGGTGAGGGACGGCAGGACAGCGGGACACAGGCGGGGCTTAGCCGGGCGCAGCTTTACACCCCGCAGATGTTGCACCCCGATAACCTTGTTTTTATGGGGGGCCCCGGGGGGGCCGGGTGAGCCCGGGGGGGGCGAGATTAGGGAGGTGAGCGTGACTCAGGCACTGGCGTCTCACACCCCGGGCAGCCGCAGGCAGAGCGCGGGCAGGGGCGTCCGGAGGCACCCCAGGGGTAGGTGCGGGGTCACCTCGGGGTGTCCCTGGGACTGGGAGGGGGAAGATGGGGTGGGAGGGGGGATGGCGGGGCCGGGAGGGCACCTGGGGTGCCCCTGGCGTGGGGCGTCAGCGGAGGGTGTTGGGGTGGGAGGTGCTGTGGGATGGGGGGTATGGGCTCCATAGGGAGCCAGGAGGCACACGCGGTGGGAGGGGTGCCAGCCATGGGATGGCACGGGATGTATGGGCTCCATAGGGAGCCACCAGAGGGGTGCCAGCCATGCCGCACGGATGGCACGGGATGTATGGGCTCCGTGCTGAGCCGTGTTGGGCACCTGCCGGGTGAAAGATCCCTGCCGTGCTGCATGGATGGCATGGGATGGATGGACTCCACACGGAGCCTCGGGGCTGCGCCCATTGCGGAAGGAGCAGTCCCACGTTGCGTGGATGGTTTGGGATGTACTGACTCCATGCGGAGCCGTGGGAGGAGGCAGGAGGGATCCCAGCCATGCCCATGGATGGGGTGGGATACACGGGGTCCTCACGGAGCCGTGGTGGCGGCAGAAGGATCCCCATTACGGGGCGTGGATGGTGCGGGGTGTGGGCTCCGTGCGGAGCCGTGCAGGATGTTTGGTGTAGGAGGTGTGAGCCCAGTCCTGAGTCACGTTACTGCATGGCAGGGGATGTACGGACTCCATAGGGAGCCGTGGTGGCTGTACCCACTGCAGGAGGACCCCAGCCACGCCGCCTGGGTGGTGTGGGATGTATGGACTCCATAGGGACCACGTCGGCTGTGCGGTGTGGGAGACACGGGCTCCGCACGTGGGGTGTGTGGTGCGGGAGGTTGGAGTCCATCCCAGGCACACGATGTGGGACGGGGGGCCCTGCACGCCCGGGGGGTTCGTGGGCCAGGCCGTGCTCCATCGGTGCCAGGGCTGGAGCGTGGGCTCCACAGGGGCTGTGTGGGCTCTGTACAGCGCGGGGTGGCACAGGGATGCGTTCGGGGGTCCGGGTGATCTCGCTGCCAGGTGCCGCAGCACCCCGCGGGTCCCCGGCCCCGCACCCCGGCCCGGGGCGCTGCGGGGCAGAGCGGGGGGCAGCGGGTGGAGCGGGGCAGGGGCCGACGCCCGGTGTCGGGCGTTATCAGCGGGGCACAGCCCGGCGCACCGGGCTGATGCAAGAGCCGCCGGCGGGGCTGGGGGGGCCGGGGGGGCCCGGGACAGGCCGGGCTGGGGGCCGGGGGCCGCCGGCCCCGGGGCCAGGCGGGGCAGGAAGGACACGGCCGAGTCGGAGGCTGGCCGTCGATCCTGCGGCCCCGCCGCGGCTCCCGCGCCCCGCCGGGGATCCCGTGTGGCCCCACCGGGGATCCCGTGGCCCCCGCGGGGTGTCCGGGACCCCACCCCGGCTCCCGCCACCCCCGGACGGGAGCGAGCTCCTGCATCACCCCGGTGAGATCTGGGGGGGCTGGTTCTCCCCAAAGCCGCCCACGCCCTGACCTTGCCCCTGAGCCCGCATGTGGGGTCCCTGTCCCGGGCTGGCGGAGGACAGCCGGAGTCCCTCGTCCCCCCGAGCTGTGGGGGTCCCCACGGCGGGGCTGGAACAGCGGGGTTGGGGGTCCCGGGTCATGACGCCCCTCCTCAGAGACTCGGGGCTGGGGCGGGACGGGGCTCACGGGTGAGGGGGTTTGGGGGGTCCGGACCCCCGGGTCCCTCCGGGGCTGCCCCGGGGCGGATTTGGGGGGCGGAGTGCGGGGCAGGGCGCCCCCTGGCGGTTGTCCCGCGGCACAGCCCCGGGGCAGCTGCGGGGGCCGGGGGGGGGCAGGGGACACGCAGGGGAGGACAGGGGACACAGGGGGTCACTGGGGGCGCAGGCAGAGGATCTGGGTGCTGATGGAAGGGCAGCAGCAGGGACCTCCCCAGCTGTGCACCCTGGGGGGCTGTGGGGTGCTCATCCCGCCCGGTTTTGGGGTGTCCCGTGAGTCCAGCTGTGCCTCAATTTTCCCCCTTCTCCCCACCTCGCTCTGCCAGGGGCTGGGGCCGTGTGCTGGGGGACCTGGGCACTGTGTGTGAGACCCCAGCCCGTGTGTGTGGGACTATACAGGACCCTCACACATGTGCAAGGAGTTGCAAGGAGCTGTGTAGGACCCCAGACATGTGCGTGGGTCTATATAGGACCCCCACCCACGTGCAAGGGGTTGTGTAGGACCCCAGCCCGTGTGTGTGGGACTATACGGGACCCCCACCCACACACGAGAGGGTCGTGTGGGATCCCAGTCCCTGGGTGTGGGTCCGTGCAGGACCTGACCCTGTGCACAGGGCATCGTGTGCGTGGGCGTGGGTGGGTCAGGGCGGGATGCCACGTCCCTGGTGGGAAGCTGCCGGGGCTCTGCCATGTCCTGACGTCGGTTCCCATCCCGGATGGCGACAGGGCAGGGCATGACTTCCCCGGGGACCCCCAACCCCAGAACCTCCCAGCCCGTGGGGAGCGGGTTAGGCAGGCAGGGGTTGCGGGAACAGCCACGGCGTCCAGCCCCAGCCCCATTCCAGGGGACAAACCCCAGTCCCCGGGGCACCGAGAGGTGCCCTGCTCTCTGCTAACGTGTTCTCTCTCGTTTCCCCCGCGCCCGCCCCGCAGAGCGCTGGGTTATGGTGGCACCGGGCTGAGCTCCGGGACGCGCCGAGGCAGCAGCGGGGGCCGAGCCCGGAGCCATGGAGGGGCCCGGCCAGGTAGGGACACCCGGCCCCCTGCCCCGGCTCCGCCGCTGCGCCCCGGCACGGCCCCGGCGAGGCGTTGGGGGTGCCGGACCCTGCTGACCCCCTTCTCTCTGTCCCACAGGAGTCCTACGAGGAGGGCATGAGGAGGAGCCTGGACCCCGAAGGCTACGAGGACCCCGGCCTAAAGAGCTCTCACCTGTCACTGGGCGAGATGAGCAGTGAGTGGCTCCTGGGGTGCCAGGGGGCACTGGCAGGGTGGGCATCAGTGCTGCACAGAGGTGGCATTGCATGGGCACCAGTGTCACAGGGGGGCCAGCACTGCACGGGTGTGGCAGAGCATGGGTGTGTCACACAGCACCGGTGCTGCAGAAGTGACTGTGTTGCATATGTGACAATGGCATTACACGGGTGACAGCTTTGCAGGGACGATGGCACCAGCTGGGTGCCAGCATTGCACCCAGGGGCACCAGTGGCTCAAGGTCACCCATTGGGTGGGCAGCAGAGTTTCGTGGTGCAGGGACACCAGCACGGCACAGGGGTGTGGCACAGGCACCAGCAGTGCATGGACATGGCTGTTCATGGCTGCCGGCTTCTCATGGGCACACATGGCGTTTTGGCACCTCGTTGCATGGGTGCCAGCATGGCACAGGCGCGTTGCATGGCACAGGCGCGTTGCATGGGCTGCACAGATGGGTTGCACGGGCACAGCGTTGCACAGACGTCTTGCATGGATGCGCTTCCTGGGTGCCAGCACGGCACTGGCAGCGGGGCTCGCTCGCGGCGCGGGGTCAGGCAGGGACACCCACCCTCAGGGTGGCATCACCCAAAGGCAGCGACTCCCTTTGCCGAAGCCCTGGAGCCGTGAGGTGCCACCTCCAGCGCCAGGGCTGTGGGTACCCGAAGTGGGGCTGAGCTTGGGGACCCCCGAGGTCCCTGAGCCCCCGGGGAGGGAGGTGAGGGGAGTTTGGAGGTCTGCGTGCTGCCGAGCATCCCCTTGCCCCAGGCACGGTTGTTTCGGAGCTGCCACCCTGAGGAGGTGTTTGGGCTCGAGTCCCCCGTTGGGGTGCCACAGATGGGGTAACGCTGCCGCCTGTTCTGCGCAGGGGCCGGCGCTGGCATCGGGTCCCCCCTGCAGGCGTGGAGGGCCAGGGCCGAGGAGATGAAGCCCCTGCGGTGAGTCCCCAAATCGGGGCGGGGGCTCTGCCTGCCCGACTGGCATCACCGGGGGAGGCTGGTGGCACCCGCGGTGCCCGGCGCTGACCCCCCGTGCCCGCGGTGTGTGTTTTGCAGCCAGTTTCTGCCCGGCCGCCGGGGATTTTATGACCTGGACGGGAAGAGGCGCTCGGCCGGGGCCCCCCCGGGACACCCCAGCCGTGGCGAAGGGCAGCGTGAGTGACCGCGGGGGCCCTGGGGGACAAAGCCCAGCCCCGGCGTCCCCCCTACCCCAGCCCTCCATCGCGCTGCCCGTCCCGGTTCTGCCATCCCCCTGTCCCACCCTCCGCGGGGTGACGGCCGCCCGGGCGTCAGGGCACGCCGCGGGGTGACCGCTGCCACTTGCCCGTAATCGCCCACTGATTGAGGATAAATAAAGTCTTTGTTTGGGGTGAGGACAAGAACCACTTGGGGCTGAACGCTGGCTGGCGCCGGGCGGCTCGGTGGCGGTGGCGGCGGGCAGGGACGAGGACACGCTCGTGCCCACGTGCCACGGCCAACACTGTCGGGGACACAGTGGCCCCATCCCTGCTCCCATGGGCGCAGCATCCTTCCCCCGGCAGGGCGGGATGCGGCTCCTGCAGCATGGCCCCGCCGGGTGACCTGGCTGGGGACGGCGAGGGGACCGCGGTGATCCCCGTCGAGGGCGGAGGGGACGGGGTGAGCCTGTCCCCACGGCGGGTGACAGCGGGCGGGCGGGAGCCGTGCTGGTGTTTACTGTCAGCAAAGGAAGTGCTGCGGGATTTACGGTGCACACAGGGCGGCCGCGGGGATCGGTCCCCACTTTAGAGGGACGGAGCCGCGGGGACATGGGGAGCGCAGGGGGGGCCGCAGGTAGGCAGGGGACGGGGACAGGGACACCTCGGGGGTCTGGCTGGCCGGGGATGTGCTGTCCCCGTGTCCCCATCCCAGTGATGGTGCTCGGTGCTGGGGCTGTGCCGGTGGCAGGGCGATGGCCACGAGCCCCGTCCCCATCCCAGCCCCGGTGATGTCGCCAGACTGTCACCCTGCCCCAGGGGCCGGGCTGTGGGGATGTGACGGGACCGAGGTGGGCACCGGCAGGACGGGGGGTGACGGAGGGGCACGTCCAGCAAACTCCAGCTGGGTCTGGGGTGAGGATGATGGAGAAGGAGACACGTCCAGGCGACCCCAAAGGGGGCTGGGATGGGGGTGATGACAGGACGCACTTCAAGCAGACCCCAGAGGGGTCCGGGCTGGGGCAGGGACCGGCTAACGCATTGGTGGCTCCATTTGCAGCTGTGTCAGTGACCGATGTGGACCTGGAGGCAACGGGGAGCAGGAGGCTCCTGTCCCAGCAGGACACCCATGAGGTGGGTGCTGCCCCAGGGACCCACATTCCCTCCCCATTCCTGGGGTGGGTGGACTGTGGCCACCCAGGGACCAACCCCACAACTCAGCCCAGGGGATACCAGGGCACTGTGGGGGGATGCTGGGTGTCCTGGGAGTCCCCAGTGTGGCTGGGGCTCCCTGACCCCTCCATCTCTGGCTGCAGGGATATGTGGAGCTGCACGAGCTGGTCCTGGACAATGCAAAGGACTTGTGCTGGATGGAGGCCGGCCACTGGCTCAAGCTGGAGGAGGACTTCCAGGAATCGGGGGACTGGAGCCAGCCCCATCTCTCCTTCCTGACCTACCACAGCCTCCTGGAGATCCGCCGGGCTTTGAACAAAGGTGGGGACACCTCTGGGGACCTCCAGGAGGGTGGCGAGGACCCCGCGCTGGCTGGATGGTGACAGTGCTGTCCCCACAGGTGCCATTCTCCTCAATGTGGAGGCCACCTCGCTGCCGGCCATCGTCCACATCCTCCTCGACCAGCTGATCTACGAGGGGCAGATGAAGCCGCAGGACCGAGACGATGTCATGAGGACGCTGCTCCTGTGCCACAGGTACAGCCAGGGCCGGTGATCCCAGGGTGGGTCCCGGGGTCTGGGATCCTCCCCAGTGTGTCCAGATGGAGCTGGGCTTGGGGGGGGAAAGCTCTGCCCCTCAGCCCCCTTTGGGGATACCTGCACACCCACGGGGCTGGAGCTGTCTGGGGGGGAATTGGTGGCACTGGGGTGTCTGATCCCTGCCCCTGATGTTTTCAGCCACCCCACCGAGGATGAGTCGGTGTGGACGATGCCGCCGGCGCTGGTGCAGCGCTCGGGCACCACCCGGGTGGACGTGGAGCGGCCGCTTCTGCGGGAGCAGCGGCCTGTGGAGATGAGTAGGATGGCAGGGAGGGAGCAGGTGAGCGGGGATGGGGGGCACGGGGGACACGGGGGGCACGGCGGGCACTGGGGTGTGGGGCTGGGAGATGCACACAGGGTGCAGACACCTCGGCACACGCAGGTGCACACACAGCTGTGCACACACACCTGCAGAGGGGGACACACAGGGAACAGTGGGGGACACCAGGGGACAGAAAGGGAGACTCAGGAACAGTGGGGGACATGCAGGAGATGTAGGGGGATATGCAGGAAACAGAAGGAGGGACATGGGATGGAGTGGGACATGCTGGGAATGGAGGGGGACATGCAGGGGAACATGCAGGGCGTGGTGGGTGACACGCAGGGGCGGGGGGGGGACATGCAGGGTACACAGGGGACACAGGGGACCTTGGAGGACAGCCATCAAGGCTGGCTGGCTGATTCCTCCCATCCATCTGCCTGCAACAGAGTGGGGTCCCCAAACCCCAACTCCTGGAGACAATCCCAGAGGGTGCCGAGGCCACCCTGGTCCTTGTGGGTGAGTGGTCAGTGGGATGGTGGGTGCAGGGGCGGGGTTGCAGGGCCAGGGGGTGGGTGCAGGGGCAGGGGTGCAGGGCCAGGGGGTGCAGGGGGAGCTTTGCCACGTGCGCCTCGCTGCGCTCGCTCACGCGCTGCTTTTCTTGTGCCTTTTTTGCCTCTCCCCGTCCTCAGCTCTCGCCGCCGCCTGCTGCTGCTCAGCGCTGCTCTCTGGGCCCCTCTCCCCATGTCCCCATGGCCCTTGTCCCCATGTCCTCATGTCTCTGTCCTCTGTGTCCCAGTGTCCCCATACTCCCATGCCCACCTACCCTCGTGTCTCCATGTCCCCGTGACCCATGTCCCTGTACTTGCATGCCCACTTACCCGTCTCAGTGACCTCATGTCTTTGTGCCCCTCTCCCATTCTCTTTGTCACCCCACACCCCCATGCCTCTGTGTCACCTCATCTCCATTCCTGATGTCCCCATGTTTTGATGTCCCCGTGTCTCTGTGCTCCCATGTCCCCACGTCCCCACACCCTGTGTCCCTGTGCATGGTCCCCCATGATCCCTGTCCCATCCCATCCTCCCGCCAGGCTGTGCAGCCTTCCTGGAGCAGCCAATGCTGGCCTTTGTGCGCCTAAAGGACGCGGTGACACTGGACGGTGTCCTCGATGTGTCCCTCCCCGTCCGCTTCCTCATCGTGGTCCTGGGGCCCGACACCCCCCAAATCAGCTACCACGAGATCGGCCGTGCCATCGCCACCATGATGTCCGAGAGGGTACGGGTCACCCACCACCAGCCCCCCGAGCACCCCGGACTCCCCATCCCTGGGGCTGCAGTTTGTCCCCCTGTGCCATGTCCCTCTCTGATCCCTACATACCCATGTGCCACCACGTGCCCTTGTCCCCACGTGTCCAAGCAAGCACAGAATCACAGACTCATGGAATATCCTGAGTGGGAAGGGACCCACAAGGATCATCAAGTCCAACTCCTGGCCCTGCACAGGACACCCCAACAATCCCACCCTGTGCCTGAGAGTGCCTGGCTCCCACACCCCTGTCCCCAAGCCCCTGTCCCCCATCTCCCACCTTATCCCCAAGTCCCCATGCCTCTGTCCTCACCTCCCTGTGTCCCCCTATCCCCAGGCCCATGTCCCCACGTCCCCCCTCATCCCCGTGTCCCCACGGGGACACTCAGGGCCCGGCGGGTGCCCAGCAGCACCCGGGGTGCCGGCGCTGGCTGAGTTCCGGGGCCGCCCTGCAGGTGTTTCGCCAGGACGCCTACCTGGCCGAGGCCCGGCAGGACCTGGTGCGGGGCGTGGAGGATTTCCTGGATGCCAGCATTGTCCTGCCACCCACCGAGACCCCCAACGAACAGCTGCTCCGCGCCCTGGTCCCGCTGCAGCGGGAGCTGCTCCGACGGCGCTACCAACCCCTCGAGAGGCTGCACATCGGGGACTTCCTAAAAGATCTGGGTACGGTGGGGACCATCCCAGACCCCCCGCAATCCCCTGTCCCCGCGGCTGGCGGGACACCCCCCTTGCACACGGGGTCCCCCCATGGCCACCTGATGTGTCCCCAGGGCCGGACGAGGCGGCGGCTGCGGAGGACGATGACCCCCTGCGCAGGACGGGGTGGCCTTTTGGGGGACTGGTGCGGGACATCCGCCGCCGGTACCCCAAATATCTCAGCGACATCAAGGACGCCCTCAACCCCCAGTGCCTGGCCGCCGTCATCTTCATCTACTTCGCAGCGCTGTCACCCGCCATCACCTTCGGAGGCTTGCTGGGTAATGGGAGGGACAGGCTGGGGCACCCCCGGGGACGGGGATGTCCCCCCAGCTGGGCGTGGGGCTGGGGGTGTCTCCGCCTTCTCCACCATCCCATGGGGATGCTCCTGGGGGACTGTGGTCCCTAATCCCGGTGCCGAGGGGTGCGGGATGGGGGCACAGTGCTGCCCCCCAGCCCGGCTCCCACCAGCTCCGCTCCCCGCCAGGTGAGAAGACCAAGGGGATGATGGGGGTGTCGGAGCTGCTCATCTCCACCTGTGTGCAGTGCGTGCTCTTCAGCCTCCTCAGCGCCCAGCCCCTCCTTGTCGTCGGCTTCTCGGGACCCCTCCTCGTCTTTGAGGAAGCCTTTTACTCGGTGGGTGTCCCCTGCGCCCCTGGGTGCCCCCCAACTGCCGCCAGCCGTCCCCACAGCGAGCTTGGGGTGTCTCCACCAGCCCTGGGACAGGGACAGAGCGCAGCTGCGTGGGGGATGGCACAGGGGGGATGGCACATGGAGGGTGTACGGGGGTGATGCCACCCATGTGAGCACCCAGGGATGACACCAGCCAGGCAGAGCCATCCGGGCTGTGGCCCTGGGGTGATGTGAGGTGATGCCAAACAGCTGACCCCACGTGGGTGACACCACATGGGCGATAGCAGGCAGGTGCTGCTGGGTGGGCGATCCCACCGGGTCCTGCCACACCGAGGTGCCACCGTCCCCATCCCAGGAAGGCAGTGTGGAGCCACCGTGGGTGCAGCCCACCTGGGTGCCCATGCCAGGGGCTCCAGGGGACTGACAGGGCTGTGCCCTCTGGCTCCCCAGTTCTGCAGCAGCAATGGCTTGGAATACATCGTGGGCCGGGTCTGGATCGGCTTCTGGCTGATCCTGCTGGTGCTGGTGGTGGTGGCCTGCGAGGGCAGCTTCCTGGTGCGCTACCTGTCCCGCTACACCCAGGAGATCTTCTCCTTCCTCATCTCCCTCATCTTCATCTTTGAGACCTTCTCCAAGCTGGTCACGGTGAGGGGCACGGGGGTCCCATGGTGGGGAAGGGGGGATTAGATTGTGGTTATCACCCGGGTTTCCATAGAAAAAGTGGGATGCAGGTGAGGGATGGAGTCTCCTGGTGTTTTCTTCCCTTTTCCAGGTGTTTCCCAGTTTATGAGGCCCCTTCCAGTGCTAACTATTCTGTAATTCTGTGATCCATGCTTCTCTCCACAGAGGGATTTTGGGGCACACGTGTCCATCCCCACTGTGCCACCCACCCCTTGCTCCATCCCCGCTTCCAAAACCACTCAGAAAATCAACCCTAAAAACGCCCCTACTCAGCCTGTGCTGAGCTCTCAGCCTCACCCAGCCCCTGGCTCACATCCTGCGCCCATCGGGATGGTGCCACAGGGCTCCCACCATGGCAGGGGAGTGCAGGGGATCCCCATCCCCACCCTCCCTCACTCTGTCCTCTTCCCTCCCCAGATTTTCAAGGATCACCCTCTGAGTCGGCAGTACAACCTGCAGCCCGACTTCCAGCCCGGGGTGCCGGAGCCCAACACGGCGCTGCTGTCCCTCGTCCTCATGGCCGGCACCTTCTTCCTGGCCTTCTTCCTCCGCAAGTTCAAGAACAGCTCCTTCCTGCCTGGCAAGGTGAGGACAGGGGGGACACGGTGGCGTCCCCCATCCCACTGCCCTGGGGGCAAAGCGGGGGTTCGGTGGCTGAGGCCGTGCAAAGTCATCGCAGGTTCCTGCAATGGGGGAACCCCCTGGGCTGGGGGGGCCACTCAGGGTTTCTCATGGTGTCCCCACAGGTCCGGCGCTTGATCGGGGACTTCGGGGTGCCCATTTCCATCTTCATCATGGCACTGGCCGACTTCTTCATCAAGGACACGTACACCCAGGTCTAGGAGGGCAGGGCTGGGGGGAATGGGGATGTGGGAGCAGATGCTCATCCCTGTGTTCCACCCCTCACTCCCCATCTCTGCTCCCATCCAGAAACTGAGCGTCCCCAAAGGGCTGCAGGTCACCAACTCGTCTGCCCGGGGCTGGTTTATCCACCCCTTGGGGAAGGAGTCCCCATTCCCCATCTGGATGATGTTCGCCTCCGTGATTCCCGCCCTTCTGGTCTTCATCCTCATCTTCCTCGAGACACAGATCACCACGTGAGGACGGAGATATGGGCAGGGGAGGGCTGTGGGGTGCCAGGTGGGTTGGGAATAGAGGGGACCTCCCCGGGGTGCTGCATCACCAACTCGTCCCTGTGTCCCCACAGCCTCATTGTCAGCAAGCCCGAGAGGAAACTGGTGAAGGGCACCGGCTTCCACCTGGACCTGCTGCTGATCGTGGCCATGGGGGGGCTGGCGGCCCTTTTCGGGATGCCCTGGCTCAGTGCCACCACCGTCCGCACCATCACCCACGCCAATGCCCTCACTGTCATGAGCAAGACCTCTGCTCCGGGCGAGAAATCCCAGATCCTGGAGGTCAAGGAGCAGCGCATCAGTGGCCTGTTGGTGGCCGTGCTCATCGGTGAGCTGGGGAGGGGTCCCCAAATGGGCAGTGAGGGTGGGGGGTCCCCAGGGACTCTCCCCAACCTCTCCTTCTCCACCGCAGGCGTCTCCATCCTGATGGAGCCCATCCTGAAGTTCATCCCGCTGGCCGTGCTCTTCGGCATCTTCCTCTACATGGGGGTCACCTCCCTCTTCGGCATCCAGCTCTTCGACCGCATCCTGCTCCTGCTGAAGCCCCCCAAATACCACCCCGATGAGCCCTATGTCACCCGGGTGAGTGAGCCCTGTGTGACCCTGATGGGTGGCCATGGGTTTGGGGGTGTCCTGGGCTGCGACACCCCTGCAACTGCTCGGGGCTCCCCAGAGAGCCTCCTCCTTCAGCACTGAACTTCGCTGGGCTCCTTGGGACGCTGCTCCTGCTCTCCCCAGCAGCCAACACCTCGGGAAGGGTGTGGGATGCTGTCCCCGTCCTCAACCCTCAGCTTCTCGTCCCACAGGTGAAGACTTGGAGGATGCACCTCTTTACCTTCACCCAGATCATCTTCCTTGTGGTGCTGTGGGTGGTGAAATCCACGCCGGCCTCGCTGGCCCTGCCCTTTGTCCTCATCCTCACCGTACCCCTGCGGCGCTTCCTGCTCCCCAAGATCTTCCGGGACATCGAGCTCAAATGTGTACGTAGCCCTGGCACACCCATCTCTGTCCCCAGCCCCACCTCTGTCCCTGTTCCTGTTCCCGTTCTCATCCCCATCCCTGTCCCTGCCTCATCCCTGTCTCTATTGTCCTCCCCATCCCCGTCTCCATCTTCCCTCTGTCTGCATCCCCATCTCTGTCCCCATCTGCGTCCCTCACCCCACCCGTGCCCCCATCCTCACCCCATCCCTCCCCCATTCCTGTCCCCATCCCCACCCCTTTCCCCAGCCTCATTGCTGCCCCTATTCCCATATCCCCACCAGCCCCCATCTCCGTCTCCATCCCTGTCAGTGTCCCTGTCCCCATCCCCTGTCCCCATCCCAGTCCCCTCACGGCCTCTCCCCTCTCCAGCTGGACGCGGATGACGCCGTGGTGACCTTTGAGGAGGCAGAGGGGACGGACGTGTACGACGAGGTGCAGATGCCCAGTTAAGGGCCGGCCCTGGCCCCCTGATGCCCCCCCAGCCCCGCTTCCCTCTCCACTGCTGCCATCCTGGGGCCACCGGGCAACCAAGAAGGATCTGGGGACACAGTCCCCACGTGCCCACCCTGGGAATGGAGCCTTTTTTGTTTTTCCCTTCTTTTTTTGTCTATTTTTAAAAATATTTTGGATGATGTGATCTCACCCCCACTTTGCTGCCCGCTGGGGAAGGGGTCGCCTGGGTTGGGGGAGGGTCCCAGGAGCCACCCTCCACCCGTGGCAAGGTGGGATGTGTCACTGTCCCGTCCCCAAGGCCACCACCAGGCACCCAGCGTGGGAAGGAGCCGGAGGAAGACGCTGGAGCCTGGAGGGAGGAGGAAGGCGGGGACAGAGATACAGCAGGACGGGGTCCTCCCCACTGTCACCCCCCGGGGGAGCACCCCCAGCCCAGCCCCTCTCCCCAGATAAACTTTCAACAAGCTGGGACAGACCCTTCGCCCTGTGGAGCCCTTCTCCCGTTTTCTCCACCGCTTGCTCCGTGGGATCTTTGCAGCTGCTCCGCTGCACTCCCAGCACGTCCCAGAGTCGGGATGTAAATAGTCCAGCGAGGGGGTTTATACATTTACAGTGAAAACAATCATGCTAAAAATACACCAAAAAAAATACTTTTAATTATGCTGATGCTTCTGCGGGTAGAATTCACTTAGAGCCAAGCAAAATTTAAAAAAAAAAGCACCTTAAAAATGAAAAAAAAAAAAAAAATAGGAAAAAGAGAAAAAAAAAAGTGGCTGCAAGGAGTGATCTGTATATTTGATGCTACCGGGGGGGTTTGTAATTTATTTTTCGGGCTGGTTTGCCCCCACCGCAGTGGGGCCATGTGCGTGTGTGTATATATTAGAGAATTATAGCAAAATCTAGAATTTTCTAGAAAAGATGATTTTAAAGGACCCTGGTCAGGGCCTAAACTCTATGGACCAGTCTGGCAGCGTCATTTAACTAATAAGTTGGTGTTAGTTAGTTAATTAGTCCTCTTTATTTTCATAGTGTTTCAGGTAAATCCGTGTAGTTTTTCCTTGATTTTTCCCTTGCTTGCTCACCAAATCTTGCCCCATTTCCCTTGGGATTGCTCCCAACCCAGCTGAGCATCCCCTGCTCCTGCCAGGGCTGATTCTGCCCTGGGCAGCCCCAAGGGTTGGTTGTGACCAAGGTGCAGGGCACCAGATCAGGCTCCAAATTTGCTCCTTTTTGCATAAATCAGAGCGGGGAACCCCAAAATCAGCGTGGGGGGGTGGGAAGGGGCGGCCACACCCAGGGCTGCGCTGCCTCGTGTTTGGGTTGGTTTAGTTTTATTAATTACGTGTCTGAAATAAAAATGTTTCCATCTTTGGGGGTTTCTGCTTCCCTTCCCCACACCTCTGTATCAGGCTTTAATAAAAAAATTAATAAAATCAGACAGGAAATGGGTGTTTTCTTTCCAGCTCGGAATTTTCTGGGGTGGTGCCTTAATTCCCCCCCAAAAGAGAGCAGCAGCATCTTTGGAGGTGTCCATCCCCCCAGAATGCACAGTGCAGCTGTACCAGGATCCTTGTCATGGTATCCTGGGATGCTCACTGAACCCCAAAATCCCAAGATCCTCGCTGCATTCCAGCATTCCGGAACGCTCCCCACAGCCATCCCTGGGTGTTCTCTGTGGCCATTCCAGGACGCTCCCAGGAGCCATCCCAGGAAGCTGATCCCCCTCCACCTCCCTGCACGCCGGGAGTGCACCCTGCCACCATCCACTGCCATGGCTGTCCCCATTCCGGGGGGATTGGGAACACCCCGATCCAGTGCTGCTGGCACAGGACACAGAGCAGGCCCCGCCCCTCCCCCAGCCCCTGGCACTGGATTGACCCCGATTATCCATAATCCCATTAATGAATGGGCGACACCGGCTCCGTCAGCGGGGCCGTGGGAAGGGCCGTGCCCGTTCGCCCCCAGCCTTTCCATGGGGCAGGAATTGGGAGCAGCATCCAGGATCGCTCCCATCTGGAATGCCAAAGCCTCTCTGAGGGGCTGGGATAAACCCCAGTGTGGCCAGCAGGTTTTCCCAAGCCCAGCACAGCTGCTAGCCCGAGTTTTCCAGAGAGGGAAGCACACGGATGGTGCTTCCCAGCCCAAGGCCCACAGAGCCGGGAGCTCCCATCCCTGTGCCGGCCTCACATGGACGAGCCACGACGTGTGCCATCCGGAGGGCTCCAAATGCGCCATCCTGCCCCCAAATATCGGCGATGGAGGCCAGCATCTGCCTGCACCCACCCCTCACGTTTTCCACCCTGGGAAGAGTTTGTTGTTCCCTGGGAGATGGCAGCGAGGTCACTGCCGCGGGATCCAGCCCGGTTTGGGGTTGGGAATTTAGGTCAAGCTCTTCTTTGAACTTGCCTCAGCCCTGGGAAATGGAGGGGGGAATTAGGAAAGGTCAGGAGTAACGAGGGGGAAATAAATGCTAATTAACTGGTTGCTAATGAGGAGAGGGGAGCATTGAGCTCCAGAGGGGGATCACGGTGGAGCATCACCCCTGGAAAGGGAGAACCCCAGTGCCTGCAGCATCACAGGGTGCTCCATGCCATCCACGGGCAGGGGACACGGGACACTCCGGGATCTGCTGGCAGTGCCCAGTGGGATGTTGTCACTGTTTGCGCACTGAAAGCATGGAAAAGCAAAAACCTGCAGCTTTATTCCCAAAAAATATTCATTGACACAGGTAACAGCAAATAAAAAATTCCTGTGGTCAGAAGCGAGGCCTGGGAAGGGCAAGGAGTGAGGGGGGTTGTTGGGATGGGCATTTGGGGGGTCCCCATTCCCAGCCCGCCTGCTGCAGAGTCTGTGGCTGATTCCCAGGACTCCGGTGTCCCTTGCTGGTAACAAAAGCCACAAAGCCACATTGGGAGAATCAGGACTGGAGCACATTGACACTCCAACAACAGCTTTTTGATTAAAAAAAAAATTAAAAAATTAAAATGTCAATTTTCACGTGTTGGGCCCAATTGGCTCTAAATATTTTATGTTGGGTTTTTTTACTTTTGTCATTTTTCCCCTCTTGAAAAATAGCTACAATTCCTGAAATTCAGGGATCCAGCCCAGCCTAGGCCCTTTTCCACACAGAATAAATACATATATTTTTATTTTTAAGCTTTCACAGGAGGGATTAACCACCCGGCGCCAGAGCCGCCTGGCCGGGCTTGGCACAGCTCGGGGCAGGACGTGGCGGAGGAGCCGGCTGTCCGCCCGTCCCTCCGTCTGGCTGATCCTTCCCTTCGGGATAAAGCCCAAATAAGCCACTTGCACAGCCAGGCACCACCCCCGCACCCCCAAACCAGCCGGGGGGATGGGGGGGGGGGGATCCAGATTTAGGGATTATTATATTTCTTGTTTCCCTTTCCATATAAACAGGCGTGAAAATCCCCCGGATTTCGGCCGTTCCCATGCGGTCAGCCTGGGAGGTGTCCAGAGCCCCCCGAGCTGGGTGACCCCGCAATCCCAGCCGTCCTCCTGCATCCCTGGGGGGGTCTGCGCCGGCTCCCGCTCCCCGCGCAGGCGGCTCCGGAGCTGCCGGTGCCGGCCCGGCCGGGAGCCGCGAAATGGCCGGAGCTGCCCGGAGCACGCGGGAGCAGCCGCGGCCTGAGGGCGGCTGCGGGCAGATGGCCGGAGCTGGCCCGAGCTGGCCGGGAGCAGCCGGGCGGCCTGTGGCCGTAGCGCAGCCAGCCCGGGCTGCTCGGTGCCGTGGCGGCAGCCGGGGCCGCGGGAGCAGCCGCGGCGGCGGGGGCTGGAGAGGTGGCGGGGGCTGGAGAGGTGGCCGGTGCCGGGCACGCAGCCGGTGTGGCGGCGGGGATGGCGCTATGGAAGCAGCCGGTACCGCCGGGGTGCTCGGTACCGAGGCGGCGGCCGGTGCGGCCGGTAGCACGGAAGCAGCCCGGGATGGCCCGTACTGTGCCGGCAGCCGGGATGGCCGGGAATGTGCAGGCGCTGCCTGGCCGGGATTGGCTGCGGGGAATGACGCCCAGCACAACAAAGGTGGAGTTGGAGAAATTCCATTAAAAAAAATTAAGAGAGAGAGAGAGGGAGAGGGAGAGGAGAGAAAAGGAGCGGAGGGAGGGAGGAGGGGAGGAAGCTGCCCCTCGCCCGCCCCGCCGGGCAGAGCCCCCCCCGCCGCCGTGTCCCGGGGCCGCGGGGCGGGCAGGAGCGCGGCCCCGCCGTGCCGTGGGGGCCCGGCTCGGCTCCCCCCCCCCTCCGCTTCCCCCCTTCAATTTTTTTCTCCTCCTCTCTTTTATTTTTTTTTTTTAATTTTTAAATTTTTTTCTTTATGCAAACGCCGGCCGAGGATTGTTGCACATGTAAGGAGATTTTTTTTTTTTTTTTATTTTTTTTCTTCCTCCCTTCCCCCCCCCACCCCACCCCCCCTCCTTTCCCTCCTCTTCTCCTTCCTCCTCCTCCTCCTCCTCTTTTTCTTCTCACCACAGTGTTGCAAAAGCAAAGAGCAATAAAAAACCCGGCGGAAAGCGGCGGCGGGGCGGCGGGGCTGGCGGGGAGATCCCGGCGGATCCCGGCGCGCTCAGCCCGGCTGATTGGAAGAGCGAACGCAGCGCCATGGAGGCGGGGGAAAGCGCGATCGTCTCTGCGGGGACTGGAGCGCGTCCACGCCCGGGGCCAGCGCTGCAGAGCTGGCCGCCGTTCAACCGCCGCTCCCCCGCCCCGGCCCCGCCGAGCGAGCCCCGAGCCCCCGCCGCCCCCCAAAGCGGCGGCCCCGCCGGTACGTGCCCGCGCCGGGGGAGCCGCCGCCGCCGTGCCCCGCCGCGCCGCGCCGTGCCCGCCGCCCGGGCTCGCCATTCGCCGCCGCGCCGCTCCGCCGGCGGGGCTGGAGGAGGCGCTTTGTTCCTCCCCGGGCTCCCGCTGCCGCCGCCGCCGCCGCCACCGCCGCGCTCCGGGCTCGGTAAGGCGCTCCGCCGCCGCTCCGACGGGAACGGGGAGGGGGTCGCGCCCACCAGAGCGATTTTTTTTAGATAGATTGATAGATATAAAAGAGAGATTATTTTTTTTTAGAACGGCTGGTTTCGCGCAGGCCCCGCGGGCAGGAAGCCGCCACCGCCACCGCCGGGGCTCGCCCGCCTCGCCCGCCCGCGGGGGGCACCGCGCTGGGGCTCGGGGCGGGGGGCAGCGCCCGGCTCGGCGGCCCCGGTGTGCCCCCCCCTTCTCTCCCTCCTTTTTCCCTTCCCTTCCCTCTCCTCCTCCTCGCTCCCTCCCTCCTTCCCGCTCGCCTTCCCTCCCTCCTCCCCGGTGCCGCAGCTGGATTTCGGGGGCAGGCTTCCAGCGCTGCCCGCTTGTTTTTCCCGAGCCCGGGTGAGTCCCGCGCCGCGGCGGGAGCTGGGCGCCGCGCTCCGCCGGTGCGTGCCGGGGCTCGGCCGACCCCCCCCCGCGCTTCATCTCCCCTTATCCTCGCTTTATCCCCTCTTTATCCTTTTTTTCCTCCTTATTTTCTTTTTATCTATATTTTTTTTCTCCCCCCCTTTTTTTTTTCCGCCTTTCCCCCCCTTCCCTTCCTTTCTTCCCTCCGGACCGGGAGCGGGGCTCCAGCCCCCCGCTGGGTGGGTGGGTGTTCGCGGGCTCGAGGAGGGGTCGCGGAGAGAAAAGAGGGGGGTAAGAAAGGGAGGAAAGGAAAGGGAAAACGAGGAAAGGAAAAGCGAGGAGGGGGCGGCGGTGGGGAAAAAGAGAGGGGGGGAGGATCGGGTAGGAGCCGCTCCCCGGGGGTCGGTGCGGGGAGGTCGCGCTGCCCTCGCCCGGCTCGCTGCAGCTGCCCGGCCGCCCCCAGCCGGGCATCCCCGCCCCCCCTTCCCCCTCCTCCTCCTCCTCCTCCTTCTTCTCCTTCTCCTTCTTCTTCCCCCAGCGGCTCCGGCGGCGGGGTTGGGGCTGCGGCGGCTCGGTTAGAGCTCCCCCCCACACCCCCCCCTCCAACCTCCTCCCTCCTTCTTCCACCACCACCACCACCACCACCTCCTCCTCCTCCTCCTCCTCCCCCTTAGCAGCCCGGAGAGGTGGGTTTGTCTCGGCTTTATAACCGCGGGTGGAGGGGAAGGAGCGGCGGGCGGAGGCGGGCGCAGCCCGGCCATTGTGTGCCGCGGCGGAGAGCGGCCGGTAACGATGGGGGGATGCGGGGGGGGATGCGGAGAGGGGGGGATGAAGCAGCGCATCGCATCGCTCCGGGGGGCCGGGGGTGCGGAGAGGGGCCGGGGGAGCGCTCCGCGTTCCCCCGGCCCCTCTCCGCACCCCCGGCCCCCCGAACTCGCCTTCCATTGTCTGCCCGGGTGTTGTTGGGGGGAGAGAAAAAAAGGAGGGGGGGCTCAGCTCGCTGGCGCCCGGGTGGGAACCGGGGGCGGGGGAGGCGCCGCCGGGGCCGCCCGCGCTCGGTCCCACCCGGTTCCTGCTGCCTGGTGGAGGAGGAGACTGGAGCTGGCCGGCGGCGCAGGGCATGTGCGGGCTCCCCGCCTCCGCCCGCCGGCCCGGCCCCTTCCTCCCCCGCCTCCTCCTCCTCCTCCTCCTCCTTCCCCCCTCCAGGCGCGGGATCCGGTCCCCCCCCGACTCCCCCGCGGGGGGATCCCGCACCCCCTCCCCGCGCACCCCCCCGGGGATCCCAGTGCGCGCGCACCGCCCGCCCCGCCCCGATCCCATGGATCCCTCCCCCTGTCGCGATCCCGCCTTTCACGACACCCCCACACTTCCCCCCCCGGTTGTGATCCCCCACTCCCACCCCCGGGCGATCCCCGGTTTCACACCGCCCGGGGGCTGGGCTTGATCCCACCCCGCGGCGATCCCTCAGCCAGCCCCGGGGGTGGTCCTAGATCCGCCCCCCTTGGGGGTTGATCCAAGCCTGGAGCGACTCCCCCCATCCCTTCAGGGTTCATCGAGCCCCGGGTGATCCTCGATCCCACGCTGGTGGGGTCTGCACGCCCCTCATCCACCCCCAGGTGATCCCCCAGCCACCCCAGCACTGATCTCCCTCAGGTGATCCGGGATCTGTCCCCACCAGGGGCTGATCCGGCCCCCCCAGGGATGCCCAGGCCTGGAGGGGCCTGCATCCCCTGGGGTGATCCCACATCCCCTGGGGTGATCCCACATCCCCTCTTCCAGCAGCTGACCTCCCCCAAGGGCCATCCCCGATCCCTCCTGGCACCTGGGGGTTCTGCACCCCTGGGCCGTCCCCGCTGCCCTCCCCGGGTGATCCTCCCTCAGACCCAGCGCCATGTTCCTCCCAGGAGCCCCTGAACACCCCCTCCCCAAGGGACCCCCCGAGCCTGGATTCCCCCTGGGATCCCCCAGGCCCCGCTTCCCCCCAGGCCTGGGGCCTGCTCCTCCCCCAGGCCTTCGGCCTGTCCCTGAGGGGGATCCCCCTGAGGCCTCCAGCCCTGATCTGCCCTCCAGGGACTCCCCTGGTGGAATCCCCGATGAGGAGCCCCCAGGCTACCATCCTGCCACCCCCCCACCAAGTTTTGGGGTCCTCCTCCCTAGGTTATCCTTCCCCATGGAGCCATAAGATCCTTCCTAATGGGGTCAGAGGGGATCCTTCCCCTGGAGTCCCCCCTGTTGAAATAGCTTCCTGCAGCTTGTTCTCCCCCCTTGGGAGACCCCTGAATCCCCCCGAGGTCTCCAAATGCCCCCCCTGCCATCTCCCTTGGATTTGGGGGACCACTCTCTTCTCCAAGCATGTCCCCACCTGTGGGGAGGATTTTGCTAGATCTGTGGTGGGCCTTCCTTTGAAACCCCCATTTTGTGGGGGGGAGAGAACCCCCTTAGAGGAGATCCCTTGGAGCCCTGTTGACTCAGATCCTCTTGATCCCGGGTTTTTGGATCCCGCCCACCCCAGGGAGCCACCTTGAATCTGTCTCCTCTGGGATTTATTGGGATCCCTCTCAGATCCTACCCTCCACCTTGGGGACAAACCCCTGGACCCTTCTCCCCTGTCTACACACCCATTTTCTCCGCCCCTCACCAGTGTGGGGGTCACATCACCATTAAGGATCCCCCTTCCTGGAGCTCTCCCCAAACCTCTCAGGGATGGGTGGTGGGGGTATTCCAGCACCTCATTCACCGGGGAGTGGAGAGGATGGACAGAGCCTGGATCGAGCTCCCCCCACTTCCCGTTAGAGCTGGGGGCCCCCCTGTCACGGTGGGGATGCCTAGCAGGGTTCTCCCTTTCCTTGCAGAGCTGTGCGGGAGTGATTTTGGGAAGAGGGTGAGGAGGGAGCCCGCGGGACCGTCCTGGGCACAGGCAGGTGGAGGATGAACGGCGAAGCCGAGTGCCCTGCAGACCTGGAAATGACAGCTCCCAAAAACCAAGGTGAGCCCCCCCGCAGCCCCCCTCAACATGACAGTGCTCCCGCGGGAATTCTGCTGCCGTGCTTAAAAATAATAATAAAAAACCTCAGAGCGCCGCTTTTCTCAGAGGGATGGGGAGGAGAAGGGATGGAGAAGGAGGAGGGATGGAGGGTCCGTGATCCCGACTGCCAGCGGATCGAGGCGGGGGGGGGGAATCTGCCTCTCCGAGTTCTGATCTGCCGCGGGGAACACGCTCACACGTGTACGAGCACACGGATTCATGCTCCGCTGCGCCTGCAGCCCCTTGGCACTGGGATGCTCTTTTGAGGGGCTGGTGTTTTGGGTGGATTGGGAAGGGGGGGCTGGCACAGAGGTGCTGCCCTCCCTGCTCACATCTGGGCTGCATTAAAAGCCAAGCCGTTACCTTGGGCCTCCGGCTTCCAGACCCCGGCATGACATCAGAGCTTCAGCTTTTATTGGAAAAGGGGCAGGAAAACAAGGGAAAAAGAAGGATGTTTATCTAGGGCAGCTCGCAGGGCTCTGCCACTCCACCCCTCAGAAACCTCCCGGGCCCCCCCAAAGGTCTGGAGCACCATCCAGCCCCTCACACCTGCCAGGTCCCCCCGATTTTCCTCCTTCCTTGCTGCAGTCGGGGTAGTTGCCTCGAGCGAACCCGGCTGGAGCACGTGTCCTTCTCCGGGACTTTAGATGGATTTAATTACACCGGGGCAGCTTTCCTAATATAGACCCGGCCCGGCCGGTGCCAGGAGAGCCGGGATAAATCGGTCCCAGGGCACAGACAACCCCATTCATCCTGGTGGGTGAACGCCGCAGTTCCAGCGTTCTTCAGCAAGCCCCCGGTTGAGGGAGGGGAACAGAGGGATGGAGGGCTGAGTGTGGGGGTCCCTGTTGTCCCCACTCCGCTGCCAGCGAGGATTTTGGGATGTTTCCAGTGTTTTTTTATGTATTCCTTTGGGATGTGGTTATGCCGGCTGTCTGCCGGCGGGGGGTTCACGCGGGGCCAAAGGTCTCCGGGTGTTTCTGCATTTGAGGGGGGAAACTGAGGCACTGGGCTTGATGGGGACAGGTTTGGGGGTGTGTCTCGTCCCCTTCTCCATCTCTTCTGGATTTTTGTGGCTGTGCTGGTTTTGGTAATTCCTGCTGATTTCTGCAAGTGAAGTTGGCACCAGCTTCCCAGCCCTGTTCTGCCTCATTGGTCCTTGCCTGGGAGGCCTGGAAAGTGGATGGGAAAAACAGGAAGACAGAATTTGGGACTGTGTTCTCCCTCTCGCAGCTCTGATCTCCCCCAGCCCTGTAGGGAATGGGGGTTTCCCATCTCTTTTCCATCTTCGTGGTGTTTTGGGATGAAACCAGGAACATGGCAACACACCCCAAGCCACCGGGCTCCCTGCTTTCCAGGGGAGCTCTTTCCGTCTTCTCCCTCCATATGAAGCCCTAATGAGGTCACTGTAGGGACCAGCTGGATCCTAAGCTGTTCCTGCCTTGACCCCCAACCAGGCAGGTCCAGGAGGGGAAATGGGATGGGGGGTCAGGTCCTGGCTATGCTCCCTTCACCAGGTCCCATGTGTCCTTTAACATCCCTTGCTTGGATTTGGGATTCCAGGGGAGTTGTCCTTCCCCAGACCCCTGCAAGGGCAGGAGGTGGAGGTGGTTTTGCTCATGTTGAGTCTTGAGTGGAGGGAGAGCTGCAGCTGAAGGAATCTCTGCAGCTGGATATTTCTGGGAGCTTGGTTTCATTCCTGGAGATGGAGGGAGAGATGCTCCACTCAAATCCATGACCAGCCACACTGTCCCCATCTCTTCAGAATCCTCTCTGTCCCACTGTCCCCATCTCTGGGGTGCTCCATGTCCCACAGGCAGCTCCAAACGCCTCAGCCTTCACCTGGCAGAGATGTGAGGCAGGGAAAGCTGTGGTGAGCCAGTCCTGCACCGCCGGAATCCCGGGTGCCCACCCCGGGATGAGGCAGCCAGGGCTGTGTGCGCGTGTGGCTCCGGGCTCTGCTCCTCCTCCGGCCCATCCCCAGGGACTTTTCCTTCCGCTCCCAGGCCCCGCTGCATTCCCCAGGGCCACCCATATTTGCAGAGCACCCCGGGCTGTGCTCCCCAGCTGGCGTGGAAGTTTGGAGCAGGGAGGAATTCCCCTGGCAGGGAAGCAGCCCCACGGTTGGGGCTGGATGAGGCATTCAGGGCTGGGATATCCTGCCTGTTGCCTGTCCCGGCACGGTGCTGCTGCCTGTCCTGGCCTCACGGTTGCTCCAGGCTCTCTGGCTTTGCCATGTGCCTGTCCCACCATTCCAGTAACTTGTCCCTATGGGAGCTGGGGATGCTCCTCCCAGCAGCTTGGGGGATGTTGGGTGACATAAACATCATCCCTGCACTGTCAGGGACCCCTCTGTGAGACAGGGGGGGCTGTGCCGGGCTCTGTCCCCCCTCACTCTGTGGTGTGGGAGCTTTGACCTTGGCAGAGGTCACCATGGAGCTGGGCCCAGGTGATGGCAAAGCTCTCCGAGGTGCAGGAAAAGCAGCGCTGGGGTTTTCCCATTGCTCTGGACACATCTTTTCCACTTGGAAAGTGGGTTTCCCTGTTTCCTGCTTGGCTGGAGAGCTCATTGCTCCCATGTCGCTCCGCAGGGCGTAGGAAATCGCCCTCTGCTCCCGTGCAGCAGAGCCGTCCCTTATCTGATGGTTTTCTGGGATGAGCAAGTCTCTCTGGTTTGCACTGAGTGGAATTTCTAGCTTTGCCTGGATTGTTTTGGCCCATAGAAAGTTGCTCGAGGGTGATGGAAACAGCCACTTCCCTTTGATCTTTAATCTCGAGAGGCAGCATGTGGAGATTACGTGTCCTGGCGTGCAGTTCGGAGCGGCACGCCGGGAGCTGTAGTCCCGGTATCCTGCTGGGAAGGGAAGGCAAGGGAAGGGAAAAGGCTGCCTGCCCCTGGCTGATCCTGTTTCTTGCTGCTCAGACCGCTGGTCGCAGGAGGACATGCTGACCCTCCTGGAGTGCATGAAGAATAACCTGCCCTCCAACGACGGGAGCAAGTTCAAAACCACCGAGTCCCACCTGGACTGGGAAAAAGTGGCTTTCAAGGACTTCTCAGGGGAGATGTGCAAGATGAAGTGGATGGAGATTTCTAACGAGGTAATGGACACCACATGGGGCTTTGTGGGGACTTTGTGACAGGGTCTGAATGTCCCGCTGACATTCCTAGGGCTGTTGGAATTGCCCAAGTTGAGTGCCCAGAGCCCTTGGCCATTGGTGCCGGCACCGTCCCTCTCCTGTCAGCACTGTGACATCAGCATCCTCAGAGGGGCTGGGATCCATCATTTTTGGGGTAGCATTACAAAACCCAGTGGGTTTCTGCCATGCCGGGGATCTGCCCTGTCTGCTCTTCAAGTCTTTGTTTCTTCATTCCACACAGGTGAGGAAATTCCGGACCCTCACAGAGCTCATTATGGATGCTGAAGAGCATGTGAAGAATCCTTACAAAGGCAAAAAGCTCAAGGTATTGGTCAGGAATTAAGATCACTCCCTAAAGGGTGACCCCACACTTCTCCAGGATGGGGGGCTGTCACCGCTGTGGCACCTCAGATCCACGTGGCTCCGCTGTGGGAGCCCCTGCAGGCACCTCACTGCCCGTAATCCCGGTGTCCGGCTGCCCAAGGCTCCAGAGGCCGCGGCGCTGGGCCCGGGCCAAGTCCCGGGTACATTTAATATGGCCGGCTGTGCTGCTGGCAGCCTGCATCCAAGTTTAGCTCCAGAGGGGCCGGGAGGCTGCCGTCCTATTCCTGGCCTGCCGGGTGCTTTAGACCAGGTGGCCCTGGGGCAGCCGATGCTCCATCCCTGGGAGTTGGGTCCCATCCCCTCCTCCTGCCTCAGTGTCCCCTCTCGCTCTGTGCTGACGCCTCTGGATGGCTGGAGGCCGCTCCCAAGGTTCCCAGCCGTGGGATACTGCAGTTCCTTGGGGAGCCCTTGTTCCCAGCAGTTTCCCCCTCCTTGCCTGCCATACCTGGATCGCCAGCAGGGCTGGATGGAGGCAGGTGCCCCTGGAGCTAGGGAGCCGTGGGTTTGGCTGTGCCCCTGTGGTGCTGCCAGCTCTGTGCTCAGTGTCCTCCACTCTGCTGTCTCCCCAGAAACATCCCGACTTCCCCAAGAAGCCCCTGACTCCCTATTTCCGCTTCTTCATGGAGAAGCGAGCCAAATACGCCAAGCTTCACCCCGAAATGAGCAACCTGGATCTCACCAAGATCCTGTCTAAGAAATACAAGGAGCTTCCTGAGAAGAAGAAGGTATGGAGGGGGGTCAGCAAGCCCCTTCCCACCATGTGCCTCTGTGTGCTGGGCTCTGCCCAGCTCTTCCAGTAAAACCAGCAGAGCCCAGGCTCTGCCTGGTGAGGGCTTAATCCAGCTCTGGACGGGAGAAGCCAGGCGTTCATTTAGTCCCGTCAGACCTGTAAGACTTCCTTGGCTTTTCCTGTCCTGGTTCCCAGGATCTGTGGGGTGGAGGCTGGTTGGGTCTGTCCGTTGGTCCGTCTCTTCCCGCTGGACCTGGATGGTGGCTTTGCCGTTGGGTGGATCCGTGTTTAATGCTGGGGTTGAGGCACACGCCCCGCTATGCCACCCTGTCCAGGCAAGGGACACAGGGACAGGCTCTGGGAGATGCTGGGAGCAGAGATCTGCCCACCTGGAGATGCCAGAGCCTGGGCAGGGCTTTGGGGGCCTCCAACTTTCAGTCTGGGGCATCCAGGAAAAGTCCAGGGCACAAAGTGCCACTGTGCCCTTTCCAGGGCTGCTGGGATGCACAGAGAGGGGAGATACCCGGCTGCTGAATCCCTGGGCAGGCTGGAAACCCTCCACAGGACCATTCCCTGGGCTGGGGAGCCCTTGAGTCCCTCTTGGGGTGGTGGGATGCCCAGCCAGGTCGACAGGGATGTATCTTCCTGCCCGTTCCCTGGTGCTGACATCCCTCTCCGCCTCTGCGGTGGCTTTGTGTCCCCAGATGAAATATATCCAGGACTTCCAGAGAGAGAAGCAGGAGTTTGAGAGGAACTTGGCGAGGTTCAGGTGAGCAGGCAGCCCCCCCGCCCCCCATATTTTCCTGGGCCCCTCCAGGCAGATCCAGATTCCCCTCCTGTGCATAGCTCACGGAGGAAGCCCTAATGGGCTTTTGGCTTGAAGAGAAGAGGGAATTCAGCCAAAAAAGAGCAAGGAAAAGGTGTCTGGAAGCATCCCTCCGGCTGGGAGACTGGATGAGGGGGAGAGCAGAGGACCAGCCATGTTCTGGAGGTCTGCAGGGTGGGGGCAGGAGCCCTGCCACCAGCACTGACAAGAACTGAAGTGTCCCCGCAGTCACTCCAGACCTTCCCCTTGGACGTGGTTGCTGTGATCCAGGTGGATCCTGGCTTTCCCAATGACCTGCTGCTGCTTCAGGGTTACCGCTGAGCCCAGGGATGCCTTTAGCCAATGCTCCCCAAGGAGGGACAAACTTAAATCTCTCCTAAAACCCTCCTGCTCTTTTTTGGGACCCCCCAGTACCTGAGCCCATGGAGGCTCAGCCCTGCAGTGACAGTCACCCCTTAGCAGGCAGCTTTAGGAGTGCTCTCCTTGCCACTGCCACCTCCCTGATGCTCTCCCTTCCCCACCTCCCTGCCTGGTAAAGGGAAGACCACCCGGATCTCATCCAGAACGCCAAGAAATCCGACGTCCCCGAAAAACCCAAGACCCCCCAGCAGCTGTGGTACAACCACGAGAAGAAGATCTACTTGAAAGTGCGTCCAGATGTGAGTACGGTGGGTGGGAGTGAGTGCGAGTGTGAGTGTTGGGGGGTCCCGGACCCCGCTGCCGGGGGACAGGAGGGGAAGGGAGAGAAGCATTTTAGGGGGTCGGGATGGAGGACACCGCTAGGAGCTCCCGGAGCCTGGACCGAGGTAAGGAGGGGCTCTGCACACCTGGAAGAGGCTCAGGGATCCAGCCTCCACTTTTTGCCAGGAAGGGGTGACCACAGCCTGAGTCAGGGCAGGAAAGGATTCCAGCACAGACATCCACCTCTGGCCATGCCCCCCACTCCCACGCACCCCCACGGCTCCCAGCCGCCCCGTGCCGGGTGCCGTCAGGCCCCACCAGGCCATGCCATTTTTTTGCCATTTTTTTGCCATTTTTTTTTTAATTCCTCTTTTTTTTTTGAATTTTACCCCTCTGCCCTCACCTCTGGCTTTGGGTTTTCAGGCCACCACGAAGGAGGTGAAAGAGTCGCTGGGCAAGCAGTGGTCTCAACTCTCGGATAAAAAGAGGCTGAAATGGATTCATAAGGCCCTGGAACAGCGGAAGGAGTACGAGGTAGGGAGCAGCCTCACCCGGTCCCCTCCACACTCGTCCCAACATTCACTCCGAGCCGCTCTGCATCCCAGCCCTGCGTGGCCTCTCCCGATAGCCAGCGTGGGGGTTCAGGCAGGTCCCGGCAGGTCCCTAGTGAGGCTGAGCCCTGCCTCTCCAGCCGTGTGCGGGGCAGGCAGCAGGATCCCTGGGCACAGGATTGATTAGGGCAGTGGTTGGCTTCTCTCTCCTCCTCCTCCGGCCCCGGCAGGCGGGAGTGGCAGCCCCTCTGACCGCTCTCTGCTCTCCACAGGAGATCATGCGGGATTACATCCAGAAGCACCCAGAGCTGAACATCAGCGAGGAGGGGATCACCCGCTCCACCCTCACCAAGGCCGAGCGGCAGCTTAAGGACAAGTTCGACGGACGACCCACGAAGCCACCCCCGTGAGTCCTGTCCCTCACGGAGCCGTGGCCTGGGTGGATGCTGGTTCTTGCCAACGAGGACACTGAGACTTGGGAAGCCCAGATAACTTCTGGGAGCACAGACATAGGGGGGTTAGATGGCATTTATAGGACAAATCTTGTCATGGTCAGGCCTGGGAGCAGGCTGCCCAGGGCAGAGGTGGAGTCACCATCCCTGGAAGTGTTCAAAAAGTGTAGATGTGACACTTGAGGTCAAGGTTTAGTGTGGGCTTGGCAGTGTTAGTTAATGGTTGGACTCAGTGATCTGAGAGGGCTTTTCCAGCCTTAATGATTACATGATTCCATGATGATCCCATTAAACTAGTCCTTAAATGTACATTAAATGCACATCCTGGGGAGAATCTGTGGGACAGAACCACCACGATGCATCAGATGCACCGTCATACTCTGGGTTTTAGGGGGTGATCCAGTCCCCAGCTGCCCTAAAACACAGGTACCTCACTTCCCTGCCTGGTGCAACCCAGCTGGGAGGTTTTGGGGAGGCTTTTAGCACCCAGCCCGCTCCACAGGGGCAGATTTTCCCTAACACTGGGCCCCTCTGGGGGTTTTTCAGGAATAGCTACTCCCTGTACTGTGCAGAGCTGATGGCCAACATGAAAGATGTGCCCAGCACGGAGCGGATGGTGCTGTGCAGCCAGCAGTGGAAGCTGCTCTCCCAGAAGGAAAAGGATGCCTACCACAAAAAGTGTGACCAGGTGAGTGGCTGAGGATGGACAGGTGGGGGGAGAGGCAGGTGGGCACCAGTGCTGTGGGGAAGGAACAGCTGGATGGGAGAGTCTGGGCTACAAATATCCCTGGAAACGAGCCCCTCACCCTTCCTCAGTCCCTGTGCTTGTCTGCATCACCGATTGTCCCTGAGGTCCTTGGTCACCTCCCCTTGATCCTGGCTCCTGTGTGGGACAAACAGATGGCCCAGGTGGAGGATGCTGTTGCCGAGGGAGTGAGGCTGGGTCAGGGGCTGCAGGAGGCAGGGATGGAGTGAGGGATCTCTTTGTAACCGTACGTCTCCATCTTCCTTCAGAAAAAGAAAGACTATGAGATCGAGCTGCTCCGCTTCCTGGAGGTGAGTGAAGAGGGGGTGCAGGAGAGCCCGAATCTGGCAATGGGCGACTGCCCAGGGACTGGGATAGCTTAAATGGGGGGCTGCCCTCTTTGCTCCCCCAAAACATGTCTGAGCCCAGCCGTGGGTGCTGTGCAGATGGCTGCACATAGCCTTGACCTTCCGGCTGTCCTAATGCCTGGCCCGGTGTCTTCCAGTTGGGCAGTGGGAGGTGAGGGTGGGCCTCCCAGCTGGGAGGGGAGCTGGGGTGAGCAGAGGGCTGGAGCTGGAGGGGAGGGTGTTCAGTGGCGGTGGCTGTGCAGCGTCTCACTTCCTTCCCTCGCTGGGGCGTGGGCGGGGGAGCCACACCGAGGCCACCCCGGCATCGTCCCCGTCCCTGGGCGGACGTGACGCGGCCCCGGCTGCGGCTGCAGGGGCACAGGGTGGAAAACCCAGGGGTGTGCCCGGATCCAGGCACCTGCCCACCTGCTTTCACTGAGAAACGGCTGAAGCGGGATGGGGACAGAGCTGGGGCAGAGGGACACTGCCCAGATAGGGGGTGACAGCATGGGGACCCCCATGCTGTACATGTGCAGTTCCAGATGCTGGTCCTGACTGCTGGGACAGGATTTGGATCAGGACACCCAAGTGCATTAATGCCCTTCCCCAATGTCCCTATTCCCCGATCGCCTCAGAGCCTCATTAGTGCTGGGCTTCTAACGATGTCTCTCCTCCTGTGCCCCCCAGAGCCTGCCCGAGGAGGAGCAGCAGCGGGTGCTGGGCGAGGAGAAGATGCTGGGCAGCAATCGGAAAGGGGCGACGAGTCCTGCATCCAAAAAATCCTCACCAGAGACCGGCAAGGTGGGAGCGGCACCAGGAGGGACGGGGCAGCACCTGCCAGAGGCTTGGGATGGGGTTGTGCATCTCAAGGGGCTTTGAGGGCTTTGGTCCCTCGGTGGGCTCGCCCCCCCTCACGGCCCCGTGTGCCCCCTCAGGCCAGCTCAGAGAAGCCCAAGCGGCCCATCTCAGCCATGTTCATCTTCTCGGAGGAGAAGCGGAAGCAGCTGCAGGAGGAGCGGCCGGAGCTGTCGGAGAGCGAGCTGACCCGGCTCCTGGCCCGCATGTGGAACGACCTCTCCGAGAAGAAGAAGGTTGGCACCATCCCTCTACTCCTCCTCCATCCCCATCTCCACTGCTCCCGTGGGCATCTCGGGCAGTCCAGGGGATGCTCCTGTCCTTGTCCTGCTCCAAGGGGCACAAATGTCCCCCAGAGCATCACAGTGAGCTGTCACACAGGTGCCAGTGTTGGCACCAAGGGGCACCACTGGCTGTGCTCTTCCCTCTCATCACCTGGGGGTCAAAACCCACCAGATAAAGAAACCTCAGAGCTTCAGTTTTAAGGCTTTGGTGGTTTTCCTGACGGGGGGAGTCCAGAGATGGGGTTGGGGTTGGTGGGGGGGCTGTCAATGCTACTGTGGGGGCAGTGCTGGGGGAGCTCCAGTTCCCTCCTGGTGTTTGGCAGCTGTGTCCCTGCCGTGCCCCCTCACCCCCTGTGCCCCCTGCCCAGGCCAAGTACAAGGCGCGGGAGGCGGCGATGAAGGCACAGTCGGAGAAGAAGCACGGCTCGGATAAAGAGGAGCGCGGGAAGCTGCCCGAGTCTCCCAAAACTGCCGAAGAGATCTGGCAACAGAGCGTCATCGGGGACTACCTGGCTCGTTTCAAGGTGAGGAGTGGGCTGGAAAAGGGGCTGGAGGGTGGCAGGGTCGTCACTCCCACCTGCAGGAATTCCCATGTGCTTTCTCCCTGGGTCTCACACCTGGGTTTGGGCTGGGAGCTGTGGGGAGGACGGGGGTCACAGAGGGAGCAGTGCTCCAGCGGCAGCACCCCAATGTCCCAGGGGTTTTGGGTGCGTCTGATGCATCGTGGCGGTTCTGTCCCACAGAACGACCGGGGCAAAGCGCTGAAGGCCATGGAGGCCACTTGGAACAACATGGAAAAGAAGGAGAAACTGATGTGGATCAAGAAGGCGGCGGAGGATCAGAAGCGATACGAGGTGGGTCCCTGTCCCGTCCTGTCCTTCGCCACGTCCCTCACCTGGTGCTGCCCCTCTCCCTGACCCTCTCTCTCTCCTGTGGCTCAGAGGGAGCTGAGCGAGATGCGGGCCCCTCCGTGCTCCACCAACTCCACCAAGAAAATGAAGTTCCAGGGAGAGCCAAAGAAACCCCCCATGTGAGTACCTGGGGGGTGAAAAATGGGGTCTGCCGTGCTGGTGGGAAGAGCCTGGAACAAGAGGAGGGAGGGTGGTGGGGACCCCAGGGTGGGTGGATGGGGGTTATGGACACCTGGGCTGTCTGTGCCCGCTGTCCCAGCCTGGTCCCTGCGCTCTCCCTGTACAGGAACGGTTACCAGAAGTTCTCCCAGGAGCTCCTGTCCAACGGGGAGCTGAACCACCTCCCGCTGAAGGAGCGGATGGTGGAGATCGGCAGCCGCTGGCAGCGCATCTCCCAGGGCCAGAAGGACCACTACAAAAAGCTGGCAGAGGAGCAGCAGAAACAGTACAAGGTGCACCTCGACATCTGGCTCAAGGTGGGTGCTGGACCCCCCATGCCTGGTGGGAGGCTCTGGGGTCTGCTGGTTTTGGGGATGATGCTTGGTGTGGTCTCTGTTCCCACCCCTCCTCCGAAAACCACCATTGCCAGACACTTTTTTGACATTTTGTAACTTAAAAGGATAAAAAGTTATATACATGAGGAGGGTGTGCCGTGTGCTAGAGCCCTTCCCTGCTCCATCTCCTGTCCCGTCCCATGCCCGCCCATCCCTGACTGTGTCCGTGTCCCCACAGAGCCTCTCGCCCCAGGAGCGGGCTGCGTACAAGGAGCACATTTCCAACGTGAGTATCCACGTGGCACTACTGTGTTCCCGGGAGTCTGGGGGTGGGATGGGGAACCTGGGGGCTTGGGACTGGGCCGGGGTCAGCCCTGGGTGAGGTTTGGGTGTGCCACACTCCAGAGAGCCCCTCCAGTGAGGATTTGTCCCCATGGCAGCTCAGCAGTGGGATTTTCTCTGGGCTGGACACTGGGAAGGAGCTGAGCCTGAGCCCTAAAGGGTTTGGTTTTGTTCCTGCAGAAACGCAAGAGCATAGGGAAGATCCGGGGTCCCAACCCCAAGATGAAGCCAACGATGCAGTCCAAGTCGGTGAGTCACAACAGCCCCATGGGGCCACCCAGGCCCCCTCCCTGGGGAGCGCGTCCGGGGGGACCCACACCCCTTGTTTGAGGCGTCCCTTGCCCTTCCAGCTGCCTGCCCTGTCCTCGAGACCATAAGCTTTCCCCAAATCCCTGCTCAGAACCCATCCAGCTCAGATTTTGACCCTGCTCAGGGACCCTTTTTGGTGCAATTCTCAGTGTAAATGGGGAAAGGCTCCCACCAAGGTGTGGGATAGGGAATCACCTGATCTGCTCAATGGATGGAGGAACCCAAAGGTGGATGGTCAAGGATGGGGGTGGGTGCTGCACCCATGGGTGTGGAGGTCCAGGGACTCACCAAGCCCCTCCTGTCCCGCAGGAGTCAGAGGATGATGACGAGGAGGAAGAGGAGGAGGAAGACGACGATGAAGACGAGGATGACGATGATGACAACGGCGACTCGTCAGAGGAAGGCGGCGACTCCTCGGAGTCCAGCAGCGAGGAGGAGAGCGAGGACGGGGATGAGGTGAGGCTGCGGCGCGGGGAGGGCACGGGGAGGGCACGGGGCCCCCCTCACCCTCCCCCCGGGCTGGGGGGCAGCCGCAGCCAGGCTCAGATAGATCCGTGGCAGAGGAGCCCCCGGGAAGCAGAGGGACATGGGGAGGAGAAGGGGAGCGGGATCCCCCCGCTGTTCCCGGGGAGGGCGCGAGGAGCAGCCGCGGGGCGTAGTCAGGAGCAGCCTCGGGACGTAGAGGTGCGGGGGGTGTGCAGAGCCCCCAGTGAGCAGAGAAAAATCTCCTGTCTTTTTCCTGGTGGAGATACTGAGTCTGGTCTCGGCTCCGTTTGCGCCAGTGTGAATGCCGAGTAAGTCACCAGAGTCAAAGCTTTACACCGGTGCAACTGAAATCAGAGTATGCTGGATGGCGCTGGGGCCAGAAACCGTGTCCGTGCCTTGTGCTCGCCACCGGACAGGTGAGGTGTTTCCACCCCCTCGCTGGTCTCAGCTCACGCCTCTTCCTTCCCTGGCTTTAGAGGGGGGAAACTGAGGCACGAGGCGGGTCGGGTACCCTCCCTCAGATCGTGTAGCGAGGCAGTGGCAGAGGTGAAGGCAGGACCCCCGCGCGCTGCTCCAGCACGTCCCCCCCCGGCACCCCGAGCTGAGCCCTTGCAAACTCACTCCTGGCTCCTGCCCCTCGTCCCTCCTCCTCCACCCCCAGACCCCCGGGGGCAGCGATGGGAGGGTGGGGGTCACACCCCGCGCTCTGTGGGGACCCCGTCGGGGAGGGTGAGCAGGGGACAAGGGAGTGACGGTGGACTAACCCTGCCCTGACCTCCCCCTCCTCTCTGCCACCCCCCTCCCAGAACGACGAGGATGATGAGGATGAGGATGATGAGGATGAGGATGACAACGACTCGGAGGGCAGCAGCAGTTCCTCCTCCTCTTCGGGGGACTCCTCCGACTCCGACTCCAACTGATCGGCCAAGCTCTTCGTAACGTCGTTTGGTTTCTCGGTTTCGGTCCCAAATCCCCCCTGCAGCCCCTCAAAATCCTTCCTTCTCTTCCTCCTGCCCCCCCGTGGTACCCCCAACGCGGGGAGCGGGGGCCGGGGGGACCCCTCCGCCAAGCTCACACTACGGAGGGGGATCAGGGGCTGCTTCCCCCAGGCCGGGGGGCGAGGAGAGAGCCCCCCACCCCTGCCCCCTGCTTTACTCCCGAGGGAAAGCGATTTTTTTTTGGAATTTCATTCTTTCCAGGGGGATGTCTCTCCATCCCTACCCCCATAACCCCCTCGCTACCAGCTCCGGACTTTCTAGAAAGAGAAGAAAAACACACAGGAAAAAAAAAAAAACCAACAACACCCCCCCATACCTTTTTTTTAATTAAAAATCCCAGAAATGGGAAGAAAATCCCCTCCCCACGCAGCCCCTCCGGCAGCGGGCGCGGAGCACGAGCCGAGGCGCTCAGGACTCAGCCGATGGGACAATGCCTCCTTGCAACCCCCCCAGCCCTCTGCGCACCCCCAGCATCTTGGGGGTCCTCCCCACCCCCCAAAAAAACCTTGTACAGTCTGGAAGCTGCCCCGGGAGCTGCCCGGGAACTCCACATCCACGGCACTTGGGAGCGCCGGGGACGGCCAGGACGGTGACCCGCGGCGTGTCCCCGATGGGGTGGGAGGGGCGTGGGGAGGGGGCGTGTGTGTGAGTGCGAGTGGGAGCCGGGGGGGCACCGGGGCCGCCCCCCCCCGGGGCCGGCGGCTCAGCGTGACCAAGGGGGGGCGCGGGGTCCCCCCGCTCTGTTGTCGGTGGTTGTTGTGCCGTTGTATTTTATTTTATTTCGTTTTTGGTTTTTTTTTCCTTTTTATAAAACAAGAAAGATCCATCTTTTATTTTTCATTTCCCCCGCCCCGTTTCCCCCCCACCCCCCCACCCCTTTTCCTTCCCACCCCTGTCCCCCGTTTTCCTCTCGGTCTCTGCTGAAGCTGCTCCTCTCCCTTCACCCCAAATCCTGGGGGGGACCAGAGCTCCCCTTGCCCCAGTCAGCCCCAGTTAACCCCAGTTACCGCCAGTTCGCGTCCCCCCCGGGGGTCTCAACCCCCCCGGGCCATGCTGTAAATATTGGTGCGGTTTGGGTTTATTTTGGGGGGTCAATGCCCCCCTCCCCGGGAGGGGGATGGGGCCGCGGGGACCAGGGTGGGTGCATGGGGGGTCTGTCAGGGGCCCCCCTTTTTTTTAAGCAGACACGAGCACCAGCAATCCCACGGCACCTCCCCGCAGGGTTCTGTCCCCCCACCCCGTGCCACCCCCAAAAACCCACCCAGTGTCATTGGGGACCCCCACCCTAATTGGGGGGGGCTCAAGATTTGTTCTTTCTGCCCCTCTCCCATCCTGTCCCTGGAGAGGACTTGGGCTGGGGAACAGGATTTGGGGGGCCCCAGAGAAGGGGATGGGGGGCTTGAGGGGGCTTTTTCTCTCTAGGGCTGTAATTTAGCCATTTTTCTCTTCAGCCGAATCTCTGCAGGGGCTTGGGGGGGCAGAGGGGGGCTCTGCTGCAGGTTTGGGGTTTTGAGGGGAGTCCCTACCCCCCCCCAGCTCTGTAACACCCCCCAGGTTTGCTGCTCTCAGCACCCCAAATCCCCCACAAAGACATTGGGGAACCCCTCGATGCTGAGGGGGAGGTGGGGGCAACACCCCTTTTTCCTGGCCTCAGTTTGGGCTGAAAAAACACCATTTTGGACAAACTGACCCCAAACCTGGGGGGAAGGGGGTGAACCCGGGTGCTCCCGCACGGACAATCCCCCCGTGTCCCCCCCGGGACCGGGGCCCCGAAGAGAACCCAGATGGTGTCCCCCCCCCAGTGTCCGTCTGTCTGTCCCTCTGTTTCCTCCTCCCACTTCCCCCAATCCATTTGGGATTTTCCTTTCATTTTCTTCCCAATTTTTAATCGCCACCCCTCCCAAAATCCCCTAAGGGGAACCCCCCCCATCCCTTTTTTTCTGCTGAATGTACCCAGCACCGTCGTGTTTTAGTGGATGTGTTTTTACGACAAAAAAAAAGACAAAAAAAATTCAACCCCACCTTTTTTTTCCCCACCTTTTTTTCTGTTAAAAAAAAAAAAAAAGTTAAAAAAAATTAAATAATAAAAAAGAAAAATTCTTACAGCGCCGACAATTTGGGAGGGGGTGGAAAGACGTTTGCGCTGCAAGAGAATTCCTGAGTGCATTTTGGCACTGCCACAAAATCCCGGGATCCTTTAGATGGAAGTTCTTGTGAATTACGTTAAAAAAAAAAGGCAAAAAAACACCAAAAAAAAAAAATCATCTTTTTTTTCTAATATTTAAAGAGTGTTTTTGTAGGTTTAAAAAAAAGACAAAAAAAAAAGGAAAAAAAAAAAGAAAAATAATAATGATCCCGACTTGGAATTTGTATGGCTGAGCGGGACGCGGGGGTCGCGTCCCCGGTTTCCTGGTTTGCTTGGGGTTTCGGTTCTTTTTTTGTTTTGTTTTGTTTATTTTTGAGTTTTTTGGGGTTTTTTGTTTTTCCTTATTTTTCTTTTTTTTTTTTTTTTGTATAATAAAGTGAAAAATAATGTTTCTGTTCTCATGTCATTACTATAAAAAATAAAACTTTAGGAAAAAACAAAAGGACAAGTGTGAGGAGTGTTCTTCCTCCCTCCCGTGGGACGCACTTGGAGGGGATCCACTGCGAGGGGCAATCCCGAAGGGGTCGTTTTGGGGGGATCCACAAGGATTTGCAGGGACTTCAGTGGGAGTGGGTTGGGGTCTGAAGGCATCCGTGGATCTGGAACGGCCCCGGGATCTCTGAGTGGGGGTCTGTAGGGATGAGAGGATTCACGGGGACAGGGCGATCCTTGGGATGGGGCTCCAGAGGAATGGGGGGGGTCCCGTGGGGATGGGGGAAATCCCTGAGGGGGGATGGATCCGTGGGATGGGGGATCCCTGGAGATGGCGGGGGGGCGGCGGGGGGGCGGCGGGGACGGGGGGTCCGTGTCACGGGGGGGCCCCGGGGCTGCGGGAACGGGGGGTCCGTGTCGCGGGGGGGCCCCGGGGCTGCGGGAACGGGGGGTCCGTGTCGCGGGGGGAGCCCCGGGATCGGGCGGTCGGTGTCACAGGGGGGGCCCGGGGCTGCGGGATCGGGCGGTCGGTGTCACGGGGGGGGGCCGGAGCCCCGGGATCGGGCGGTCGGTGTCACGGGGAGCCCCGGGATCGGGCGGTCGGTGTCACGGGGGGTCCCCGGAGCCCCGGGATCGGGCGGTCGGTGCCACGGGGGGTCCCCGGAGCCCCGGGATCGGGCGGTCGGTGTCACGGGGAGCCCCGAGGCTGCCGGGTCCCGCCGAGGGGCGCTGAGGGCCCCGCCCCCCGCGGCCCCGCCCCCTGCGGCCCGTCCGCCTCGCGCCCCGCCCCGCCCCTCCCCCGCGCCCCCTGACGAGGCCGCGGCCCCGCGCGGCGGCGGCGGCTCCGGCCCCTCCCATTGGCCACGGCCCCTCACGGGGCCTCCCCATTGGCCGGGGCCGCGGGGGCGGGGCCGGGCCGTGCGCGCGCCGGGCGCGCCGCCCCGCCCCTCCCTCACCCCCCTCACCCCCCCTCGGCCGCCGCCGCCGCCGCCGCCGGGCGGAGGCACCGCCAGGCCCGGCCCGGCCGCTCCGTCCGCCCGGCACGGCCCCGGCACGGCCCGGACCGGCCCCCACCGGCCCCGACCATGGCGAGCCGCCGCCGGGCCCCGCGCCGGAGCGGTGGGGGGCGCTGACCCGGCCCCGCCCCGGCCCCGGCGGACCCTCCGCGCCGGTGAGTGACCGCCCGACCCGCCCCTCCCGGCCTGGGGCTCCCGCCCTCCGGGGCCCTGCCCGGCCGTGGGGCCCCGCCGCACCGGAGAGGGGCCCGCTGACCCCGCCCCGGAGCTCCCCGGGATCCCCCCCCGGCGCTCGGGGGCCCCGCGATCCGCCCGGGATCATCCCCGGGACCCTCTCCGGGCCCGCCCCGCCTGTGCCCTCCCACCCCCGTCCGGAGAGGCCCCGGGACCTTCCCCGGGATCCGCAGGTCCTGAGCCTCCCCTTCCCTTCCCTCGCTCTCTACTTGAGAGCCCCTGGGGCCCTCTCAGGGCCCCCCCCAGACCTGTCGGGGACTCCTAAGATCCCCTTCTACCCCCTTTCCTACGCCCCCGATTCCTGAGGGTCCCCCCAAACCCCACTGGGCCCCCAGCCCTATGTAAGCCCCCCCCCCCAGCCCCTGAGATCTCCCTTCCTCCCCCCTTTTCCTGTTCTTCCATCCACTCCCGAGAGCCCCAGGGCCCTCCCTTGTCTCCCCCAGACCTGCTGGAGACCCTCCTGAGCCCACCTTTCCCCCTTTCCTGTCTGTGCCCCCCTCCCTCCTCTCCTGAGAGCTCCCAGGACCATCCCTGGGCCCCCAGGCCCTGAGAACCCTCGTTTCCTACCCCACGGCCCTGATCCTGAGAGCCCTTGGGACGCTCCCTGGGCCCCCCCAGCCCTATGGGATCCCCCCGGAGCCCCCCCGGAGCCCCCTCCCTTTTCTGCCTCAGCCTTGGGGGTCCTGGGGGCTGAGCCAATTCCAGCCCCTGGTTCCTCTTTCCTTTGTGGAAGGAAGAAATCCTTGGATCAGTGGGATTGGGGTATACAGGGGGGACATGGAGACCCCTCTCGTGTCCCCCCCATCCCAGGGTCAGAGTCCCCCCTGCTCCATGACAATCAGGGATTCCACTGGTCAGCACCGCTGGGTGCTGGGGGGGGCTGACCATGAGTTTGGGGTCTTTGGACTCCCACTGTGGGGGAGAGGCCAGGCCCCCCTTTGGGGGGGCAGACGGTGCTCCCCTCCCTGCCCTGTCCCCCGTCCGTCTGCTGCAAGGAAGGGTGATGCAGCAAAACCCTGCTCCTGGCAGGGGGGCTGTTTGGGGGCACCCCGAGTCCCCTGTGCCCGCCTACAGTCCAGAGACACTGGGGGGGTGAGGTGAGGCTCCTGGGGGAGCCTGACACCTTTGTGAAGGCCGGGCATGTCCCAGGCTGGCCTGAGGGGTGGGGGGACAGCAGGATGGACGCAGTGGGGCACAGGGGACATCTGCCCTGTGGCAGCCAGTGTCCCCCACTAACCTGGGGGGATCCATGCCAGGCGGGGGTGAAACATGCCCAGCTGGGAGACTCCCAAGCCCCCCCCAGCTTCTCTCCTGGAGGGTTTAACCCTGGGACTCTTTCTCTTGGGGACCCCCAGAGCACATCTTGGGGACATGCCGGGGTGTGCAGTGGGATTTTGGCTGGAAAGGGGGTTGGGGAGGGGTCTGCTGGTGGGGGTTGAGGTGCCAGTGAGACCCCCCCGTGCCCCCAGCCCCCTGTGTCCCGTGCTATGAGCATTCAGTGTGACTTCTCCGCGAGCAGCTGCAAATGAAAATGGAGGATATGTCTTTGTCTGGCCTGGATAACAGCAAACTGGAGGTGAGCTGCCCCCCCTGGGGGTCTGTCTGTCCCCTGGGGTGTCCGTGTGTCCCCCCCAGTCCCTAACAGCCCCCCGGGCCCCCAGGCCATCGCACACGAGATCTACACGGAGCTGGTGGAGGATGCCTGCCTGGGGCTCTGCTTCGAGGTGCACCGGGCTGTCAAGTGTGGGTACTTCTTCCTGGATGACACGGACCCCGACAGCATGAAGGACTTTGGTGAGCCCCCCAAGGCCCCCAGAGTCGGGGTGACGCTGGTGACAGGGGCACAGCCAGGCCCCAGCTCCCAGAGAGGCTGTGGGGGTTTGGTGGTCCCCACACACAGGGATTTGGGTTTGAGGGGTGCTGAGGGGGATTAAATATCCAAATGTCCCCCCAACAGTGACCAGACTGTCCCAGAGGGGTAAATGGGGGGTGGGGAGTGTGTCAATGAACCCCAAAACGCGGTGCTGAGCCCTGGGGGGCACAGCTGGGGTGTGGATGAGAGGTAGCAGAGACCCCCTGGCAGCACTGCCACTGGTTTCAGTTCCCCCGAGTCACACTGAGGCTATGGGGAGGCTCTGGCAGCCCCCAGGACCCCCCCTCCAGAGCAGAGCGGGGGTCTCAGGGCAGGGGCTGAGCGTGTCCCCCCGCAGAGATCGTGGACCAGCCGGGCGTGGACATCTTCGGGCAGGTGTACAACCAGTGGAAGAACAAGGAGTGCGTGTGCCCCAACTGCAGCCGCAGCATCGCCGCCTCCCGCTTCGCCCCACACCTGGAGAAGTGCCTGGGCATGGGCCGCAACAGCAGCCGCATCGCCAACCGCAGGTGGGACCCGGGGCTGCGGGTGCTCCCCGGGGGAAACCGAGGCACGAGGTGGGCTGAGGCTGGGTCTCTTCCCTGTGGGAAGCTGTGGATTCGGGCACTGATGAGCCTGGGATGGGAATTCAGCGTCCAGGTCTCTGCAGTTCTCGCTTTTCATCGTGGGGATGTCCAGCTTGGTTCCTCCCTGGAGCTCCTCTTGTTCCTCCCCACCAGTTCACCCCTCCCAGGAGAATAAGCCGGGAACCCTGGGTCCTCTGTCCCCCCTGCCTCGGTGGCTGCTGGGGACTCCTGTCTGGACCCCTGGGTGCAGGGGAGGATGGGAGGTGCAGGATGGACGGCCCTGGGGTGCTGGGGAGGAGGTGGGGCAGATCCCAGCCATGACCTCCCTCCCTGCTAAGGATCGCGAGCAGCAACAACCTGAACAAGTCGGAGAGTGACCAGGAGGACAACGATGACATCAATGACAACGACTGGTCCTATGGCTCCGAGAAGAAAGGTGGGGAGGGGTCCCTGGTGTCCTGAGGGGTGGGGGACACATCCTGAACCCCGGTCCTGGCTGGTTGTGTGTGCTGGCCCTGGCCCTGGGGAGGCGGCGGCTCTGGGCTTGGGGCTGAATCAAATCTGTCCCTTCTGTGTCTCTCCCCACAGCAAAGAAGAGGAAATCGGATAAGGTGAGGGGTGAGAGGTGCAGGGAAGGGCGGGGGGCGCGAGGGGACACAGGACGCCCCCAACACCCCCCTCTCGTTGCAGAACCCCAACTCGCCGCGCAGGTCCAAGTCCCTGAAACACAAAAATGGTGAGGGGGCGGGGCTTGCACGCCTGGGTGGGGCTGGGAAATGGGGGGGGCTCACACCGGGGGGCGTGGCTTGGGTGGGCGTGGCACATTGGAGGGGTGGGGTATTTGGGTGGGTGGGGCAGCTGCAGCAGGTGGGGCTTGTGGGGAGGCGGGGCTCTCCCTGGCCGGGGCCGGTGGCTGTGGGAGGAGGCACTGGGGGTCCCAGGCAGGGCCAGGCCGTGGGCAGGACCCCCTTCAGCCGTCCTCTCTCCCAGGCGAGATCGGCGGGAACCCCGATCCCTTCAAGGTGAGCCTGGGATGGGGGGAGATGGTTGCCAGTCCCTCCTCCGCCCCCCCGGGGGCGTCCTACTGCCCCCTCAGGAGGGTCCCCCCAGCTCCCCCCGCCCTGACCCTGCTCTCTGCCCCCCAGTACAGCAACTCGGCTGGAATCAACTACGAGACGCTGGGCCCCGAGGAGCTGCGGACGCTGCTCACCACGGTGCGGGGACAGGGGGTCCCCAGCTGGATGGGGGGGGCACCACCGGGGATGGGACCCTGGGGTCTCTCCGAGCTGGGCTCCGTCCCACTGGGGCTGATTTCCAGGCTGGGAACAGGGACAGGCAGCAGGTCCTGCTCTTGGGGCAGTGGCTGCTTTTTCTGAGACACAGCACTGGGAGACAGGGGGACCCCAGGGGTGTGAGGGTGCAGCACAGCCCAGGGGTCACTCACCTGTCCCCTCCAGACTCACCTGTCCCTTCCCTCCCCAGCAATGCGGGGTCATCTCCGAACACACCAAGAAGATGTGCACCAGGTGAGGCCTGGCCCTGCTCACTCTGGGGGGGCTTCCCGGGGGTCCCCAGTATGCCCTCATCCCCATGGGAGGGGGGAAGGCCCATCTCAGTCCCGTGTCTCGTCCCCAGGTCCCTGCGGTGTCCCCAGCACACGGATGAGCAGCGCAGGGCAGTCCGGGTTTACCTCCTCGGGCCCTCCGCGTAAGTGGGTGCAGAGTCGGGGTCCCCAAGGTCCCGGGGCCATGGTCCCGTGGAACAGGGGCTGGGGGGGCTGCACGGGGTGCTCAGGTGGGGCTGGGGACAGGGACAGCCCCAGGGAGGCCTGGAGGGGATGGGAGCCCAGGGCTGGGGTTGGGATGTGCAGCCCAGCGGGGCGGGGGGGCTGGGCCGAGCCCCTGGGCATCCCCCTGGCATCTGGGGGGGGCCTCTGTCCCCACTGTCCCTCCGTAACACCCGTGCCCAGGTCCCTGCCCGAGGCCGAGGGCGGCGTGGAGAACGACAGCTTCGAGGTGGCCGAGAGCCAGGCCCTGATGAGCCGCCTGCAGTGGGACGGCTCCTCTGACATCTCCCCCTCTGACTCAGCCTCCTCCAAAGCCAGTGAGTGTTCAGGGGAGTGGGGAGCAAATCCTGGGTCACAGACCCCTCTGAGGGGCAAATCCTGGGTCACAGACCCCTCTGAGGGGCAAATCCTGGGGCACAGATCCCTCAGTGGGGGCAAAACTGGCTGTTCTGGCATCTCCCCAGTACAAGAGGGGATGAACAGACCGTGGCTCCATCCAAAGCCTGGAGCACCTTGTCACCCACCTGGGAGGGGGAGGAACATTTTGGGGTAGGTTTTCTTGGGTGTTGATCAGAGATGGGCATCATCCACTCTGTTGTGGGGCCCATCTCTTCCCTGACACCCCCATTTCTTTCCTTTCTCCCCTCCCCAGGTACAAACAACTCCGAGTCCCGCAAGACCAAGAAGAAGAAGCCCCACTTAGGGCTGGTGAGCGGCACCCCAGGGCTCGGCTCCAGCAAGAAGAAGAAGCCCAAGCCCCCCGCCCCCCACACCCCCAGCATCTACGATGACATCAACTGAGCCCCGTGGAGCTGGGGAGGGGCAGGACGGACAGAGGGACGGACAGGGGTCAGGACAGCCCCCAGGCACCCCTGGGCCGGACACAACGCGGGTACCGGAGCACGGAGGACTCGGCTGTCGCTGGATGGGGCTGGATTTGGGGAGCCCCCATTGGTGCCCCCCTTCCTTCCCCCCTGTCCCGGTGCCTCTATTTATTCTGTGACAGTTTTTGTACGTGGGGCTCCCGTCAGGGCGTCTCACTTGGACATGGGGGTACAGCCCCCCTTCCCCTCCCAGCGCCCCCAAAGCCACCCGTGCCCCCCCACACCTGCTCCTCACCCAGTGGGGTGGGGGGCACCTGAACACCCTGGGCAGGTCGGGGTCTGGGTCAGGAGGCTGTGAATGCCCCCTGCCCCGGGGTTTTGGGGTGAGCCCCCCACCCTGGGGCTGCCCCCCTCCCTACCCCGGGCTGGCACTCGCTGGTCGGGCTGGCTCAGGAGGGGGGGTCACACTGGAGGGGGACAAGTGGGGACCCTCTCACCCCCCAAATCTGTTCAGCTGTGCCTGCATTCAGCTGTTAGGGGTCCTGGGTGCCTGGCAGTGCCCACACAGTGGGGTCACGGGGGGCTGCATGCTGCATCCTTCATGTTTGGGGCTGTTTGGGGGTGGGTCTGGGGGCGGGGGGAGCTGCTGTGACCATCCCTGCACCAAACTTTGGGGAAGGGGGACCCCAACCTGCCAGGGACCTCTGGGGGGAGCTGGGATTGGAGCAAAACTGGGGGGGGAAGCACAGCCCGGCTTCAGCGCAGAGCCCCCCACACCTCTGTCCCCAGGGCAGCTCCGTGTCCCCCTGGCGTGGGCCTGGGGAGCTGCTGCTCCAGTCGGGGAGTCAGTGGGAACCCCCCACAGCTCTGGCAGGGTTTGCAGCCCCACAGGCTCCACTTTTGTTTGGGGAGGCCGGGACCAGCGCCCCGCTGTGCGGGCCGGGGGGGGACAGGTCCCTCTGGCTGGATCCAGGTCACCCCCTGCCCTGTGCTCCCCTCCCCTCCCGCAGCTGTTCTCCATCGCAGGGGCTGTGCTGGGGACAGGGTTGGCTCCATCCCCTCTGCTGTCCCCCTCCATGGCTGGCTGACCCCCCCTTTGGCCATATGTCCCCAGGGGAGCTGTGTCTGTCCCTCCACCCTGGTGCCGTGGCTCATCCTCTCGCTGGGACTCACAAATTATGGTGCTCTCGACTCCGGATTCACTATTGTTTTCAAACTGCTGCTAAAGGCTGGGCTGGGGGGGTCCCGCAGAGCCCTGGGCACCTCAAAATGCTGCAGGCCCCCCACTGCATGGAGACCCCCGTGTGGTCCCTCCTGATGTGGCTTTGGGGCTGGAGGGGTCTGGCCCCCGGAGCATGCCAAGCTGGCCTTCGCGTGCCCCGGGGCTTGAGGACGGGGCTGTGGGCACCCAAAACCACGGGGGACCACCCCAAACTGCCTGGGGGGGCACGGCGAGCTGGGGGTGTGGGGGGAGCAGCCTGAGCCCCTTCAGCTGCAGGAGAGGCGCTGCCATTTGGGGTCCAAGGGGTGTTAACAGGGCTTGGGGGGCTCAGACCGTGCCCTGTGACACCCCCAGGTCGGTGTCCTCACCCCCCCCCCCTCCCCCAGTGTTTGTGCGTGTCCCCCCCGAGGGGGAGCTGAGCCCTTGTGAGGTCTGTGTGTCCCGTGAGTGGGTTGTGGCTGCCCCTGTAAATAAAACTGCATCTTGACTTGGTATCTCTGGCATTAATTACAGCTCATTAATTAAGCAGGGCCTCTACCCCCCCACATCCATCTCCCCCCACTCCAGCAGCCACAAGTGGGGCTGGATTTGTTTTTATAACCCCCCCAAAACTGTAGGTGGGTGAGAGAGTGAGCAGCCCCCAGGGCAGGAAGGCGACCACTGGGGTGCCTTGACACCCTTTATTTGCTTTAAAAAGTCCTTGGGAAGAAGCCGCGGCCCTTTCCAGTGCTGTCCCACTCCCCTGGAGCTGGGATTGGGGCTGGGAGAGGGGGAATGGAGTTTGGGGGGGGGCACAGCCCCTTTTTGGGAGGTAAAGTCCGGCAGCAAGGCTGGGACGCTGAGCTCCCACAGCATGGGGACAGGGACAGCGTGGTGCCTCCCCAGCTCCTTCCCGCCTCATCCCGCCTGTCCATACACCCCGAAGGCCAGGAAGGTGACCAGGACGGTGACACCGATCAGGGACACGGTGGCCGGGGCTGTGAAGAGCTGCCGGTAGTTGATGCGGAAATACCACCCGAGTGCCAGCACCACCATGACTGTGGGGACCATGAGGCTCCCCCCGCCCAGGGGCAGCCCGGGGGCTGCGGGGCCGGCGGGGCTGGGCTCGGGCAGGGCAGGGGTGGCCACGGTGGCCCCCCGGGAGCGGTGGCAGTGGATGACACAGTTGTCGGTGATGCGGAGCGAGCGCAGCGTCCGCGCCTGGTCCTGCAGCAGCTGCCCGCGGTAGATGAGCTTCATCTGGCTCTCCTGGCCCGGGAAGTATTTGCTGCGGAGGAGGGAAGAGGTTGGAGGGGGCAGAGACGGCGCTCATGGACCCACCTGGGTGGAAAGCCCCCCCCTGTTAAACGGGGAGGGGGCAGCTCGGGGGGGAACACAATAGTACTGCCACCACGCCGTCTCTTTTAAACTCGTTGTTTTAAAGCCCACACCCCTCGGTATTTTTGGCACAGCAATAGGAATAAAAGCCCACCCCCGTTCTGTGGGAGGGGGCTGTTTGCGGGGGGGGGGGGGTACAGGAGCTGGGGAGGGGGTGCTGCCAACCCGGCAGTGCTCCCCATGTCCCCTGTCCCTCGGGACTCACCTCTTGAGAATCCCCACGGTGTCCTCGGGCCGGGCCACCGCCACCTCCTCGGTGTCGTTGAGGAACTTGAGGCGGATCTTGATGAGGCCGGGGCACACGTCCCCTGCCCCGGGGGCACGGGGCTCAGCGGCGCCTTGGGACAAGCTCCGCACGTCCAGCAGCTGCTCCAGGCCGGGATCGGGGGGGCTCCCGCTGTCCTCCTGTGCCGCCGCCCCCCCTTCCTCCTCTGTTTTCTCCTCCGCGTTCTCGGGGGCCCTGGGGGGCTCCGGGGCCTCGGCCGCGCCCGCGGGCCCCGCGTAGGACGGGAGCGGCCCGAGGCGGATGACGGCCGCGTCCCCCGTGCCCAGGAGCTGGCCGCTGCCATCGGCCACGTACGTGGACAGCCAGGCCAGCACCAGCGCCAGCACCAGCACGGCCACCCCGGCCACCAGCGTCACCTCGTCCCCCACCCCCAGGATGAGGGGGGCGGCCGGGGGCTCCATCTCCGGGACCCCCCCCGCTCAGCCGGGGACCTTTATCCCCGCCTCGATCTCCCGGTGCCCGGTGTGACCGGGCTGTGCGGCGGCAGCGGGGATCCCGGGGGCTGCCCCGGTGCCACCTTCGGGCTCAGAACAGACCCCGGGGCTGCTCCCGGTGCCCGCAGATCCGCAGAGACGGGAGCTCCTCGCTGCGGATTTTCCTCCTCGCTTCCGAGGGACCAAACCGGCAGCGCTGCGCTCACCTTACCGGGCCCGGCGGAGGCTCCCGGAGGCGCCCGCAGCCCCTCGGTGCCCGGCGGGGCAGGGTCAGGCCATCCCCGACCTGGACGGAGCAGAGCGATGCGGTTAGAGGGGCCTGGGCACCGCGGGGCGGGAGGAACCGGGGCAGTCCCTGCCCGTCCCCGGGGGTCTCGGTGTGTCCCTGCCGGTCCCCGTGTGTCCCGGGCGTCCCTACCAGCCCCGGGGGTCCCGGTGCGACCCTGCCATCCCCGGCCATTCCGGGGGGTGCCGATGTGTCCCTGTCAGCCCCCGCGGTCTCGGGGTGTCCCCGCCATCCCCGGGGGTCCCGGGGTGTCCCCCCCCACCACTCACCGCCTCCCGCCGCCGCCGCCCGCGCGCCGGAAGCGCCACGTCACAGGGCGCCGCCGCCAGGGGGCGGGAGGAGGCGGCGGGCGCGCGCGCGGCGCGTCACGGCCGCGCTCACGAGCCACGCCCATTGGGCGTGGCCAAAGGGGCGGAGCGAGAGGGACGCGGCCATTGGTGGGCGGGGTCTGTGGGGGGCGTGGTCACGGGCCCGGCGGGGCGGGGCCTCGGGAGCCGCGTGGGAACCCCCGGGCTGACCCCCCCCCCACCCCCCCCCGGGGCCTGACGCCCCCCGGCCGCGGTGCCACCCCCTCCCCAGTGCCCACATCCTCCAGGGCCCATCTGTGCCCTCCCTGCCACCTGTGACCCCCTGGCTTTGCCCGCCCCAGTCCCCGGGCACCCGCAGCAGCTGCCATTGCCCACGCGGGTCGCACAGGGACAAAGACGCCCCAAGAGCCACCTCTGCCACGTCCTTTAATGACACCAGGGCACGAGGGGGACACGGCAAGCGGAGGCCGGTGGGGGACGTGGAGGGGACGCATGAAAGGTACACCAGCGGGGACACATGTTGTGCCCTCAGGAGATGAGCCCCTCGATGGGCAGCTGGAGGTAGCAGCGCAGGGGAGGCGGCAGTGCCAGCCTGGGGACAGCGGTGTGACAGCGGGCACCCAGGTGATGCCGGATGGCCACACGTGCCAGGTGCTGCAGCCGCCGGGGCTGTCCCGCCATGCGCACGGCCGAGGCATAGAACTCCTGGTGCTCCTGCACGTGGGGGACACGGGGGTCAGTTAGCTGGGCTTGGGACACGGGGACAGCCCAGGACCCCCCAGGACATTCCAGAACACCCCCTTACCTCCCACAGCTCGGGGGGCACGGTCTCCACCCAGCCGTCGGCGGGGGGCACACGGTCGTAGGCGTTGAGCATCACCTCCAGCGCCGGCGGGTGCTGGCAGCACAGCCTGAGCATCTGCCAGCAGAGCTGTGTCACCGAGGCGTGACACCGCCACTGCCACCACCCCGTGCCCCCATCAGCCCCGTTCCCCACCTTGGGGTGCGCGGGGAGGGCACCGTGCTCGAGCAGGAGCGCGATGGTCTCCTCGGGCCGCTGCTCCCGGTACTCGTGCACGGCGCGGAGGGCGCAGTCCATGGGGGTGTCGCCGGCGCCGTTGGGGACGGTGGCATCGGCGCCGTGGCGCAGCAGCAGCCAGGCCAGCGCGGGGTGCCCGTTGGCACAGGCGTTGTGCAGCGGCGTGTGGCCCTTGCGCCCCGCGGCCCGGGGGTCAGCGCCGGCCGCCAGCAGCCGCTCGGCCACGCGCAGGAACCGCTCGGCGTCCTCGGGGCGCTCGGCCGCGGCGGCCGCCGCGTTCAGGGGGGTCTCGCCCTGGTGGGTGCGCCGGGAGGGGTCGGCGCCGTGGTGCAGGTACAGCTCCACATGGGCCACCAGCCCCTGGCGCGCCGCCACGTGCAGGGCTGTCACCTGCCGGTCCCGTGTGCCCAGGTTCACCTGCGCCCCGTGCGCCAGCAGCAGCTCTGCGCACCTGGAGCGGAGGGAATAGGGTGAGGGGACACGACCAGGACACGCCAGAAAGATTTGGCTCCCGTGAGATACCCCTAGGGGCATCCCCAGGACATACCGGAGAGCCCTGGCTCCCACGGAACAGCCCCAGGGACACCCCAGGGACCCCCGCAGGACACACCACAGGCCCCTGGCTCCCAGGCTGCGTGGGCAGGAGTGACGAATCCATGGGCGGGGCCTCTCATGCAGATGAGCCCCACCCTGGCCAGCCCCCCATGCAGGTGCCCCCCTTACCTGAGGCTGTGGGGCGCGGTGCAGAGGTGCAGCGGGGCCGAGCCGTCGGCGCTCAGCACGTTGGGGTTGGCACCAAAGGCCAGGAGCAGGCGGGCGCAGTTGGGGTGGGGGGCGGCCACGCTGTCGTGCAGGGGGGCCCGGTCCCCCACCACGGCGTCCACGGCCGCCCCCCGCAGCAGCAGGTGCCGGGCACAGTCCTCGTAGCCGCGGGCGGCGGCGATGCGCAGGGCAGAGGTGTGCTGCCGGCGGGGGCTCAGCACCCACAGCCCTGCGGGGGTCAGCGGGCACGGGGGGCTGACGGATAGCCCAACCCTGCCGGACCCCCCCTCACCCATCCCCACCCACCCACAGCCCTGCCGGAGGTGGGGGGAGTAGTGGGGCACCCGTGAGGGCTGCCCTGCACACCCACCCTGCACCAGACCCCCCCTCACCCACAGACTGGAGCAGCCAGCCTTGCTCCCCCAGCCTGCCTGGAGCTGCACCCTCGCCCGACACCCCCTTTCCTTTTCCTGGCTCCCCACTCATTCTGCAGGGGAACGGAGGGAAGGGAGAAGGGAGAAGGAAGAAAGGACCCCCAGTCACACCCCCGGCCCCGTACCCTGCTCCGGTGACCACACCAGCTCCTCGCTGACCATCTCCAACACCAAATTCGCGGTGGCCTCGTCCCTGAAGATGCTCTGGACGCGCGGCAGGGTCTCCGGCGTAGAGGGCGTTGTGCACGGCGGGGGTCCCGGCAGAACTGGCGCCGCCGGGGGGGGCTCGGGGGGGCTCGGGGGGTCCCGGGCAGGAAGCGGCGCGAGGCCGATTCCCGGGCCAGGGCTCTCCGGCGATCCTCCCGCTCCAGCAGCTCCCGCTGCAGCCGCAGCGAGCGCAGCGCCGAGGAGCTGAAGGCAAAGGTTTCGTGGGCCATGGGCACCCCGGGAGGGCAGAGGGATCTGGGGGGCAGCGGCCGGCGCCCTGCGCCTGGGGGGTTATAAATAGGGCTGCGCCCCACACACGGATGTGGAATCAAATCCCAGAGCCAGGGGCCCTATAAATAACTCCTGGGCGGTAAACAGAGTCACGGGGTGCCGGGGAGTTTAACCTGTTGGTGGGTGCGAGGTGGGGACGTCCCACGGGGTGGGATCTGGGGATCCCCCAACCCTGCGGGGCTGTGAGACCCTGGGGGGAATGGCCCTCCTGCCCAGGGAGAGCAGAGACCCTCCGGGAAGGGACAGAGGGGTGACACACGAGGACAAAGGTGATGCAGAAACAAAACAGCCCTTTAATGCAGGTTTGGGAGCGAGAGGGGCCGGAGTGCCCGGAGCAGTGGGGACAGCGCTGAGGCTGTGACCCCCCCGGGTGTCCCCAGCTCTCAGCTCCACAACAAACACCACCGACACGCAGGGAGAGGAGCAGGTGGGTGGCAGGTGTGTCACCTGCTCCTCGGCACCGTCACCCTCACCAGCAGCCGCCGGGCTCAGCCGCAGTCAGCCTGCGCCGAGGCCGAGAAGAAATCCTCAGGCAGCTCTCCCAGGAGCCCATCCAGGTCATCTGCAGGGCACAGCGGGATGGGACCCATGAGTTTTGTGTGTGTATGGGATCATGGAATTGTTCAGGTTGGGAACCAGGCTGTTTTCCACAGGACATGGAGCTTTTCCTCCCCTCCCAGAGTGGGTCTGACTCACCCATGTCACATCCATCCGCTCCCACTGGCTCTTCCCAGCTGGGACCAGAGCTTGGTGGATGCAGAGAGAAGCCCCCAGGATGCTGCTCTGCACTGTGTCCACTTGTCCTCGAGTGTCCCCAATCCTCAGGAGCAAGGACACCCTGGGGGGGCTGCGCGGGGGGGTCCGGGATCAGCTCAGCCTGGGCAGGGACCTGCAAAACCCAGCAGGGATGAATTATTGGGGCATTTACCCATCCCTCCCCCTTCCTCCCAAGGGTCCCCATAGCCCAGACCCCTTTGGGGGTCCCAGCACCTCCCCAGGGCCACCAGCAGGGTCCCCCCTCACCTGCCGGGGGGAGCAGCCCTCGGGCTCCGGTGGGAAGATCCGGAGGAGGTTGTTGGGGGTCACGTTGAGGTAGTGGTTGCGGTGGGAGGGGGAGAAGACCCCCACCTGCAGAGAGGGCAGACAGAGGGGGTAGAGCCAGCTCCCAGATAACACCCCGAAGTTACAGTCCCCTATTTATGGAAATTTTAGGATAAAGGGTGAAATTTTAGGAACGCTTGAGAAAAACCCGAGGTGCGAAACTGTGGGAGACCTTTTTCTCCTATTTATATTTGCAGTCCCTGGGTGCTACAGGATGGGAACGGTGATGTACCCCATGAACACCCTAGTGCCTCTTATCCCCTTATCCCAATACTTACATTCACAACTCCAGGGTGTGACGGGGTTGGGAACGGGACGGGTGATGTGCTGTGTCACCGCCCCCGTAGCTCCCCACACCGCATTCCCCTGGGATGGGATCCCATTGCCTGTGGGATAAGCAGCCCCCAGCTCTCCTCACCTGCCTCAGCAGCAGCACGGAGCCGGCGCGGAGCTCGCTCTGCCTCTGCTCCAGCAGCAGCCGGTGCACCGTGCCCTGCATCTCCCCTGGGAACGAGGATGGGACCGTGAGCCCCGGAGCGACAGGCGGGACCCCAGCTGGGCACAGGTACGGCCCCACTCACCTGTGGGGTCCCGGAACACGGCACCAGCGCCGGCGCTGCTCCTGGTCAGGGTCTTGATCATCACGGCCATGCTGGGGACCTTGTTTTTTGGGAGCTGCTTCAGGGCTGCCTGCACAGCACAACGGGGATTTTGGGGTAACCTTGGGCAGGGCTGGGAGCTGGGACTCCATGATCCTTGTGGGTCCCTTCCCGTGTGGGATATTCCAGGATTCTACGACCCTCGTCACCCGTGGGGACGTGGATGCCTGTGCTCAGCCCAGCTCGGCCCCCTCCCCACAGATTCCCAGCCCTAAAAGCAGCTCTGAGGGGTGAGGGAAGAGCAGGAAGCCGAATCCTGGGCCGCCCTCACCTTGCGGAGCACCATGACCACGCTGTAGGTGTGGAGGAAGCAGCCGGGGTCCCTCTCATCCAGCCCCAGCTCCGTCTTCATGGCCAGCCAGGGCCCCTTCCCAAAATCCTCCTCCGTGGGCAGTGGGGAGCTGGGCAGGGCCTGGAGTTGGGGACATCCATGGTCATGGAGCCCCAGGGCTCCCTCCCCACCCAGCACCCTGCTCTGGGAGCCCCAGCAGTGCTGCTGGGATTCCCACCGGGATGTGCCGGAGCAGAGGTGGGAGGGGGGTTACCTGAGCCCGCGGCTTCGCCACGGCCCCGTGGGCCGGAGTTTGGGGAGCAGAAACCAGGATCTTCTCCAGCAGCTTCCCGGAGTGCTTGTGGGAGAGGGGGAGACGTCCAGGGATCTGCATCGCTTCACCTGCTGCTCCCATCCCATCCCAGCCCTCATCCCGTTCCCATTCCCATCCTATCCCCCCCCATTCCATTCCTGACCCCATCCTATTCCCATCCCATCCTTATCCCCGTTCCCATTCCCATCCTATCCCCCCCCCATTCCATTCCTGACCCCATCCTATTCCCATCCCATCCTTATCCCCGTTCCCATTCCCATCCTACCCCCCCCCCATTCCATTCCTATCCCATCCTTATCCCTGTTCCCATGCTGTCCCCATCCCCATCCAATCCCACCCTCATCTCTACCCCGTTCCCACCCCTGTTCCCATTCCCCACCTGCTGGGGCAGGATCCCGGCGGGCCCCGGGAAGCGCCGGCTCTCCCTGCGTGGGGGGGCTCGGGGGGGTCCCCCGGGGGCTTTGCTGGCCGCTGTCACCAGCTGCACCAGGTGGTTGGTGACCACGGGGGGGTTCGGGGGGCCGGGGGGGCCTGAGGGGGGCCCGGGGGGCAGCCAGGGCTGGGGGCAGCTCTGTGCTGGGGGGGTCCGGGGCACCGAGGAGCTGCTCCCTCCTAGGGATGCTCGGACAGGCCTCAAGGACGGAGCCCCCGGAGCAGGGATGCACCCTCCGGAGCCGCCCGGCTTTCCCACGGAAGGGGGGGGTCTGGGGGTGCAGGCACTGGCCGCGCTGGGCCGCAGCACCAGTTTGGGACTGGGGAGGGGGCCCTGCCTGTCCTGCACCCCCCCGGAGCCAGGGACCAGCTCCTCTCCCACCCTGAGCTTTTTGGGGATCCCACATTCCTGAGTGTTCTCCTTCCCTGGGCATTTCCATGGGGGCTTCTCGCGGTGCCTGGAGGGCAGCGGGGCAGCGCCGGCCCCCACCGGCACCTCGGGACCCTCCAGCTCCCTGCAGGCGGCCAGGAAAAGGTCATTGTCCAGCTCATCCTGGGGCGCTGCTCCCCGGGATGGGGGTCCCTGGAACCCGCCCTGCCCGGCGAGGGGCCGCAGGGTGGGGGCTTTACTGGGATGAACTGGGACGACGCTGGGTGAGGAATGCCCGGGGATCACAAACTGGTTCTCTGCATCTTCCACAGCGGAGAGGAAATCCTGCGGGAAAACAAACTCCGGCAATCCAAACAGCTCCGTGTGTTGCCCAGAGCTCACCCAGCTCGGTCGGTCCGGGCGGACCGCAGCTCCGGGGGGGCCCCAGGCCCTTGGGGGGGTCCCTCACCTCGTCCTCCAGCTCCCCGTCGGTCCCAAAAAGCTTCTGGAAGTGGCAGGACTGTGAGAAAAGGGGGAAGAATGGGACTGGGAAGGACACAACAAGCTGGCGGGACCCTCGGTGAGGGGCCCCCGGGAGGATCCCGCACCTCGCCGAGGGGACCCCGCCTCTGCCCCCTCTCAGCCCGCGGGGGCCCTCGGAGATCCCTTTGTGAGGGCCCTCCGTGGCCCCGCCGTGGAGACCCCAGATCTCTCCCAGGGGACCCCCAAAACCGCCTCCGTCCCCCCGGCCCCGTTACCATGGCAGCGGCGCGACCCCTCCCCTCCCCGGCCCGGCCCCGGAGGCGGAAGCGGCGGGGCCGGGACTCGAACTCCGGGCCCCGGGGAAGGGGCGGAACTTCCCCTGCGGCGCCGCGCGCCGCCTGGCGGCGGGCAGGAAACGCGGCCGCGCCCCTTAAAGGGCCACGCACTCCCTTTCCTCGCGCGTATCACATGTGCACACGCGTGTGCCCCCGCGTCACCCGGCCGGGCCCCGAGGCAATGCCGGTGACTCAGCGCGGCCCCGGCCCGGTGTGATTCACTCCCGCACGCCCCCGCGGCACAGGCTGAGTAGCCCCCCACCCCGGGCCTGCTACACCCACACACGCGCGTGTGCAAGGGCATGAGCAGGTGCTGCGGCCGGCAAGGGCACACGGATGTGTCTGTGTGTCCTGCACGCACGTGTGTGCCTGTGCATCCTGTACATGTGTGTGTGTGTGTCCTGCACGCGCGTGTGTCCGTGCCCTGTGTCCCGCGTGTGTGCCAGACTGAAGTGCAGCTGCCCACGGGCACAGAGCACGCGTGTGCCCCGCCGGCCGGCCTGTTGCACACGCATGTTCACACCTGCGTGCTCACGCACTCCTGTGCAAGCGCGGTTGCACACCAAGCTCCGGGGGTGCGCGCCATGGCCTGTCGCCCTGTCCCACACACGCGTACCCTCACACCGACAGCCCCTCACACACCGACAGCCGCTCACACTCACTCTCCCCGCGGCCCCTTTAAGGCCCCGTTAGGCTCCGCCCCCTCTCTTGGCCCCGCCCCTTTAGGGGAGGGGGGCCGCGCGCGGGGCTATTTTTAGCGCCGGGCGCCGTCACGTGACCTGGAGTGACGTCACCGAATGTTGTTGTCGGGGCGGGCGGGGCCGCGCGGCGAAGATGGAGGAGGAGGCGGGGGGGCGGCGGGGCGCGCGCCGGGCGGCACCGGGGGGACCCCAGGTACGGGGGGACCCGGGGGGCGCCGGGGCCGCGGGATCGGGGCGGGGGCCCGCGGCGGGGGGCGGGTCTGCGGTGTCGGGGTCTCCCGTGCGGGCCCGGGGGGCTCCGTGCAGTGGCGGGGGGGCTGCAGTTCCGGAGGTCCGGTGCGGTTTGAGGCGGGGGGCTTCGTGCAGTGAGGGTGGGTTTCAGTGCGGGGCCGTTGTGCGGTTGGGGGGCGCGGGCTGAGGGGCTTTGCGCCGTGCGGAGCGGGGGGGGGCCCGCAGTGGGGGACCCCTGTGCGGGTTTGGGGGGGGGGGGGGGCTGCAATGGGGGGACCCCCATGCGGGTTGGGGGCTGCAGTGGGGGCCCAGAGCGGCTCGCGGGAGGGGTTGCAATAAGGACCCCCGTGTGGTTTGGGGGGGCTGCAGTGGGGGCCCAGTGCGAGTCGGGGGGGGGCTGCAGTGGGGGTCCCGGTGCGGGGGCTGCAAGAGGGGACCCCGGTGCGGATCGGGGGATCTTGTGCATTCCGGGGTCCCAGTGCGGCTCGAGGGGGGAGAGCCCGTGCAATGGGGGGGCCCTGCAGTGTGGAGGGGCCCTGTGCAGCTCGGGGGAGCCCTGCAATTTCGGGGATCCCGGTGCGGCTGGGGGGTCCCGGTGCGCTTCGGCGGGGCCCTGCAATGAGCGGTCCCGGTGCGGGTCGGGGGGGGGCCCGGTGCGGTTCGGGGGGCTCGGTGCGGGTCGGGGTCCCGGTGCGCTGGGTTTTGCACGGTGCAGCGGGGGGGTCCCTGCGCTGGGGGGGCCCCCAGGGTCGGGGTTCCTGCAGTGTCGGGGGCCCGTGCGCCGGCTCGGCGGCGGCTCCGCAGCGCGGCCCGTCCGCGGGCGGGGGGCGGGGGGGCCCCGCTGCACCGCGCCGGGCTCGGCGTTGCCGGCAGCGCGAGTGCCGTGTCCCCCCCGTGGGGTCCGTCCCGCCGCGTGGCCCTCAGGGGCGGCACCCCCAGACCCCCATCTCGGGGCGATGCCTCGGTTCGGGGGGGTTGCAGCGCCGGGGACCTCGCGGGGGGATCAGCGCGTGTCCCCCCTCCGTCCTTAGGGGGGTCCCATCCGTGTCCCTGTGGGGTGGCGCGGCCGGGGGGTCCTTCCCCGCCATCCCCCCGGGCTCCCGCTCTGCAGGCCCCCCCCCTTTTTCTGCGGAGCTTTGTGTAACGGTGCCGAGCCCCCCAGGTCCCTTCTGGGGGTGCCCACAGGCCCCCCATCCCGGGGGGCAGCGGAGGGGAGTGGGGCCCCATCCTGCCTCGGGTGGATGCTCGGGGGGGCTCAGTGCGGGCTCCAACCCCCCCGTCTGATGCTGGGGGAGATTTTGGGGGTCCCGGGGTGCTGACGGGCGCTTGGTCCCGCAGGGCTCCCGGGCGGCGCGGGCACAGCCCCGGTGCCCCGGCCGGCGCTGACGGACACGCGCCTCTCCGAGCCCCCCCGGCACCCGCCGGCCACCATGGACCCCCAGAGCGACACAGGTGAGACCCGGGACCCCGGGCCGGGGGGCTGCACCCCGCTGGGCACCGCACCGAGTACCGGCCACCCGCCCCTCTGCACACGCGGGTCGCGGCCGTGTCCCCCGACACGCAGCCGTGTCCCCCGTTCCTGCTGTGGTCCTGGAGCCCCTCACTGTGGCAGCCACCAGGTGTTGGGGTACTGGGGGCCACGGCAATGTTCTACCCAGCACGGCACATCCGTGCCAGACGGGGGTACCCGGACACCGGGGGGGTGCCCGGGCACCGGCGGGCACCGGAGCCGTGCCACCACCCCCTCCCCCGATTATCCCAGCCCGTGCCACCGCCCCTTTCGGCATTCCCAGACCCCCGGCATCCTCCCGCTGAGAGGGGACACTGAGGCACAGCTCCCGTCACCGTCGTGGCACGGCTCACACGTGGCTCTTTATGCCACCGGGGGCGGGTCCCCGCGGCCCCCTGGGGTCCCCGCGGTGCCACGCGTGGAGACAGCCGTGGTGACCGCGAGGGCCGTGCCCGCGCTGTCCCAGCTCCCGCTGGCTCCCCGGCAGAGCCGCCCTGTAATTATCCCGGTGGGAACTCCGGCGACATCTGGACGCGCTCATCCCCCCCCCCCCCCCAAGGGGACACGCGGCAGCGGCGACACCCGCGGCCTCTGGAGGGGAAACTGAGGCCCGGGGCGGTGGCGGAGCCCCGTGTCCCGCTGGAGGGACTCGCCGCCGGTTGGGGACGGGGGTGTGTGTCCCCTCTGTCCCCAACCCCCCCCCCCCGAGCCGCCCGTCGGTATTTTTGGAGCGGCCGCAGGGCTGGAGCGTCGCCCGGCCGTGCCTGGCACGGGGCTGGCACGCGGCGCGGTGGCACGGGGACACGGCGGCGCAGGGACACGGCCTGGCCGCCTCCGCCGTCCCTGGGGCGCTTTCCTTGGGGTCCCCTCCCGGCTTTGGGTCTGTCTGGGGGGGCGTGGGGGCCCCTCGGGGGTGCTGTGACCCTCTGGCTGCTGTGATGAGTTGGGCAGGTCTCAGCTGGGCTGGGGCCATCGGGGATGTGGCAGAGGCCACCCCTGCACTCCGCGGTCCCCAATCAACCCCTGGGGGCTCTGTGACCCCCAGGGCTGCTCAGTCGCAGCCTTTTCCCAGGCTCATCCCAGAGCCGGGGGGTCCCGTGGGTGCCGGTTCCATCCCGGTACCGTCCCGGGCACAGCCCCCTCGCTTCCCTCCTGGAGTTCCTGGGGGTCCCCGCCATCCCCCCCTCCCCCCATCTCCTTGAGGATCCCCTCAACCCCCAGATGTGCCACCACCTCTGGAGGGGGCTCCACGGGCCGGGTCACCCCTCTGCCCTGCCGTGGGAGCCAGGAAAGGAGTCTGGGAGCTGGAATGGGGGTCCGACCACCAGGAAGGGGGTCCGGGAGCCAGGAGGGCCCATTCCCGCGGCCTCCTGCCCGCTGGCAGCACCAGAAATAGCCGGGCTGACGTCAAGCCCCAAAGCACCCCGGGGGGGGCAGCGGGGGGGGCGCGGGGTGTCCCAGAAATATCCCGGCTATTAAAAGTCTCGGCTTGGGATTAACGCGTGGTAAATAAACGTGGCGGTGCCGGGGGGGTTACGCACGGCCGGGGCAGCAGGGCCGGGACGCCAGGGGGTCCCCGTAACTGGGGGGAGGTCCCCAAGCCCAAAAGGGGGGGTTCCACACCTCAGCTCATTGTCACCCCCCCGGCTTGGCCCTGCAGAGCCCCTTGGGGCTGATCCGGCGGGGAATGTGCTGAGTTGGCATGTGTGCCCCCCCCAGCCCCTCTTGGGGTGGTCTTGTTGGGGGAGTCAGGGGGTCTTGAGTGGGGCAGGGGATTCGTCTGCCTTCATCTTCCCGAAGTGGGGGTTAATCCCCCTCGGCACATCCCAGGTTTTGTTCCCGGCAGCGCTGATGCGGATTAACGTCCCTGGCAATTAGGGGGATGTGGGGGTGTGGGATGGAGGTGGGGGGGTCGTGCGGACCCCAGGCCCCCCACAGCCTCCCCAAGCTAGGGCAGCCCGTGTCCTCCAGCCCCTGGGGCAGCTCAGGGGTGCAGCTGGGTGTCGGGGGGGAACACACAGCACATCCCCTCCCGGGATCTGTTGTGGCCCCCCCGGCACAATTCCCTATTTATAGCCGGCTCCTCCCGTGCGCCGGCTATTTCCAGGCGCCGGAGAGAATAGCCTGGATAGGGGGGGGGGGCATGAAGGGGGCGTGGGTGAGCCCTTCAGCCCTGCCCTGCCTTGAATGGGGGAGGCTGCATTTGCTCCCATCACCCCAAAAACCAGGGATGCTCCATGACCCCCAATCAGCATCTCCGCATCCCCACCTGCTGAGGGGGGATTTGGGGAGCTGAGGTTGGGTTTGGGGGTGCACGTGGCCCCCAGCCCCCTGCAGTTCCCAGCCCGTTCAGGGGGTCACGGGTGTCTCTCCGCAGAGGGGGGGTCCGGCCGTGAGCCCCCGCTGGAGCTCCTGCCCCGTGTCCCGCTGCACGCTTCCCTGCCCGCCCCAGGTGAGTGGGGGCCGGCCCCCCGTGCCCCCAAAACCCGGTGACACCGCCCCAAACCCGGTGACATCCCCCCAAGTTTGCAGGGGTGTGCAAGGGGGGAGCTGCTGAACACGAGTGTGTTCAGGTGTGTAAGAGGAAGAGCCTCCCCCCCCTTGCACAAATGCGTGTGCAAGGCCGAGTGTGCAAGGCCGGGTGCCCCGGCCCTGGGGGTGCTGGCCCCATGGCGGATCCCCAGCCCCTCCCGTGTCCCCATTCCATGGGACACCCCCATTGTGCCCGCGGGGACCTCTCGGTTTGGGCAGCAAGGGGTTAAACAGCCCCTGTCCCGCACGAGGGGGCCGCAGGGTGGTGGCCCCAGCCCAGAGCCGGCCCAAAGCCACCACTGACCCCAAAGTGCCGGGTTGGCACCTCCGGGGGCTATTTTTAGCCCCCCCAAGGGCTGGGTGCTGACACCCCCCCATTGCACCCCAACACCCACCGGGGTCCTTTGGTTACCCCCGGACTGGGGCTGGCAGGTTTGGGGGGCTTTGTGTACCCCCAAATACCCCCGGGAGAGCCAAACCCTCCGGGGCTGAACTGGGGGGGGCGAGCGAGGGGGGCTGGGTGCGCCCCTCTCGCGTGTCAAGGGGCGGCTGGCACGGACTGGGGCTGGTTGGGATATGGGGGTGCTGCTTCTCTTGGGGGGCTGATTGGCGCTGGGGGGGGGGGGCTGGCGAGGGGCACTGGCGGGTTTGGGGGGGCTGGCTGTCCTTGGGGGGCGGGGGTGCCCCACCTCCGCGCACGGTGACGTCCGTGGGTCCGTGCGGGGACACGTCAGTGCCCGACGCGGCCGCGCCAGGTGGAGGGGGCTGGGGCTGGGGGGGCTCATTAACATGCACCGCGTGCCCCCCGCCCCCGCCTTCCTGTTTGCGTGGGGACAGTGACAGGCCCCCGCCCCCGCTCCTGCGTCCCCTGTCCTTTGCCGATGGGGGGGGGGAGAGGGGGGGTCTGTGCCCCCCGGGGGTTGCTGGGGGGGGATTTTGGGGAGGGGGGTGTCGGTGTTGTCCCCCCTGCAGCGCTCTGGGTTGCTCGGTGTGTGTTGCAGATGGAGGGGTTTGGATTGGGGCCGCCCCGTATTTGTTGTGGGGGGAGCGGGGGGTGACAGAGGTGGGGGTTGATCCAGGGGGTTGGAGCTGGGGGGAGACCCCCGAGGGCTTCCCGGGAGGGGCTGATCCTTGTCACCCCCCAGCAGCCCCTGAACTGCTCAAAAGAACCCCCAGCTCCCCCCCCCCAAACCGGCACTGACTCCCCCCCATCCTTGGAACACCCCCAAAGCGCCCCTTAACCGAGGTCCCCCCCCCCATCACCCCTGGGACACCCCCAAACCACTCTCAGCTCCCCCCCCCCCCATCCCTGGACCACCCCAGAACTGCCGCTGAAACAACTCCCAGCCACCTCCACCATTCCCGAGACACCCCAGTCCCTTTTCCCCCCTGACCCGGCGTGTCCGGCAGGGCCGGAGGGGCCGGAGGGGCCGGGGCCGGAGGCGGGGGTGGACGCGGGGCTGGCGGCGGCGCGGGAGCGGCAGCTGCAGCGGGAGCTGGTGGCCCTGAAGCAGCAGCAGCAGCTCCAGAAGCAGCTGCTCTTCGCCGAGTTCCAGAAGCAGCACGAGCACCTCACCCGCCAGCACCAGGTCCAGCTGCAGAAGCACCTCAAGGTGTGTGGGGCAGGTTGGGGGTGATGGGGGTCTGGGGTGTCGTGGGTCTGGGGGTTACAGAGCGCTTGGGGGTGATACTGGGGATGATGGGGCTGTGGGGTGTCACCAGTCTGGGGGGATGGAGATTTTGGGGGGTATTGGGGATGATGGAGCTACTGGGGGAAGAATATTGGGGTTGATGGAGCCGTTTGGGGGGATACTGGGAGTGATGGAGCCATTGGGGGGCCGGAGCTGTGGGGCAGCGCTGGTCGGGGCTGATGGAGCTCTCGGAGGACATTTGGGGTGTCAGGGCCAGGGGCCACCCTGTTCCTCGGGGCGCTGGGGCTGGGGGTGTCACCCGGGGCGCTGGGCAGGTGAGGAGGAGGGGGGGGCCGTGCCGTGCCGCGGGGGTCCCATCCCGGTGCCCCCCGCCCCGCAGCAGCAGCAGGAGGCCCTGGCCGCCCGCCGGCAGCAGGAGCTGGAGCAGCAGCGGCAGCGGGAGCGGCAGGAGCTGGAGCAACAGCGCCTGGAGCAGCTCCAGAGCCTGCGCCCCAAGGACCGGGGCCGTGACAGTGAGTGGGGGCACGGGGGGGCTGGGGACAGTGGGGTCCGGGGTGGGGCGTGGGGCTGTGGGGTGGGGGGAATGGTGGGACTGGGGGATCTGGGGGTTTCTGTGGGGCTGTGGGGGATGCTGACCCCCACCCCGTGCCCCCAGGTGCCATTGCCAGCACGGAGGTGAAGCTGAAGCTCCAGGAGTTCCTGCTCAGCAAGACGAAGGAGCCGGGCCCTGGCCCCCCCAACCATTCCCTCCCCCAGCACCCCAAATGTTGGTAGGTGCTCCCCAGGACCCCCCCAAAGCCCCGTGGGGGTGACCCAGTTGTCCTAGCGGGGTCTCTGCCACCTTCGCCCCCCCAGGGCTCACCACACCTCGTTGGACCAGAGTTCCCCCCCCCAGACTGGCAGCCCGGGGACCCCCCCATCCTACAAGCTCCCCCTCCTCGGCACCTACGACGGCCGGGATGATTTCCCGCTCCGGAAAACCGGTGGGTGCGGGTGGGGGGGCGGGGGGCGTGACACACCCGCAGGGGGTGATGGTGACACGTTTGGGGTGACACGCTTGGGGTCCCCAGCCTCGGAGCCCAACCTGAAGGTGCGGTCGCGGCTGAAGCAGAAGGTGGCGGAGCGGAGGAGCAGCCCCCTCCTGCGGCGCCGCGACGGCTCCGTGCTCAGCGCCTTCCGCAAGCGCCACGTCGAGATCACCGGTGCGTCGGGGACACGCCTGGGGACACGGGCTGGGCTCGTGGGTGGGACACGCTGCCCGCCTCGGTGTCCCCAAGATGCCGGCTGGTTCCTCGGAGCCCCCGTGGTCTCTCGTGGCTGCTGGGGCTGGTGTGGCATACGCGTGTGCGTGGGGTGGGGGGTCAGTGCCTGTGCCCATGTGTGACACGCAGTGTCCCCATCCCTGCGTGTGACACCCCGTGTCCCTGTGCCCGTGTGTGACACCCCATGTCCCCGTGCCCGTGTGTGACACCCCGTGTCCCCGTGCCCGTATGTGACACGCGGTGTCCCCATCCCTGTGTGTGTGACACCCCGTGTCCCCGTACCCGTGTGTGACACGCAGTGTCCCCGTGCCTGTGTGTGACACCCCGTGTCCCTGTGCCCGTGTGTGACACGCGGTGTCCCCATCCCTGTGTGTGTGACACCCCGTGTCCCCGTATCCGTGTGTGACACGCAGTGTCCCCGTGCCCGTGTGTGACACCCCGTGTCCCTGTGCCCGTGTGTGACACCCCGTGTCCCCGTACCCGTGTGTGACACGCAGTGTCCCCGTGCCCGTGTGTGACACCCCGTGTCCCCGTGCCCGTGTGTGACACCCCATGTCCCGCAGTGTCGTCGGTTTGCAGCAGCGCCCCCGGGTCGGGGCCCAGCTCCCCCAACAGCTCCCACGGTGCCCACAACGGCCTGGCCGCCTCTGTCCCCAACATCCACAGTGAGGTACAGCCGGGCCGGGGACAGGGGACAGGGGCAGGGACACGTGTGTGCAGGGGGCCTGTGAGCGTGTTGATGGTGTGACCCGTCCCCACACGTGTCCATGGCGTGTCACGTCCCTGCACGTGTGCTGATGCCGTGTTTGCCGTGTGGTGCCACAGCAGCTCCTGCCCCAGCCCCGCGCCCTGGCCCTGGACGGGGCCCAGCTCAGCCTCTACACGTCCCCGTCGCTGCCCAACCTGTCCCTGGGGCTGCAGGCCACTGTCACCGTCACCAGCGCCCACCTCCCCGTGAGTGCGGGGCACGGGGACCCTGTGGCGGGTGGCACTGGGATTTGACACCCCATGGCAGGGACACGAGAACCCCACGGGGGGTGGCATGGGGACCTGGAACTCCACAGAGGGAATGTGAGGACCCCCTGGGGGCACGGGGACATGGGGACCCCATGGTGGGCAGCCCTGGGACCTGGAACCCCATGGAAGGGGTATGGGGATACAGTGCGGGATGCCATGGGCACCTGGCACCCTACAGCGGGGATGTGGGGACCCCACAGGGGTGGCACAGGCACCTGGCACCCCTGGGGCAACGTGGGGACCCCCAGTGCCACCCCTGTCCCGCAGGCGTCCCCCAAGCTGTCGCCGCAGGCGGAGGGCGAGCGGCCGGGGGTGCCCCCGGGGGTGTCCCCGCTGCGCCCCGGGGCCGCCCTCACCGGGAAGTTCCTGAGCACATCCTCGATCCCGGGGTGCCTGCTGGGGGTGGCCCTGGACGGAGACGCCCCGGCCGGGCCCCCGTCGCTGCTGCAGCACGTGCTGCTGCTGGAGCAGGCGCGGCAGCAGAGCACCCTCATTGCTGGTGAGACCCCGGGACCCCAGCCCTGCCCCAGTTCTCCCCCGTCCTTCCCCAGTTCCCCCCACTTACAGCCCCCCACCCTCCCTCCCAGCCGCACTGGGGGGCTCGGGGGCCGTGGGGAGCCCCGCTGACCCCGTGTCCCGCAGTGCCCCTGCACGGGCAGTCCCCGCTGGTGACGGGGGAGCGCGGGGGGGGTCCCCGTGGGAACAAACTGCCGCGACACCGGCCCCTGAGCCGCACCCAGTCGTCCCCGCTGCCCCAGAGCCCCCAGGCCCTGCCCCACGGCCCCCTCCAGCACCACTTCCTCGACAAGCAGCAGGTCCAGCTGGGCAAGGTGGGCCGGGGGCACGGGGGGAGCATGGAGCTGGCACTGGGTGGGCATGGGGGGCGTGTGGGGTGGGAATGGGGCACGGGGCGTAAGCAGAGCTGGGGGTGTCGGGTAGCTGTGGGGCACCACTAACCCCCAAAATACAGCAGAGGGGGCGTTGCAAGCAGGGGAAACTGAGGCAGGAGAGGGGAAACTGGGGAAGGACTGGGCAAAGGTCTGTGGGGTGGCTGGGACATGGGATAGGTGTGGGGTGGGTGGGTACTGGGTGGCTGTGGGATGGGCGTGGGGTGACTGTGGGGCACGGGGTGGGTACAGGGGGGCCATGGGGCAGACACGGGGCATGGGGGGTCACTTTACCCCCGTGCCCCCAGCTGCTCCCCAAGGGGGGGGAGCTGGCCCGGCAGCCCCCCACCCACCCCGAGGAGACAGAGGAGGAGCTGACGGAGCAGCAATCGCCCCCCCCGGGTGAGAGGGGCCCCCCCGGGCCCCCCCCTCGGCCCCCCCCTCGCCCTCGTGTCCCCAGAGCCCGGGGACCCCCCGGAGCAGCCGCAGGACCCCGAGGGCTGCCAGGAGCCGGGTGACAGCGGGGACGAGGCCGAGGCCACCGGGGACCCCGACATCACCGAGCTGGGGGTCACCTACAAGCAGGTGAGACTTCGGGGGGCCCCAAACCCCCCCAGCTCCCTCAGTCCCCCCCAAACTCCAGCACGAGCACCCCCTGCCCCCTGCTCTCCTCCCAGCCGTGTTGTGTCCCCCCCCCCCCATTTCTGGGGGCCCGGCCCCCCCCGCGCTGCCGCAGCGATGACTCGGAAGGGTCGGTGACTCATCCCCCCCTCTGTCCCCTGTCCCCGCCACCCCCGCGCTGTGACCCCCCTGTCCCCTGCCGTGACTCATCCTCCCCTCGCCCCCCCCCGGGCCGTGGGGCTGACGGGGTGGGGTCCCCCCAGATGTACCCCGAGGTGCCGCTGCAGCTCTTCCCCGCGCCCCCCCTGGGGGTCCTGGCTCTGCCCCACCCCGCCCTCGCCCGAACCCAATCGTCCCCTGCCAGCGTCAAACCCCCCCCGCCCGAGGGGCCCCCCAAGCACCTCTTCACCACAGGTACGGCGCTGGGGGGGCTGGGGGGGCTGTGCTGCAGGGTGCTCTGGCACTTGGGGGGGTCGGGGGTCCCTGTCCCGTGGGGTTCTGCGTCCCTCAGGGTGACATGGGGGGCTCGTGTCCCATGTGAAACCCCAGGGATGCCCGTGTCCCTCCGCGAGTGTCCCATTGCTTGGTGGGGTTGTTGGTGTCCCTCTCCCATAGGATTCCCTTCTTCCCTGGGGTTCCCAATCCTTTGGGGTGCCCAGGGGTCCCCCTGTTCCCTAGGTTCCCCCTGTCCCCTGGGGTTCCCAATCCCTTGGGGTGCCCAGGGGTCCCCCTGTTCCCTAGGTTCCCCCTGTCCCCTGGGGTTCCCAATCCCTTGGGGTGCCTGGTGTCCCCCAGTCCCACGGACTCCCTGTGTCCCCTGGGGTTCCCAACACCTCGGGGTGCCCAGGGGTCCCCATATGCCATGGGATGCCCCTTTCTCCCGGGGCTGCCCCTCCCCGGGGGTGTCCCGGTGGCAGTGCCAGCCCTGCTGTTCCAGGCGTGGTGTACGACACGTTCATGCTGAAGCACCAGTGCACCTGTGGGAACACCACCATCCACCCCGAGCATGCCGGGCGCATCCAGAGCATCTGGTCCCGGCTGCAGGAGACGGGGCTGCTCGGGAAGTGCGAGGTGAGGGGGTCCCCGCGTCCCGGGGGGGCCAGGGTGGCGCGGGGAGCCCGGGGGGCTCAGCCTGTGCCCGTCCCCAGCGGATCCGGGGCAGGAAGGCGACGCTGGAGGAGATCCAGACGGTGCACTCGGAGCACCACGCGCTGCTCTACGGCACCAGCCCCCTGAACCGCCAGAAGCTGGACAGCAAGAAGCTGCTGGGTGGGTGCTGGGGGGCCCCGATGCCTGGGACCCCCCCTTTGGAGCTGACCCTGTTCCTTGTGATCCCTCTGTCCCCTGCGGGTCCACAGCCCCTTGGGTGTCCAGCAGAGTCCGTGTCCCATGGGGGGTCCCAATCCTTGGGGTGCCCAGGGGTCCCATGGGATCCCTCTGTCCCCTGGAGTTTCCCCATCCCTTGGAGTTCCCCCTGTCCCGCGGGCTCCTCATCCCCTGGCGCTCCCAATCCTTTGGGGTGCCCAAGGGTGCCCTTGTCCCATGGGATTCCCCTGTTCCCCGGGGTTCCCAATCCTTTGGGGTGCCCAGAGGTCCCCTTATCCCACGGGACCCCTGTGTCCCCTTGTCCCCATCACCCCTTGACCCCGCAGGTCCCATCACGCCGAAGACGTACACGGTGCTGCCGTGCGGGGGCATTGGGGTGAGTCTGGGGGCACGGGGGGGTGTCCCCGGGGTGGCCGTGCCCCGCTGACCCCCGGTGTCCCCGCAGGTGGACAGTGACACGGTGTGGAACGAGCTGCACTCGTCCAGCGCGGTGCGCACGGCCGTGGGCTGCCTGCTCGAGCTGGCCTTCAAGGTGGCCGCGGGTGAGGTCAAGGTGAGCGCGTGTCACTGTCACTCTGCCCCCCTGCCCGTGTCCCCCTGTCCCACTCGTGTCCTGATGCCACACGTGTCCCTCTACGTCCCATCTGTGCCCCTCTGTGTCCCACCCGTGTCCCTCTCTGTCCCCCAGAATGGCTTCGCCGTCATCCGCCCCCCAGGCCACCACGCCGAGGAGTCCACGGCCATGTGAGTACAGGGACAGGGCCGGGACCCCCGCCCAGGGCCACCCCCTCCACCAATGTCCCCTGTCCCTTGTCCCCAGGGGCTTCTGCTTCTTCAACTCGGTGGCCATCTCGGCCAAGCTGCTGCAGCAGCGGCTCAGCGTGGGCAGGATCCTCATCGTGGACTGGGTAAGGGGGGACGGGGGGGCCCCACAGGCCTTGGGGACCCCGTGGGTGGGCGTGGGGGGGTCCCTGATGTCACGGGTGCCCCCCCAGGACATCCACCACGGGAACGGGACCCAGCAGGCCTTTTACAGCGACCCCCACGTGCTCTACATCTCCCTGCACCGCTACGATGATGGCAACTTCTTCCCGGGCAGCGGGGCCCCCGAGGAGGTACCGGGGGGAATTTGGGGGGGTGGGGGTTTCCCCGTGCCCCCCCCGGCCCTGGCTGTGGCACGGGGGGGTCACCTGTGGCTGTGCCCAGGTGGGCAGCGGGCTGGGCGTGGGCTACAACATCAACATCGCCTGGACCGGCGGCGTGGACCCCCCGATCGGGGACGTGGAGTACCTGACAGCCTTCAGGTGGGGGGGCCGGACCCTCGGGGGTCCGGGCTCGGGGGGAGTCGCTGTGTCCTGGGGGGAGGGTCCTCATGGCATTGAGGGGGGCTTGGTGGGAATTCCGGGGTCCTGGGGAGGGTTCCTGAGCCCTTGGGGGGGCTCTGTCCCAGGGAGGGGTCCCGGTGTGCTGGGGGAAGGGTCTCTGTGCAGCAGGGGGGTCCCTGCACCAGCGGCTCCTCTGGATCCTGGGGGGGTCCCTGCAGCCCTTGGGGGGGTCTCTGCAGCCCTTGGGGGGGTCCCTGCTCCTGGGGGGCTCCCCATGTCCTGAGGGGTGTCCCTGTATCCTGGTGGTTCCCTACCCCCTGGGAAGGGTCCCTGCCCTCTTGGGGGGCTCCCCCAGCCCTGGGGGGGTCCCGAGCCGCTGCTGCCCCCAGGACGGTGGTGATGCCCATCGCCAACGAGTTCTCCCCGGACGTGGTGCTGGTCTCTGCCGGCTTCGACGCCGTCGAAGGCCACCTGTCCCCGCTCGGTGGCTACTCTGTCACCGCCAAGTGTGAGTGGGGTCCGGGGCTGTCCCGGGGAGGGGACCCCGGCCCGGCCACCCCTCACCCTGTCCCCGGTGCCCCCCAGGTTTCGGGCACCTGACGAAGCAGCTGATGATGCTGGCGGGGGGCCGGGTGGTGCTGGCGCTGGAGGGGGGGCACGACCTGACGGCCATCTGCGACGCCTCCGAGGCCTGCGTCACCGCCCTGCTCGGCCTCGAGGTACAGGGGACACCCCCGGGGACCCCCCAGCCTTTCCCCGGGGCTGTATTGGGGCGCACACCCCGTGCCATGCCTCAGTTTCCCTCCTCTGGTTGGTGGGGGGCTCCGGTCCCGTCCCTGCCCTCGCTTTGGGGGTGCTGGTGGCAGTTTCGGGGGTCTGACAGGGTGTTCCCCCCCAGCTGGAGCCCCTGGACCCGGCCCTCCTGCAGCAGAAGCCCAACGTGAACGCGGTGGCCACGCTGGAGAAGGTCATCGAGATCCAGAGTGAGAATGGGGGCGGCACGGGGGGTCCCCGAGGGGTCCCTGGGACTGACCCCGTCACGGGGGGCACGAGGGGTCCCTGGGAGTTCCCCGGGCTGTCCCTTCTTTGGGGGTCCCACGCAGGCGGGGTGTCCGCGGGCCCGTCCCAGCCGTGTCCGCTCGCTGTCCCCTCAGGCCAGCACTGGGGCTGTGTCCGGCGCTTCGCGGCCACTGTGGGCCGGTCCCTGCTGGAGGCGCAGCGCGGGGACACCGAGGAGGCCGAGACGGTGACAGCCATGGCCCTGCTGTCGGTGGGCGCCGAGCAGGGCGGGGCAGACCCCCAGCCCAGGTACGGCCCGGGGGGTGCAGGGAGCCGGGTGAGACCCTGGGGGGGACACGAGGGGGGGTGTGACACTGGGTGTGACCCTGGGGGGGACACAGAGCCAGGTGTGACCCTGGGGGGGACACAGGGGGGGTGCAGGGAGCCGGGTGTGACCCCCGGGGGGACACGGGGGGGGCTGTGACACTCGGAGGGACCCTGGGGGTGACCCTGGGGGGGTGCAGGGAGCCGGGGGGGACCCTGGGGGGGACACGGAGCTGGGTGTGACCCTGGGGGGGACCCTGGAGGGACATGGAGCCGGGTGTGACACTGGGGGGGACACGGAGCTGGGTGTGACCCTGGGGGAACCCTGGGGGGGTGCAGGGAGCCGGGGGGGACCCTGGGGGGGACACGAGGGGGGGGGGTGTGACACTGGGTGTGACCCTGGGGGGACATGGAGCCGGGTGTGACACTGGGGGGGACACGAGGGGGGGTGTGACACTGGGGGAGACCCTGGGGGGGTGCAGGGAGCTGGGTGTGACCCTGGGGGGGACCCTGGGGGGACATGGAGCCGGGTGTGACACTGGGGGGGACGGGGGGGGGTGTGTGACACTGGGTGTGACCCTGGGGGGGACACAGAGCCAGGTGTGACCCTGGGGGGGTGCAGGGAGCGGGGTGTGACCCTGGGGGGGACACGTGTCCCACACTCGGCTCCAGGCGTGTCCCGGGGGGTGTCCCTCACGTGTCCCCCCACACTGGCGTGTCCCTCCCCTGTCCAGGCCGGCGGAGGAGCCGATGGAGGCCGAGCCCACGCTCTGACCCGCCCGGATCATCCGGAAAAACCGAGGAACACCCGGAAGAGATGAAAAACACACACACACACACACATTAAAAAAAAAAAAAAAAATCACAGTAAAAGGAAAAAAAAAACCCAACAAACAAACAACAAAACCAACCAAAAAAACCAACAAAAAAACCACAAAAAACCAACAAAACACCAACAAAAAAAACACTAAAAAAAGGGCAAAAAAAAAAAAAAAAAAAAAAAGGCAGAAACCGAAAGGAAAACCAGAAAAAAGAGGAAAATATTTTCTTTTTCTATTAAAAAGAGGAGAAAAACACAAAAAAATCCCCCTGCCCGTCCTGTGCCCCCCGGCTCCCCGCGGTGTTTGCGGTCGTGTCTCTTGTGCAGCAGCGGTTCCACCAGCACTCCCTGTCCCCCCCGTCCCCCCGTGTCCCCCCCGTGTCCCCCCCGTGTCCATCGGGTCCCCCCGGCACTGCCCGGATCCCCCCCGGGGCTCCTCAAGATATTTTTTTTAGGGGTTTTTCCTTATTTCCTCCTATTTTTGTGTCTCCCCCACCTCGTTCCCTCCCTGGCTCCGGCGTCTGTCCCTCCCCAGGGGAGGCGATGGGAAATATTCGTGCCTTTAAGTAAGGATTTTTTTTTAATGCCTTAATTTCCCTTCATTTTGGGTTTTCTTAATTTTCTTGGGTTTTTTTTTTCCCTTCGGCCTCCCCGTTTGGGATGGGGACACGAGACAAAGGGACGAGCCCTGTCCCCCACTCTCCCATCCCTCTGTCACCCCGGCGCCTTTGTTGGGATCAAATTTGTCCTTAGAGGGGAAAAAAAAAAAGAAAAAAAAAAAAAAGGAAAAACCACTTTATTTTCCTGTTTGTCACCAGCCGGAGGGGCCTCGGAGCGATTTTAGCTTTAAGAGAGAGAAAACCACCCAACCCCTCCCAAAAAAGGGATATAATTTTATTACAGATGGATTATTTAATAGTATTTTTTTAATGGGGGGGCGGAGGGGGGGACGGGGACAGCGCGTCGTGGGTTAAGTTATTCCGGGGGCAGGGGGGAATTTGGGGCGGTCCCAAATTAGGACAGAGGGCAAAGGGTGTCCTTGTCACCTCTCCTGGGGGGAAGGACCCTGGTTTAGGGTGAGGAAGGGGGGGAATCACAGCGGGGTCCCTGCTGTGGTGTCCCCAACCCTGGGGATCCCCCTCCCCACCCCAGGAGGGGGAAACGCCTCTGGATTTTGGGGGGAGGGGGGCGATGGAGAGGAGGGTCTCCGGCCCCCCGGCAGCGTGCCCGGCTTGCTTTGGGCTGGTGTCCCCCCTGCCCCCCGTGTGTCCCCCGTGTCCCCCCGGTCCTGTCCGTGTCCCGCTCACGCTCGCTCTGGGTCTCGGTTCGGTATTTTGTAAGATGTCACCGATGTTCGTCCTTGTATAAATAAACTGTTTCTGGCAATACCCGCCGGGCCCGCTGCCTCTGGGGGGGCCCGGGGGGGTGGCGGTGGTGCCCCTGTGTCCCTTCTCCTGTCCCCTTTCCCCCGCCGTGTCCCCACGTGCCTCAGTTTCCCCACCCACCGCAAGAGGCGCAGGGAGGGGCCAAGTCGGGTCCCCTTTGTCACCCCCCGGGCTGGGAGGGGGCTCCGTTCCCTCTGTCCCCCCCCTCCCGCTCCGCAGGACTCGGGGCCGGGGTTGGTTTTGGTGCTTTATTTGGTTCGAAACGGGGTGACCCTACCCACAGCGAGGTACGAGGGGGTCGCGGCTGGGGGCGTGCCCCCACCCTGCTGCAGAGGGGAGGGGAGAACTGGGGGCCGCTGGGGGGGGGGGCGGTGGCAGCTCAGTGCCCCCCGGGCCGGGACTGTCCCTGTGCTGTGTCCCCAGAGCCGCCGGGCACGGGGCACCCCCAGCTCAGCCCCCCGGAACGGGCACAGCTCAGGAGGAGCCCCCGGGAGCAGGGGAGGGCGGGCAGAGACCCCTCACCCGGAGCGGGTGGGGAGGGGGTCCCTGGGGCGGGTGAGGGCGAGGATGAACTGGGACAACTGCTCGGTTTGGGGGTCCCGGGGGAAAGGAGTGTGACAGTGAACCGGGAACAGAGCAGAAACCCCCTACTCAATTTGGGGATCCCTGGGGAAGGGTAACTGGGATAACTGAGGATAACTGGGACAAGAGTGGGGACCCCCTACTCAGTTCCAGGGTCCCTGGGGTCCCTGGGGAAAAGGAGTGCGAGAACGAACCGGGAACAGAGCAGAAACCCCCTACTCAATTTGGGGATCCCTGGGGAAGGATAACTGGGATAACTGGGATAACTGAGGATAACTGGGACAAGAGTGGGGACCCCCTACTCAGTTCCGGGGTCCCTGGGGAAAAGGAGTGCGACAACGAACCGGGAACAGAGCAGAAACCCCCTACTCAATTTGGGCGTCCCCGGGACAGGTGAGGATGAACTGGGGACCAGAGCAGGGCCCCCTGCTCGGCATGTGGGGCGGATCTAGGGGGTTCCCCGGAGCCGCCGGAGGGTGAGGATGAGCTGGGGCAGCAGGGAGCACACGAGCACGGGCCCCAGGGTGTAGCGGGCGCCCACGTTCAGGTACCACAGGGCCGTGTCCTCGCTCTTGGGCAGCTTGTGCAGCACGTCCAGGGCCAGCAGCCCCAGCGCGGCGCTGCCCAGCGGCGGCTCCAGCCCCTGCAGCTCCTCGGCGGCGCGGCGGCTCAGGGGGTGCCTGGCGGCCAGGGCCAGCCCCAGCGCGCTGCCGCCCACCCGGCACAGCGAGGCCCAGGGCCGCGTCTCCGGCCGCAGCCACGACGGGTCCGAGCACCGGGCACCGGCGCGGCGGATCGACCTGCGGGGAGCGCGGGGCTTGGGGTGTGTACCCCCAGAAACGGCCTGGGGGCAGAGCTCTGGGGTCAGCCCCCTCCCCAAACGGCCTGGGGGCAGAGCCCTGGAGCTGGACCCTGACAGCCTGGGGGACACATCCCTGGGGTTAGTCCCTCCACCCCCAAAAATCACTCTGGGAGCAGATTCCTGGGGATACCCCTCTCCAGCCTGGGGGTCAGACATTCTGAAAGCTCTGTCAGCTTCCTGACACCCTGGAAGGCTGATCCCTGGGACCCCCCTCTCCCCGTGGGACCCCCCGGGACCCCCTGTGCCCGGGCACTCACCAGTCGAGGTCGAGCCCCGCGGCCGTGGCCAGCCCGTGCAGGGCCAGCGCGCTCAGGAGCAGCCCCAGCGCCGCCGCCAGGAAGAAGCGGTACTTGAGGAAGTTGGGGGGCCAGCGCTGCAGCCCCCAGCCCAGAGCCATCCCTGGCAGCGGGGACAGGTGGGGTTGGCACGGGGATGGACTGGGAAGGAGCTCGAGGGAAGGGGAAGGAGTTGGGGTGCCCCCCTCACCTGCCAGGGAGCCGGTGACCACCTGATGGGGGAAGTGGGCCAGGACGAAGATCCGGGAGAGCCCCATGGCCACCAGTAAGAGGATGTAGACAAGGAATGGGATCAGCCTCAGCACGCGGCTGGAAGGGAATGGGGGTCAGCGTGGGGGTGCCAGGCAGGGCGGGATTGATCCCACCCGGCCGCGGGAAGGAGGAAAGCACAGCTGAAGGAGGCAAGAAAAGGTCCTGGTGGACTTTCGGAGGGGTCTCACAGCCATTTCCCAAGCTGCCAGGAGAGGGATGTGTCCCCCTGGAGCTGCCCTGCTAGGAGGGGAGGGATCCTGTTCACCCTCCGTGGGTGCTGCCCACCGAGCAGGGGTCCCATATCCACCTCGCTCTTCCCACAGGTGCTCTGGAAGTTTCCAAGGGACAGTGTGAAGCCCGGGATTCATCCTGCCTGCTCCCCGTGGGCTCTGCCACAGAGGAAAGGCCCCACATCCCACCCCCTCTGCCCACAGGAAGCTCCCCAGCGCTGCCCAGTCCGGACTCACCGCCGGGTGCACCTGGACACTTCGTTGGTCAGCGCGGTGACAATCGGCCACAGGGCCGCCCCCAGGATCATGCAGTGGCCCGAGGGGCTCCCTGGGGGATGAAGCACAGGGGTGGTTGTGGGGAGCGTGTCCCAGCCCGGTAAGAGCTGGGAATGTCAAGCCCAGCCCTTCCCCGCTGCTCAGGAACGGCTCTTCCCACTTCCAGCCCAGCATTCCCATACGGATGAGGCTCCCGGGTGCTTCCCTGTGCATCCCGGGGCTGTGACTCACCCGGTCCCGTTTCGCAGCTGGCCGGGAACTGGCGCAGCGGGAGCTGCTCCCGGCTGGAGAGCCCCGACTCGTGGATCCACCAGTACGGGCGCTCCCCGAACAGGAACCTGCGGGCACGGAAAGCAGGGAGCAGTGGGACAGACAGACAGCCCAGCGAGCCGGGAGGGCGGGAGTCAGGCATGGAGGTGGCAGCAGGAGGGCAGGATCCCTGCCGCTCATCCCGGGATTTCCAGGGATGAAGCTGGGGCAGGAGGGCAGGATCCCTGCCAGTCCCGGTGCCTCCCGGCGGCGTTTCTCTGCCAGGAATTCCTGGCAGATGCTCGGGGCAGCTCGGGTGACCCTGCGGAATGCCACAGGCACGGAGTCCCTGCCCGGAATTCCACAGGCAGGGACCAGGGAGTGTCCCAGTGCCCCCGCCATGTCCTCCCCTCACCATTTGAGGACCACGTTGAGCCACTCGGCCACGAGGGCGATCCAGAGAACCATCACGGACACGTGGTCATCCAGCCCGCGGGCCAGCGGGAAGCAGACGGTGTAGATGGAATTGGGATCCAAGTGGGAGGTCAGGAAGAGCCAGAACTGCTCCAGCCAGGGCGGCCCGGCCTGCAGGGCCTCGGCCATGCGGATCCCGGCCTCGTGCAGGGCATCCATGGCGCTGGGCTGGGACATGGGAGGGAGATCAGCCCCGGCACAGATCCCCTCGGGAATCCCTTGGGAACGGGGTAGGAGGTGGCTGAATCCTTAGGAATTCATTGGGAAGGGGTGGGAAGTGGCCAGATCCCAAGGGGTGCCTTGGCACCGATTCAGGGAATTGTTCATCAAAGTTTGCCCACAAATGACTCCCAAATTACTGCCCGGGGGGGGTCCCAGCAGAGCAGACCTGTGGCTCTGGGATGGGGGCCAGGGCAGGATCCCGGGGGATTGGTGTGGGATTTGCTGGAGCAGCTGTGATGCTCCGAAGAGCCACCACCTCCCTGGGGCTTCCCCTTGGAAGCTTCCCTGGCTCTCCCTGTGGTGATTCTGCAGAAGGCCTGGGGTCTCCCTGGAGTCTTCCCTGGAGCCAACCTGGGTATTCTTTGGCGTTTCCCTGGGGTCTCCCTAAAGCGGGTCCTGGGCCTCCCTGGGGTCCTTCTGGGCCTCCCTGAGCTCTCAGGCCCGAGGCCTCCCTGGGGTCTCCCTACACCAGACCCGCGGCCTCCCCATTCCCACCAGCAGCCTCTGAGCCGCCCTGACGCTCCTTAAACCTCCCCGTGGCACTCCCCATCCCCCCGGTACCGGCGGGAGATACCTGAGGGGGGGGCTTCATCCCGGGGACCCCTCAAAACTCCCTCCCGCCGCTCTCAGCGCCCTCTTCCGCCTACACTCCCCATCACTGCCCGCGGCGCGGCGCGCTACGGCGGGGCGGGAGGGACAAACAGCGCCCGGGGTGGGCTCAGCCAATCAGGACGCGGGGCGGAGCAGATCGGCGGGGCGGAGCGCCAATCCCCGCCCTCGCTGCCGCGCGGCCCCGCCCCCGCCGCGCCTGGCCGAGGCGAGCGGAGCCGCGGGCGCTGCGGGCGGACAAGATGGCGGCGCCGGGCGAGTACTTCAGCGTGGGCAGCCAGGTGTCCTGCCGCACCTGCCAGGAGCAGCGCCTCCAGGGCGAGGTCGTCGCCTTCGACTACCCCAGCAAGATGCTGGCGCTCAGTATCCACCCGCCCGCGCCTCGCCGCGCTGGTCCCGGCCCCGGCGCGGCCCGCTCGGGCCTCTGCGGCCCGCCCGATGGGGAGGGGGGGGCGTGAGGGAGGGAGGGGAAAAGGGGGGAAGGAGGGGAGGGGGTGTGAGGGGATCGAGGTGGGCGGCGACAGGGAGGGGTTTGAGGGGTAGCGGGGAGACCCCCGAGGGAGGGGGGCAGTGGGGAGTCCGGTAGGGAGGTTTTGGAGGAATTGGAGAGACTCGTATTGGGGTGGATGGGGGGATTGGGGAGCTCTGTATGGAGGGATCGGGGGGCCTTGTAATCGGGTGAACGGGGGACTGAGGAGCCCTGTGTTGGGGTGAATGGGGGAGTTGGGAGGTTTTGTACTGGGTGAATGGGATGTGGGGTGTCCTATAGGGAGTTTTTGGGGGGAGTGAGGAGATTTGTATTGGGGGGGATTGGGGAGCCTTGTATTGGAGTGAATAGGGGGATTGAGGGGCCCTGTATTATAAAGAGGTTTTAGGGGAGAGTGGGAAGCCCTGTACTGGATTGGATGGGGGGAGAGAGAACACCCAGCACTGGGGAGAATGGCGGGGAGTGTGGTGTCCTGGAGGTTTTCTTGGGGGGACAGTGAGGAACCCTGTAGTGGGGTGAGTGGGGGTGTGGTGTGCCCTGTAGGAAGGTTGGGGGTGGGGAGCCGTGTATTGGGGTGAGTGGGGGCAGTGTGGTGTTCCCTGGCCCCCCCAGTATGAATATACGTGGATAAGGTTTTGTTTAGAATCTGCAAGGAATGGGAAAAGCCAAGTGCTGTTGGAAAACAGTGGAGGGAGCCAGGAGAGGGGGGAAGGTGAATGCTCAGCCCAGGGCTGGCGTTGGAGTTCTGGAGGCCCAGGGCTGGGTTCTGCATGGAATGAGGAGCTGGGAGAGGGTTTTGTGGCTGGAGCTGTGGGAAACACAATAGGAAAAGCCCCCCTGGGTGCCTGGGATGTGGTTGGAGTCAGGGGAGCTCCCAGGTCCCACTAGAGGCAGCAGGAAAATCCCAGCTCGGTGCTGCTTGTCTGCCCCAGAGAGGGCTGAGCGCTTCCCTTCTGGCTTGTCCCAAAGTCCGGCTCTTCCTCCCAAAGCTGGGATGCTCCAGCTCATCCCCCCGGCATCCCTGGCTTTCTCCTCATCACTGAGCAGCATTTTTTAGGATGGGCCCCACCTTGGGCTCAGGAGGGCTGGGAGAGAGGAACAGGGACTTCCATGAGGATCCCTTCCAGGAGGAGATGGTGTTGGCATGGAAGAGGCCCTGCATTCCGGGCTCCCTGCTCCATCCATCCCTCCCTCCCTCCATCCTCATGGGAGCAGAGGAATTGTGCAGGAATCCCTGTCAGCTCTGGAAGGGGTGGAGTTTTTTGGGGGGTGTTGTCTCATTCACAACAGCAGTACCAACAACAAACCCGGTGTGTGTGAGGGTGAGGAGGCCTCTCCTGGCAATTCCCTTCCTTCCAGAATAGGGAATGCTCCCCGGGAGGCTGCTGCCTGCACGAGGAAAGAGTTCTGGTGGAAAAAGTGCAAGTTTGGGGTGCAGTGGTGGTGCTGCTTCAGACCAGTGATGGTGATGGGCTGGTGCTGGTGGGCCAGGACTGGAGAACTCAATCTGGAGTCAGGAAAAGTGCATCAGCATCCATCAGGCCCAAGACGAGATGTGTGGCTCTGCTGGGATCGCTGATTATCCCAAACAGGGACAAGGCAGCAGAGAAACCTCCCACAAACCCAAACCTCCTCCCGGTTTGCTCCCGGACTGTGTCCCACCTATAAGTACCTCCCTCTGGATTTGCTTTCCTTAATCCCCCCCTCCAGAATGCCCCTCTTCCAGTGGCAAGCCCAACCACGCAGACATCCTGCTCGTAAACTTACAGTACGTGTCAGAAGTGGAAATAATCAACGACCGCACGGAAACGCCTCCCCCTTTAGCCTCCCTCAACGTCAGCAAGGTGAGAGCCCCCTCCCGCAGGGACCACCGGGAATCCTGCAGGGATCCAGCGGGATTCGCTGCTGGAGCTCGCCTGCTCCCAGCACAGCTTCCCGGAGTTCCAGTCTGGGCCTGAGGTTTGGTGGTTTGCGTCTGGGTTTTAGCAGTTTGGGCTTGGGATTTTGGCGCTTTGGGGCCTGGATTTTGTTGGGTTTAGGGTCTGGGCTTTTGGTATTTGGGGGCCTGGGTTTTGGTATTTTGGGGTCTAAGGTGATCTTGTTTTGGGGCTTGGATTTTGAGGGGTTTGGAGCCTGGGTTTTGGTAGTTTAGGTGTAGGTGATGGTGTTTGGGGTCTGGATGATGCCATTTTGGGTCTAGATTTTGGCATCTTGGATGTGGAGTGGACAGGAGGGGTAAAGATGTGGAACTCATGGAATTTTGAGGAACTGCTTTTCGTCCATCCTGGAATGGGATTGCTGCTGATTCCCAGTGATGTGAAAGAAAGGGAAGGTGGCCCCGAGTCCTCGGTGCTGGGGTGAATCCAGCTGTGGGGTCTGGCTGTAGGGTGCTCAGTTGTCACCTCCTTGTCCCATGGGGACACCTCTCCCGGGGGTTGGTGTCACACAGGTGGCACCAGCCGGGTGTCTGTCCCCTCCCCGGGTCCCTTCCCGATGGATTAACGCGTTGTCAGAGGTCTCAGATGACACAGCTGCCACCAAGATGTGTCTGTGGGCTGTCACTGCAGCGAGTGACATTGCTGGGAGCGCAGCCTGGGGGAAACCCTCAGGAATTCCAGTGCTCACTTCTGTCTTTTCCAGCCTCCAAGTAATTGTGGGTTTGGTGTGTGGGGAAATAATGGATGGAGTCGTGTTGGAAGGGGCCACACAGTGGCCGTGTCCCCAGTCCAGTGGCAGGAGGGGACTTCTGTGGGGCTCTGCCCCACATCCCCTTCCCCATGGATGTGCAGGCAGGCTGGGATGTGGATGGCTGGTACTGGTTGTACTGGGAGGAGGAGGTGTGGGCACGTGGGAGTGCTGGGGGTGTTCCGGGGAACCCAAAAAGTTGGGGACTTTTGGGAACAGCACCTGTCCCAAGAGGCTGGCACTGGCCCGAGGACCTCGGCACAGCCATGCAGTGCCATTCCAGGCAGATTTTGGAGGGATCCCCTTGACCTCCTCAGCCTGTGTGGGATGAGGGACCACCCTGGCACTGGGGGACCCTGGCATGGCCCTTGGTGGCCTCCGCATTGGGCTTGGTGGCCCTGGCATGAACCTTGGTGGCCCTCACGGTCTCTCCTTGCCTGGTGCTGCGAATTCCGTCATTCATCCAGAGGGCGCAGGGAAGTGACTCATCCATTCATGCCGCCTGCACAAGGTGTGTGCCGGGGAACGCTGGAATTCCTCGGAATGCTCGAATCCAGGAGGCTGGAGCCGCGTCTGATCCATTTCCTCTCAGGAACGTGGATGGGTAGGGAGAGCACATCCTGCTGCGGGGGGTGATGAGCACAGGGATGGATCCCGATGGAAGTGCTGGGATGCTGCTGGTGCTGGCACCTCTCCAGGGTTTCCAGTCTGCTCCCAGTGGCCTCTTGTCAGGGCTGTCCCCAAATCTGGATGCAGCAGCTGCTGGAGGAGCATCCCAAGGCTTGGGAAAGCGAGAGGCTTGGGACAGAGGGGATCTAAACCTCAGGCTGGGCAAGGGGGATCTGGTCTGGCTGAGAAGGGGATCTGCTCAGGGAGGACATGGCAGAGGTGATTCCCAGTGCCCTGTCCCACAGTTCCAGCCCATCCCAGTGTGGTGGGAGGATGCTTTGGCATCCCCCAGCTGGGATCCTGGTTCTCCAGCCTTGGAGCAGCCCCCCCGGACAGATGAGGGGCTGTGGCACCCAGGGAAGGCTGGGAGAGGTGTGGGGTGCAGGGAAGTTCCTGTGGAACATTGTGCCTGGTTTGGAAACCTGACTGGTGGTCTTGGAAGGAGAGAGTGATTCCCACATGGAACGGGGTGGGTGGCCTGTGAGGGCGAGGAAGGCTCCTGTCCCTGTTGAGGCATTCCTTGATCCCTGGGAAGCACACAGGGAGCATCCCAGTGCTCCTGCAGTGGCTCTGCTCCCCGGGGCACGGGCAGGGGACACGGCATGGCTGGGATAGGGACATCTGTCCCTTACAGGCACCAAAGTGTCCCCAGTCAGTGCGAGCTCGGGCTTTCCGTACCTGGAGGGGCTTTGGAAGGGGTGACCGCCCCCCGCCTCAGGCAGCACCAGGAAGCCAGTCCAGCTCTGGGAGCACTCCCAGGAATGAGGAGGCTCCAGGAGGAGGAAGAGGAGGGATGATGCTGATGTGTCTCCTCCACTGCGGCAGCTCCAGCCAGGAAAAGGCAGCTGGTTCAAGGCTGCTGCCTCCAGGCACTGCATCCTTCTCCTCCCACATCCATGGGATTCAACATGGGGGATGCCAGGGTCGGGGTTTTCCATCTCTATTCCAGCACCCTGTGTGTAATCACACCTCCCCACACACGGATGCGACTCCCAGATAACCAATTCTGGTTATTTTTTGGGAACAAATCAACTGCTGCAGGCTAAAGTTGCTCGTACTCCTGCGTGGAGCGTTTACTCCCAGTGTGATGGGTATTCTGGGCTCCTCTTCCCCATCTCCATCCCAAGTAAACTGAGTAGTGGGGGTGGTTTGGACCTTAAGTGACAGAATTAATTTGGAAAAGGCCGGGGAGAAGGGACGGGGGGTGTGGAAAGATGGCAGCACCATCCCCCAGATCTTTGGGAGACCCTGGCAGTGGTGAGGGTGCCTCAGAAGGGGAATTTAGGCTGGAATCACGAGTGGCAGAGCCGTGTCCAAGGGTTCCCTGGGTACCCTCATTGCTCCCAGCCCAATTCCCTGTCCCTGTGTTTTCCCAGCTTGCCAACAAAGCGCGGACGGAGAAGGAGGAGAAGATGAGCCAGGCGTATGCAATTAGTGCTGGTGTCTCTCTGGAGGGGCAGCAGCTCTTCCAGACTATCCATAAGACGTAAGTCCCCACCTCGGGATCCCCAGTCCCCACCTCGGGATCCCCGTGCTCTCTTTTGGGGTCCCTCGCAGCCTTTTTGGGGGATTCCCATCGCTGGCTTCCTCGGGTTTGCCGTGCTGCGCTCTGATGCGTCCTGGGATGTGCTGGATGGGATCCTCAGGGAGGGAGGATGGCTCCCTGCCTGCTCCCTGCCCCTCCCTGGCACATCCCACCCCTCTCTGGTGGGACACTGGAGTGGCTCTTTGCCCCCTTGGTGGGACACAGGCCCACGCCGGGGGTGGTGGTGGCTTTCCCAGGCCAGGTGGCATTCCCTGATCCCATTCTCACTCCCCTCAGCATTAAAGACTGTAAATGGCAGGAGAAGAACATAGTTGTGATGGAAGAAGTCGTCATTGCCCCTCCGTACCAGGTGGAAAACTGTAAAGGCAAAGAGGGAAGCGCCCTGAGCCACGTACGCAAAATAGTGAGTGCGGACTGGGGAGACTGGGCGTGCTGGGAGGGCGGCACATCCCTGGGGACACCCAGGAGCACACCTTGGGTGGGCTCCAGCCCGTCCTGGGTATCCCCTTCCCTTTCCAGATCCCCTTCCCACCCTTCTTTGAGTGGTATATTCAGAGCTGTGCCTAGGGGCTGGGGACACTGGGGAGGCTGGGAGGGTGTCACATCCCTGGGGACACCCAGGACCCCTCCGTGTTTGGCCTCCAGCCCATCCTGGGGTTCTCCAGCCCCTCTTGGGCACCGTTTCTTCCCTAAACCCTTCTTTTCCTCCCTCCATCCCCCTCTTTCCCCATGCAGGTGGAGAAACACTTCCGGGACGTGGAAAGCCAGAAGGTCCTGCAGCGTTCACAAGCACAGCAGACACAGAAGGACACGTCCCTGTCGTCCTGAGGCCACCTCGGGCTCGCCCTGTCCCCGCGTCCCCTCCCCGGAGGCGCCGCCGGGGGCACCTTCAACTTTTATTTCCTTTTTTTTTTTTTTTTTTTTTTTTTTTTTTTTTTTTTTTGGGGAATCTCAACCAATTCCAAACTTTAGACTTTAAAACAAATGAGAAAAGAGAATAATTTAAAGCTCCTCACGCATTACTTGACTAACAGACTTTGTTTCTCCGCCATGGTTTCTCCCTCCAGCCGGTCAGACTCCGTTAATTTTATTTTTTGGCGTTTTTTCTTTTCCTTTTCCTCCCACTTCCTGCCTCCCTCTTCCCCAAAAAACCCCCCAGAAAATAAAGCTAACGAGCTGACTGTGGTGGCCAACCCGGGACCCTCGTGACCAGTGTGGTCTCGTTTTAATTTTGTTTGCACAGGGCAAGGCTTGAATTAGTCTTATTTTTCTTATCTTTAAATATATATATGAATATATATTAAAATGTTCTTTAAATATTTGTCTGCTTCTGGCAGGGTCGTGGCAAAAAATCCCTCTAACCACCCCCCTGGGAGCAGCCAGAACCTGGATTTGGGGTTTTCCCCCATTTCCTTTATGTTTTTAATTTTTTTGCCCTTTTTCATTTAATTTTAAATTGTGTTTTGAAATTTTTAAATTATTTTTGCCACGATCCACCCCCTCCCGTTTTCATTTCCTTTCATTGTTTTTTGGTTTTTTTTTGTTTTGTTTTAAAGAAAAAAAAAAAACAAACCTGATCAAATTCAAAACAATTCAAGCCCTGCCTTTAGGAAAGTTAAAGATTAAAAAAAAATATTTAAAAAAAAAAAAGAAAAAAAAAGGAAAATTTTTTAGTCTTGTTTAGCAAAAAACAATAAAAACCCGAAATTTTTTTAACCATCACCGGAGTCTGTGGGGGCTCAATGGGGGCGTGGCCTCAGCGCAGGGGGCGTGGTTTGCGTCGGGGGCGGGGCTTAGGCGCGCATATATTATGGAAGGGCGTGGTCTGTGTGGGCGTGGCTTTAGCGGGGAGGCGGGGCCTGGCGCGGCTGTTGCAATGAAGGTTTGCTTAATTAATTAGGCGTGGTTTAGGGCTGGAGGGGCCTCAGTGGTAAAGGGAGAAGGCCGGGCCTGGGGCGGGCTGAGGGCTCGGCGGGCGCGGTGTTTCAGCGCGGGGCGCGGCTTTGGGGCGGCGATATTTGAATTTTGGGGCGCGGCTTTGGGGCCGGCGGCGATATTTGAGTGTTGGGGCAGGCAGCGATATTTGAATTTTGGGGCCTGCAGCGATATTTGAGTTTTGGGGCCTGCAGCGATGTTGGGGCGCGGCTTTGGGGTAAATGAGGGTGCTCCAATTAAAGGGGCGTGGCTCGGGAGGGGGCGCGGCTAGGGAGGGGCGTGGCTTCCCCCTGGCGGGGCGGTGGGCGGTGCTGATTGGTCCCCGGGCGCGAGGCGGCGCTTCCGGCGCGGCACTTCCGGCGGGACGTCCCGGTAATGGCGGCGGGCCGCGGGTGGAGGCGGCGGGCGCTGCGCCTGCTGACGGCGGGCGGCGGCGTCCTGCTCACCCGCTTCCCCTTCTGGCACTGCTTCAGCGGGCTCCTGCTCTGCGCGGAGCGCGCCGATCTGCGCCGGTGCGCGCCCGGCGGGGGGGACGGCGCGGGGGGCCTGCAAGTGGTGGTGGGGGCCCGGGCCCTGGGAGGGTCGGGAAGTGGTTCTGGGGCCCGGGGCTGGTACGGGGCTGCGAGGGGTGGTGTGGGGCTGGGGCTGATGGGGGTCTGTAAGAGTCTGGGGGTGGTTGTGGGGCCGGCAGGGTCAGAGGTGGATGTGGGGTGTGGGGCCCTGAGGGTCTGGGGCAGAGCCCTGGGGGTCAGGGGTCCGTAGGCTGGTGTGGGGCCGTGAGGACCTGGGGGAGGCCCGGGGTGGTGTGGGGCCGTGAGGGTCTGGGGGTGGTTGTGGGGGGCTGGGGCTGGGAGAGCCTGGAGGTGGCTGTGGGGCCTGAGAGGCTGCTGAACTGTGGGGCAGCTGGAGCGCTCCTGGGCAAGTGTGGGGCTGCTCCGGGTGCAGGGGACCCTCAGTGGGGCTGGGACAGCCAAAGGCTGAGTCGGGGCACGGAGGGGCTGCCTGGGGCTGAGGGGAGACACTGGGAGCGCTGGGGTCTGAAGGAGGGATCTGGGGTCTTGGGAAGGGGGCAGCAGCAGTGGGGCCACAGAGGGGCTGTGCGGGGCCAGGTGAGGGCTGTGGCTGCCCGATAACCGGAGGGAGGATTTGGGGGCTCTGGGGTGAGTCTGGGGGTGCCAGAGCTGCCGTCCCCGCAGGAAGCCGGACATCCCGGTGCCCTACCTGTACGTGGACATGGGCGTGGCCGTGCTCTGCGCCAGCTTCATGTCCTTCGGGGTCAAGCGGCGCTGGTTCGCCCTGGGGGCCGCGCTGCAGCTGGCGGTGGCCACCTACGCCGCCCACGTTGGGGGCCACGTCCACTACGGCGACTGGCTCAAGGTGAGACCCCCTCACCCCCCAGACCCCGCCCTGGCGGCTGCAGGGTGGCGATGGTGACGGTGGTGGTGCCGCTGACCCCGCAGGTGCGGATGTACTCGCGCACCATCGCCATCATCGGCGGGTTCCTGATCCTGGCCAGCGGCGCGGGGGAGCTGTACCGGCAGAAACCGCGGAGCCGCTCCCTGCAGTCCACGGGACAGGTGTTCCTGGGCATCTACCTCATCTGCCAGGTAACGGGGCCAGGGGACAGCCGGGACAGCCAGAGGCTGCTGTGCTGTGGGCTGGGGACACAACTCCCTGCGGGAGAAGCCTTGGGACAGTGCTTGCAGTGCCCCAAATTGTCCCCGGTGGGAGCCTCGGGGCGGTGCCACTGCGCACCAGCCCCACGCTGGCCCCAGGGAAGAAGCCTCAGGGCAGCAGTTGTCCTCGGGTGATTGCCACCAGTGCCACTGCACTGCGTCCCCCGTTCTCCGCGGGGCAGAGCCGTTGTGCGGGTGCTCCCGGTGCCACCACTGCCACCGCACTCCAGTCCCCTGTTGTCCCTGGGGCAGACACGCGGGACGAGTGCTGCCATGGGCACCGGTGCCACCGCGCTCCGTCCCCATCGCCCCGGAGCACAGCCCTGCCGCCAGCGTCCCCAGTGCCCCCTTGTCCCCCCCGTTGTCCCTCAGGCCTACTCGCTGCAGCACAGCACCGAGGACCGCCTGGCCTACCTGGACCACCTGCTCGGAGGGGAGCTGGCCCTGCAGCTGCTGTTCCTGCTCTACGGGCTGCTGGCGCTGGCCTTCCTGTCGGGCTACTACGTGCGGACGGCGGCGCAGGTGCTGGCCGTGCTGCTGCCCCTGGCCATCCTGCTCATCGATGGCAACCTGGGCTACTGGCACGCCCTGCGCCGCGTCGAGTTCTGGAACCAGATGAAGCTCATCGGCCAAAACGTCGGCATCTTCGGGGCCGTGGTCATCCTGGCCACCGATGGATGAGGGGGAAGGCGTGGGATGAGCGGGGGGAAACGGGGGTGAAAGGGGTGGGAGGGGTTTTTTAAGGAGCGCCTCTATTTATTCGTTGATTTTTGGTTTTTTTGGTTGTTTTTTTTTTTTTTGTGTCGTTTGTAAATATTTGATAATTTTGGTGGAGGACGGCTGGGGGGTCCTGCCTGGGGGGTGGCGGCCACTGTGTGGCCAGGGCCCCTCTCCCTGCTGAGGGGTGTCACTGCTCCCCCCCCCCCAAAAAAGATGTATTTTTACTGATGCACTGAGGAATGTTTAATGTTTCACCCTGGAAGGGCTCGGCTTTGGGTGCCAGGGTGAGGGGCTGCAGCTTTTGGGGGAGAAACTGCTTCAGAGGAGTCACTTTGGGGAGGGAACTGATTCAGGGGGAGATGCTTTGGGGGGCCTTGGAGGGCAGAGCTCCTTTGGGGGCTTGGGCTGGAGGGGCTGCTTCAGGGGAGCTGTTTTGGGGGACCTTCATGGGGAGCCACTTGGGGGGGGGCAGCTCTGGTGAGGGACATGAGTTGGAGGGGCTGTGGGGGAACTGCTCGAGGGGGAGCCACTTTGGGGACTCGGTGGAGGGGCTGTGGGTGTGCTGGCAGGGGGGGGCCGATGGGGCACAGGGAGGGCCTGGCAGCCCCCAGGGTCCCCGTGGGCTGTGTCCTCACTGTCCCCATCCTGTCCCTGCGCTGGGCAGGTGTCCGTGTTCCCCCCCGGGCTGGGCAGGTGTCCGTGTCCCCCCCGCCCCGTCCGGAAAAGCAAACAGGGCTGATAAGGGGCTTCCTGCGGGGGGCCCTAATGCGCCTCCGGCGGAACCGGGGCCATAAAACGCGGGCAGGCGGCAGAGCCCTGTTTGCTCGGGGGGGCCACCGGGGCTCCTCACCCCCCGGGACCCCCCCGGCGGCTCCAGCCTCGCGCCATCACCCCCAGACCCTCCTCTTCCTCCTCACTGCCCTGGGAGAGCTGGGGGCACGCAGGGGACACCCCCTGCCCTGTCCCCGTCGGGGTGTCCCCGCTGCCCGGGGGCGCAGCCCCCGCCCCGCCCTGCCGGCAGAGCCATCCTGTGACCTTTGGAAAATGTCTGTTTGCTGTCACTCGGATAAATGGGGCAGAAATCTCCCGGCCCCCCTCCCCGAGTGTCCCCGCGGGCGCTGGGGGGGCGCTGGGGGCCACCCGCACCCTGATCCCCATGGATGTGACAACGTCAGTGACAGCGCGGTGGCATTGTCACTGCGCTGGCGTCCCCCCGGGCCCCGGGATGGGGCAGATCCTCCCTCGGGGCGCTCCTGTGCCGGGGAAGGGGGGCCGGATCCAGCCCCGCTGCCTCAGTTTCCCCGGACACGTGTCAGGCCCCGCGGGGGGGTCTCCGCAGCCCCTTGGTCCCATCAGCCCCGCATCGACCGCGGGGACGTGAAAGGTTCTGGGCTGGGGGGGCTGCGGGGGCTGCTCCCCCCTCCCGGGGCTGCCGTGAGCCCGGCGCCGCTCGGCCGGGACCCCCCGCCCGTGTCCCCGCACCCCGGCAGTGTCACCGCGCGGCCACGCCACGGGGGACAGCCCGTCCCCCACTGCCACCAGCCGTGTCCCCGCCGCCGCTCGCCGGGGTGACAACCGGGGCAGGAGTGGGGAGCGCGTCCCCTCCGGCCGGGGCCGGCACCCTCCCGTGTCCCCTCCGGCCGAAGCGTGTGGCCTCCAGCCGGGCTGGTGGCACCCTGTGGTGTCCCCATGAGCCGTGTCCCCTCCAGCCAAGCCCCTCCACCCCACTGGCCGGAGAGGCGGCTGCATCTGGGTGGGGCCATCCCGGCGTTTTTGGGGACCCTCTTCTGCCACCTGTCCCCATCCCAGCACCCCCACGGTGGCTTTGGGGGCCCCTGCCTGACGGGCACGTCCCTGCCGCGTCTCTCCGTGCCTCAGTTTCCCCCGGAGCCTGTGATTGCTCCTTAATGGTAAATCCATAAGGGATCAATGTCCCCGCACGGGGGGCTGGAAAGGGCACCTCATCCGTCCTGGGGGTGGTGACAGCGGTCGATGGCGGTGGCGGGGGCTGCGGTGACAGGGCTGTGGTGGCGGCTTCGTGCCCGGTCTGGGGAAACTGAGGCAGCCGGTGCTGTGCGTGTGTCTGTTCCCTCCGCTGTCCCCCGTGGGTGGCTTGTGCCAGTGCCGTGGGTCTTGTCCCACGTGCCATGTTTGTGTCCCTGTGTGTGGCTGATGTCCCTGTGTCCCACTGTCACATCCCCAGGCTGTCTCAGGGCCAGGTATGTGTGCCGTGGCCGCGTGTGACATCCGTGTCCATGTCCTGTGTCCCTGTGCCATGGCCACGTGTGACATCCATGTCCATGTCCTGCGTCCCTGTGCCATGGCCGCGTGTGACATCCGTGTCCTGTCTCCGTGCACCGCGGTTGTGTGTCACATCCATGTCCCTGTGCCCTGGCTGCCTGTCACACCTGTCGTGTGCCATATTCATGTGTCTCACCTTCTCTGTGTGCCATGGTGACATGTCACATCCCTGCCCGTGTCCCGTGCCCGTCTGGCATTGCCATGTCCGTGTCCTGTGGCCACACGCGTGTCCCCGTGTCCGTGTGTCCCACCCGTGCCCCCCATGCTCTGTCCTCCCCAGCCCCTCAGTGCCCCAGTCTGGGGACTGTGCTGGGGGACAGTGACAAGGTGCTGGCACGTGTCCCCTGGCCCTGGCGGGGGGGCCGCAGGGTCCTGCGTGCCCGTGGGTCGGTCACGCGTGAGGGAGGAGCCACCAATCCCCCTCAGGCTATAAAACCCCGGCGGGTGCAGGAGCCACCGTGTCCCCGGCACTGTCACCCCACTGCCAGGCCCTACCTGTCACCTCTGCCTCTGCCATCGTGAGTGCAGGGACGGGGCTGGGGTCCCGGGGGGTCCCGAGGGGAGGTCGGGACCCCAGGAGGGACAATCACCTTGGGGACATGTGGGGTCCCTGGAGGGGAGGTGTCCCTTTGGGTGCACGTGGGTCTCTGGGGTCCTTTGGGGTGGGACAGCTGCCTGGGGGACACTGGGGGATGTCTCTGGAAGGGAGATGACCCCGCGGGATACGGGGGAGGGGGGTCCCGGGGGTGAAGATGTCCCTTCAGTGGGGCTGGGGTCGCGGGTGGGGGATGAAACAAACCCTTAGGGAGTTGGGGGTGTTCTGGGGGTGTGACATTCCCACAAGGAATGGGCTCCTGGGGTTTGGTGGGGGGCAGAGCGGAGTCGGGGGGGTCCCGAGGGTGATAAGGGCACCCCAGGGTGATGGGGGCACCCGGGGGCGATGGGGGTGCCCCACCCGCAGCCTCAGCCGCCCCTCGCTCCCCTTCGCCGCAGATGGCGACGTCCCCGCGGCCGTGGCGCGCGCTGATGGCCGTGTCCCTCTGTGCCCTGCTCTGCCTGGCGGCCGCGTACCCCCCGAAACCCGAGAGCCCCGGGGACGACGCGTCCCCCGAGGAGATGGCCCGGTACTTCTCGGCCCTGCGCCACTACATCAACCTGGTCACGCGGCAGAGGTGAGCGCGGGTGGGTGCGGACACGCGTCCCCTTGGCCCGCCCGTCCCTGTCCCCGTCCCTGTCCCCGTCCCTGTCCCTGTCCCCGCGCACCCCTGGGCTCCCCTGCCCCGTCCGTGGGGTCCCCTTCGCGCCCCCGCGCGCGCTCCCGCGGGGTCCCCGTTGCTCACGCGCGTGCCCCGCGTCCCGCAGGTACGGGAAACGCTCCAGCCCCGGCGCCGCGGTGACCGAGCTGCTCCTGGGGGCCGGCAGTGACAGGTCACGGTGAGTGTCCCCGTCGCTGTCCCCGTCCCTGTCTCCACCGCCCCGCGGGCAGAGACAGGGGCTGCACCCTCGCCCGCACCCCGAGGTGGAGGTCCCGGGGTTGTTTGGGGTCGCAGGGAGGTTTGGGACCTTTGCTCACACCGGCTCTTCCCGCAGGTACGGAGATGACGACTCCTCGTGGTGACCGCCCCGCCCAGCCCCCCCTGTCCCCCAAATCCTCCCCATCTCTCCAGGTCCCCCCAGGGGATCCAGGGCCAGCGCGGGACCCCCCGCTGGAGGGCCGGGGACCCCCAGAACCCGGCTCGGGGGCATCCCGCTGTCGGGGGGGGCCCCGACCCCGTCCCGTCCCCACCGCTGTCGGGGGGGTCCCGCGTGGTCCCTGCACGGCCCCGCAGCGACAATAAAGAGCACGATCGTGGGCACGGCCGGGTCCGCGCTGTGTGTGCGGGGGGCGCAGGGGGGCCTGGAGCGGGGCCGGGGGGTGCGGGAGGGATGGAGGGGTGGAGGGAGATGGAGAGGGGATGGAGGGGAGACGGAGGGGTGCAGGGGAGGATGGAGGGGGAATGGAGGGGTGCAGGGGAGGATGGAGGGGTGCAGGAGGGATGCGGAAGGAATTGAGGGGCGCAGGGGAGGATGTGGGAGGGATGGAGACGTGCAGGAGGGGTGCAGGGGTGCAGGGGGGGTGCAGGAGGGGTGGGACGAACGAGGCACAGGAGATGCTGGGGTGCAGGGAGGGGGGGCAGAGAGGTGGGGAGGGATTGGGGGGTGAAAGGAGGGGAATAGAGTGGAAGGGGGTGAGGGATGGAAATTTTGGAGGAGGGGGTGTGGAGAGAAGGGTGGGAGTGGGGTGAGCTGAGGGCTGAGGCACACTGGGGTTGGATACTGGGGTGCACTGGGTGTTGGGTAATGGGGGGCACCGGCGGGGGGATCCACCATTGATGGATGTCGGGGTGCAGAGGGTGCTGGGGGGGCTGTGACGGGGCTGCAGCACAGCGGGGTGGACATTCGTGGGGGTGCTGGGGTGCGCTGGGTGCGGGTGCACGGGTTACTGGGGTCCACTGGAGATCCCCGTGGGGCCCCCCCGTGTGAGGACCGTGGCCGTTGGGGGCTGTGCCAGGGCTGGGGGTCCCGTATCCCTCTGCCCCCCCACCCCACCTGGCCATGGTGGGAGTCCGGGGATGGCTCTGTCCCCACGGCCGCTGTCGGGGGTGGCTGTAGCCCCCTGTCCCTCACCCTAACATTGCCTCCCGATCCCCCCCCGATTCCCCCATCCCTCTGTCTGCCCTTCCACTGTCCCCCTGTCCCACTCCCCACCCCTCTGTCCGCTCATGCCACCCTTACACCCCGCCAGCCCCCCTGAGTGTCCCCCTCCAGTCCCTCTGTCCCCACACCTGTCCCTCTGTCCCTCTGTGGGGCCGGACACCCGTGTCCATGTCCTGTCCCCTCCGGGAGCCCCCTCAGCGCGGGGTCAAACATTAACCAGAGCTGTGTAGGGGCCAGCTGTCCCTGTCACCCCCCACGATGGCCCCTGTCCCCCCCTCCCCGTCCGAGTGGGCACCTGGCCACAGGTGCTGCGTGGCAGGGTGACATCAGCGGGGGGACAAGGGGATATAAGGGCCAGCACGGCCGTGGCAGCAGTGGCACCAAGGACCCGGAGTGTCAGGCAGCGTCCGCTCGTCTCTCCGTGTCCCCGTGTCCCTGCCCGAGGAAGAAGGTGAGAGGGGACAGGGAGCTGAGGGGGGTGTGAGCAGAGAGCGGGCGTGTGACAAACGGGCGTGTGACAAACGGGCGTGTGACAAACGGGGTGTGCAGGGGACAGCGGCGTGATTGTGCGTGTGAAACGCGTGTGCAGTTGCTCGTGCAAGGCTGGAGGTGTGCAGGGGTGGGACACGGGGTGTGCACACGGGGGCGCGCAGCTGTGTACAGGTGTGAGTGCACAGGTGTGCGCAGGTGTGTGTGACGCGTGTGCGAGCGCACCCCGTGCTGTTCCCATCCGTGTGTGACCCCCGTGTCGCTGTCGCAGCCATGGCCCCGCGCTGGCCGCCGCTGCTGTTGGTGGCCTGCGCTCTGGTGGCGCTGCTGCCGCTGCGGCCCCGCGCGGCCCCGGCGCAGCCCGCGTACCCCGGGGACGACGCGCCCGTGGAGGATCTGCTGCGCTTCTACAACGACCTGCAGCAGTACCTGAATGTGGTCACCCGCCCGCGGTGAGCGGGGCCCCGGGGCTGGCGGTCCTGATGTGCTCCCTATCGCGACATGCTCCCTGTCACAACATGCTGCTCTGCCCATCGTGATGGGCTCCCCATCCCGACGTGCTCCCACCATGATGTGCTTCCCTTCGTGACACGCTCCCCGTCTCAATGCCCTCCCCATCATGGGACGCTCCCTATCGCGACACACTCCCCATCGTGTCCCTCTGTCACACCGCGCGCCCCGTGCCGCTGCCCCCATAACGTGTCCCTGTTGCAGGTACGGGAAGCGGGAGGGCGGGCGAGCGCTGGGCGAGGAGCCCCTCGGCGCCCCGGGGTGCTGAGCCCCAGGTAAGGGATTGGGGGGTGTGGGGACCCCCTGCGTGCTCCCCCCGGCCTCAGTGTCGTCATCGGGGACAACCTGGGGGGAAGGGGAGCTCTGGACGGTGCACGGGGCTGGGGGAATTCAGGGGGAGGCCCTACAGGGTGCAGGTTGGGGGACATGGGACCGGGGGGGTCCGGGGGGTGCTCTGTGGGGAAGGGGACACGGGGCTGGGGGATCCTGTGTGACCCCCCGCTTTTGTTGCAGGGACACCGCCAGGGCCGAGTGGGTGAAGGAGCCCGGGGGCTGCATCCTCCCGCCCCTGCTGCACCCCCGGACCCCCCAGAGCCGGCACCGTGGGGCCGGAACAGACCCCCTCAGCAATAAACCCCCCATGCAGCCACCGCCTGTCCTGCCTCTGCCTGCTCGGGGACACTGGGGACGCTGGGGCTGGGGGGCACCGGGAGTACTGGGGGCACTGGGGGTGTTGTGGACCCTGAGTCTGGGGACCGTGGTGATGTTGGGAACAGAGGGGTTGCTGGTGGCCCTGGGGGTGCTGGGGCCACGGGACACTGGGACTGGGGACACTGGGGACACTGGGCACTGAGAATGTCGGGGGCGCCGGTGCTGGCTGTGCTGGGGACACTGAGGGTGCTGTGACTGGGGACTCTGGGGACACCGAGTGGCGCTGCTGGGGATACTGGGGGTGCTGGCACTGTGGACACGCCTACGCGGCCGTCCCCGTCCCTGGCCCCGTCCGGTCGGTGCCAGTCGCGCGTGTCCCGCAGCTCCGCCGCGATGCCGGCGGCCGCCCCCGCCTCTGTCACGGGTGAGTGTGCACCGGGCGGGGCTTGCACGCGCACACGCGCCTGCGAACACCCCCCGTGCAGGGGCGGCGGGGGGCACAGGGAGCGAGAGCGCGGGGCTGTGGGCGCCGGTCGGGCACGCGCGTGGGCACGGGGCACACCCAGGCCTGGCACACGCGTGTGCAAGGGGGGGCTCGCTCCTGCGGGGGTGGGCGCTGCGCGAGTGGGCGGCCGCCTGCGCGTGTCCGTCCGTGTGCGTGGGTGGGGGCTCGTGTGGGTGTGCGGGTCCGTGTGCGGGGCTGCAGCTGCGGGTGCGCGTGCCTTGCACACGGACGCCGGGCGGCCCCTTTAAATCCGCGCTCCCGCCCCCCCGCCCCACCGCCCCCTTAAAGGGGCCGAGCCCCCGCCGGCCCCCTCCCCACGCCGCGGGACGCTGCGGGGGGGTCCCACCCGTGAGCGGGGTGGGTGTGCAAGCACGGGTGTGCAAGCGCGGGTGAGCGGGCACGGGGGGGCAGCGCACGCGCGGGGCGGGGGCCGCGGGGAGCGCGCCCGCGGGTTTGCACACGAGCGGGAGCGCGCGTGGGGACGCGCGTGGGCGCCCACGGGGGCGCGCGTGCACGGGGGCGCGCCTGTCAGCCTGGGCGCGCACACGCGTGTGCGCCGAGCGGGTGCGCAGCGCTGTTGGGGGGGGGAATGCGCGGGTCCGCGCTCGCGCGCTCAGGTGGTTTGCACGCGTGGGTGCTCGTGTGCGCGTGCACACGCGGGAGATGCGCGTGCACGAGCGGTGCCCGCGCGTGTGAGCTCGCGCCGCGGCCCCCCCGGCCCCCTCCCCGCCGCCGGGTGTGCAAAGCGGCCGGAGCGTGCCCGGTGCACACGCGTGTGCAAGGCGGGGGGCGCGGGGCCGGCGCGGGTGGGGGCCCCACGCGGGGCCGGGGGGTTGCGGGGGGGGCGGCGGTACCCGGATCTGGGGCGGGGGAGCCCGGCCCCGCAGCCATGAGCCGCCCCGGCCGAGGGTCCCCGCCGCCCGCCCCGGCCCCCGCCCGCGACCCCCCGGCACCCCCAGGTACGGGGGGGCTGCGAGGGGCCGGGGTGATGCCACGCGGGGGGTGATGCCGCTCGGGGGGCGGCGTGGGGCGGGGATGCGGTGGGGATGGGATGGGCGGAGGGAGATGGGCTTGGGGGGGTTCGGGTGATGCTGTGGCCCCCCCTCAGATGGGGGGGCTGATGGATGTCCCCCCCTCCGCCCCCCCGGCCTCATCGCGATCGTCCCCCGCCATTGCAGCGCAGCCGCGCAGCCGCTCCCGCCCCCGCGGCCCCGGATGCGGCCCCCCTCAATTGCATCGCCCCCCCCATCGCGCCCCTCATCGCCCCCCCATTGCATCGCTCCCCCTTCCTTCCCCCCCCTTTGCATCGCCCCCTCCCCGCATCACCCCGCTCTTGCAGCCCCCTCCCCTTACACCGCGCTCCGGGGGGCTTTTGACTCCAGGGTGACAATTTGGGGGGGGTCCATCCCCTTGTCCCTCCGGTTGGGAGAGGAGGGGGCATTTCCGTGCTCCCGGAGGACCCCGACACTTGTCCCCGTGATGGGGGGGTTCAGGGGTGGCTGTGACGGGCATGGGGGGGGGCACGAGCACCCCCGGCTGCACTTTCACCCACGTTGCTGCCCCTCCCCCGCCGTGTCCCTCTGTGCGTGTGTCTCGTCCCCCCCGTGCCCCCCCCCAGCCATGCAGCAGGTCCTGGACAACCTGATGGGGTTCCCGGGGACCCCGGGGGTGGCCGACCTTGACCTCATCTTCCTCCGGGGCATCATGGAGAGCCCCATCGTCCGCTCCCTGGCCAAGGTACGGCGGCACGGGGGCCGCGTGTGTCCCCCCCGGGACCCCCGGGACGCGTGGGGGGTGACGCGCGTGTGTGCGCGCGCACGCGGGTGTGGATGGGCGCTTGCACGCGCGCGTGTGCACGGAGGCTCCAGTGTTTCTGTGTGTGCGCGCGTGTCACCTCCGGGGGTCCCTGTCCCCAAAACCCAAGGGTCCCAAATCCCCTCAGTTCCTGGGGGTCCCTAATCCCCCCCAGCACCCCCAGATCCCAAATCCCCTCTACCCCCGGGGGTCCCTAAACTCCCTGGCCCTGAGGGTTCCTAACAACTCTGTTGTCCCTAACCCCAGGTCCCCGGGTCCGTAATCCCATTGGCCCTTTCAAGTGTCCCTAATCCCCCCTTCCCTCCTGAGGTCCCTCATGCCCCCGTCCCTGCATCCGGGGGTCCCTAACCCCCTCCAGGCGTCCTTGCCACGCTGTCCCACCTGGGGGTCCCTGATATCCTCAGCTCCTGGAGGTCCCTAATCCCCCTGGGGATCCCTGATTCCCCCAGCACCTGGGGGTCTCCGCCCTCACCCGCCTGTCCCCGGGGGTCCCCCCCGTGTCCCCAGGCGCACGAGCGGCTGGAGGAGCGGAAGCTGGAGGCAGTGCGCGGGGACAACCTGGCGCTGGTGCAGGAGATCCTGCGGGACATCGGGCGCCTGGCGCGGCCCGACGTGCAGGGAGCGGCGGCGGAGCTGGCCCGGATCCTGCGGGAACCGCACTTCCAGGTGCGTGGGACGCGCCTGGGACCCCTCCTGTGCCGGGGCTGTGGGACACGGGCGGGACCGCCTGTCCTGTGTCAGACGCGTGGCACGCGTGTGCCCGGCGGTGTGCCACGTGCGTGTGCCCGCTGTGTGGGACACACGGGTGACCTCCCCACCCCGCGTGTCCCAGTCGCTGCTGGAGACCCACGACTCGGTGGCTGCCAAGAGTTACGACCCCCCCCCGAGCAGCCCCGGCCCGGAGCCCTCCCTGGGGTCCCAGCCCGTGCCCCCCGACGCCGTGCGCATGGTGGGCATCCGCAAGGCAGCCGGCGAGAATCTGGTGAGGCCGGCCGGGGGGGCTGGGATATTGCGGGGGTCAAGGGGTGCTGCAGGGGGGTGATGGTGATGCTGGGACATTCTGGGGTGCTGGGGCGTTGCGGGGTGCTTGGGGAGTGCTGGGGCATTGCAGGGAGGTGGAGACATTGGCAGCATTATGGAATACTGGGGGCTTTGTGGGGTGATGGAGCATTTTGGGGTGCTGTGGGCATTTTGGGGTGCTGTGGGCATTGCAGGGTACTGGGGGCTTTGTGGGGTGACTGGGAGCATTTTGGGGTGCTGGGGTCATAGCGGGCTGTCTGTTGGGTGCCGGGCGGGTGTCACGGGTGCTGCGGTCTGTCCCCGCCGGGGGCTGAGCGGGGCTGTCCCCTCAGGGGGTGACGTTCCGGGTTGAGCGGGGGGAGCTGGTCATCGCCCGCATCCTGCACGGGGGGATGGTGGCCCAGCAGGGGCTGCTGCACGTGGGGGACGTGATCCGCGAGGTGAATGGGCGCGAGGTGGGCAGCGACCCGCGGGCGCTGCAGGACAGCCTGCGCCACGCCAGCGGCAGCGTCGTGCTCAAGATCCTGCCCAGCTACCAGGAGCCGCACCCGCCCCGCCAGGTACCGCGCCCCACCCCGCATCCCACCCCTCATCCAACCCCGCATCCCATCCTGCATCCCGCTCTTCATCCGGCCCTGCCTCCCGCCCCGCCAGGTACCGCGCCCCGCATCCTGCCCCGCATCCCGCACTCACCGCCCTACCCACAGCTCCCCCTGCCCTGTTGCCCCCCCGCTCTGTGTCCCCATCCCCGTGTCGTCCCACGAGCCCCTGTCCCCCTGTCCGTGCCATGTGCCCCTTGGCTGGTGGGACCCCCGTGTGTCCCCCCCCGTGCCCTCTCTGCCGGGCACTGGTGCTCCCTGCCCTGCCACCGTCCCCGTCTCCACACAGGACCTGGGCGCCGGCTGGCAAAGGGTGCCCTGTGCTGCCTCTCCCCACCCCGTGCCAGCCACCCCCGTCTCCGAGGGGACAAAGCAGCGCTGTCCCCGCGTGGGCTGTCCCCGCGAGGGCTGTCCCCACGCTGCCCCGCCGCCGCCAGTGCCGTGTCCCGTGTGCCACACGGGCGTGTGCCCCTGCACGTCCCCATGTGCGCCATCGCGGGCGCGGCGCTGGCGGCGCTGGGCACCCTCGTGTGCCTGTCCGTGGCCGTGGGGCTGTGCCTGGGGGTCGCCGTGGTGGTCGCGTGGGGCGCGGCGGCGGCGGCCGGGGCCCTCTGTGTGTGCGCCGGGGCCGTGCGGGCCTGGCTGCGCCGGGCGCGGGGAGGACACCCCGGCGGGGGGGGGCTCCTAGCGGGGGCACACGCGTGTGACACGGGTCCCGCGTGTCCCCCCGCACGCTGGGGACACTGAGGCACGGGGCGGCGGCACAGGCGGGGCGGAGGGGGGATCCCGGGCGTGCGGGGGTCCTCTCTGCTGACCCCACCGGTCCCCAGGTGTTTGTCAAGTGTCACTTCGACTACGACCCGGCCACCGACAGCCTCATCCCCTGCAAGGAGGCCGGGCTCAAGTTCATGGCCGGGGACCTGCTGCAGATCGTCAACCAGGATGACCCCAACTGGTGGCAGGTTAGGGGGGACCTAGAGGGGCGTTCTGGGGGGGGTCGTGGCACTTTGACCCCCTCCGGGGCCATGGAGATTGAGGGGGTGTTGAGGCTGGGAGGTTCTGGGGGAGATCAAGGGGTCCCTGTGGGCTTGGGGTGTGCGTGGGAGAATCCCTGCAAGTGGGGGGTCTCTGGAGCTTGGGGGGTGTCCCTGGAGCTGGGGGGGCTACGTGGGAACTGGGGAAATCCCTGGAGCAGGGGAGGGTCCCTGTGTGGATTGGGGGATCCCTGAAAGCTGGGGGATTTCCTGGAGCAGGGGAGGTTCCTTGTGGAGCTTGGGGGGCCCCCGGAGCTGGGGGTGTTCCCTGTGGGGTCGGAGGGGTCTCTGGAGCTCAGGGGGATCCCCGTGGGGCTGAGGGGTCCCCACGCGTGGCTCTGTGCCCCCAGGCGTGCCACGTGGAGGGCGGCAGTGCGGGGCTGGTGCCCAGCCAGCTGCTGGAGGAGAAGCGCAAGGCCTTCGTCAAGCGGGACGGGGAGGTGGCCCCCACATCGGGTACGGGGACATCGGCCTGGCCGCGGGGGACACGGCCCTGTGTCCCGCGGGGGACACAGGCGGGTCCCCTGTGCCCTGTGACAGTTCCCAGGGTGATGTCCCCCATGGCCCTGCCCTTGCGGAAGGTCCCAGCTCCCCTGCCCCTGTCCCCGTGCCACGGCGCTGTCCCTGTCCCCAGCTCAGCCAGCCCCTTGCCCTCGCAGGGGCCCTGTGTGGCAGCCTCAGCGGGAAGAGGAAGAAGAGGATGATGTACCTGACGACCAAGAACGCCGGTGAGTGCCCCAGGGCATTCCCGCGGGGAGGCGGGGGTGGCACCCGCTGGGACAGGGTGTCCTGGGGTCCCCAGGGAGGGGTGCCAGCTCTGTCGCTCGCCCAGAGTTCGACCGGCACGAGCTGCTGATCTACGAGGAGGTGGCGCGGATGCCGCCGTTCCGCCGGAAAACGCTGGTGCTGATCGGGGCTCAGGGCGTGGGGCGCCGCAGCCTCAAGAACAAGCTCATCATGTCCGACCAGGCGCGCTACGGCACCACCATCCCCTGTGAGCGTCCCTGTCCCCGCCGGCATCATCCCTGTCCCCTGCCAACATCATCCCTGCCCCCTGCCAACATCCCCGTCCCCTGAGCATCGCGGTCCCCTGCGACCACTCCTGTCCCCTGAGAGCATTCCTGTCCCCTGCGACCACTCCTGTCCCCTGAGAGCATTCCTGTCCCCTGATGGCCTCCCTGTCCCTGCGATCATCCTTGTCCCCCGCCAGCGTCCTTGTCCCTGCCAGCGTCCCTATCCTCGCCAGCATTTCCGCCCCTGCGGCCATCCCTGTCCCCTGTGGTCATCCCCGTCAGCATCCGGGTCTCCCGTGATCGTCCCCGGGACGGGACTCCGGGCGGGCGGGCGGGTGTCACTCAGGTCGCCCCCGCTGCAGACACGTCCCGGAAGCCGAAGGAGAGCGAGCGGGACGGGCAGGGCTATCGCTTCGTGTCGCGGGGCGAGATGGAGGCCGACATCAAGGCGGGGCGGTACCTGGAGCACGGCGAGTACGAGGGGAACCTGTACGGCACCAGGATCGACTCCATCCGCGCCGTGGTGGAGGCGGGCAAGATGTGCATCCTGGACGTCAACCCGCAGGTTGGGGACACGGCGAGGGGGACAGCGACAGCCCGGACCCCCCCCGGCCGCGGGGCTGAGCTCTGTCCCCCCCGCCCAGGCCGTGAAGGTGCTGAGAACGGCGGAGTTCGTGCCCTACGTGGTGTTCATCGAAGCCCCCGGCCCCGAGAGGCTGCGAGCCATGAACCGGGCGGCCCTGGAGAGCGGCGTGGCCACCAAACAGCTGACGGTGGGGGCCCGGGGGGGCCCGGGGGGACGGGGAAACTGAGACAGGTTTGGGGAGCAGGAGGAGGACACAGCCCGCGATGGGTGTCCCCCTCCCATCCCCGTGGAGTGATGGGGAAACTGAGGCAGGTTTTGGGGTGCAGGAGGCGGACGCCCAGCGCACGGTGGAGGAGAGCAGCCGCATCCAGCGCGGGTACGGGCACTACTTCGACCTCAGCCTGACCAACGACGACCTGGAGCGCACCTTCGGGCGGCTGCGGGAGGCCATGGACCACCTGCGCGTGCAGCCCCAGTGGGTCCCCGTCACCTGGGTCTATTAGGGACCCCCAAACCCTCCCCTCAACCCCCCCAGCTCACCCAGGAGGCCTGGGGGGGTGCGAAGGGGGGTTGTGTCTCACCCACCGGTGTGATGAGCTCACCGTGCTCAGCCCCGCGGGGGCCGGGGGGGGCTTTCTGCAGGCCCCCCCGAACCTGACTCCTCTGTCCCCCCTACACCACCCCAAATTTTCGGGGGGGGCAGAAGCAGCCAGTGGGGTTCCATGGGGGGCACAGCCCCCACACAGCTGAGTCACTGCCAGAACCTCGCCCCCTCCCCGAATTACCCCAGGGGGCTCTGCCCCCCCACCACGTGGGGGACGTGGGGAAAACGGGGTCCCCCCGTCCCTTGCAGCCCCCTGACTCAGTTTCCCCGTGGGGAAGCCCCCCCTGTCCCAGGTGGGGACCCCCAGGATTGGGGATGGGGAGATGCAGGGTTTTGGGGGGTCACACCCAGAAGCTGCCGTGGCCCGGCCACAACCCCCCCGCGGGGACCCCCTTCTCCCCTTGCCAGGGTGGGGGTCCCTCACTGTCCCTTGTGTCCCCTGTCACCCCTTCCTAGGTAGCAATAACCCCCTCCCCACGCCCTGTAATTAACCCTTAATTAACCCTTAATTGGCCTTGTAATTAACCCAGTGGGGGGCTGTGGCTGGGGACTCGCTGGGGGTGTCTGGGGTGGCGACATGGGGTGTCCCCAAGGGACAGGGACACAGGGGTGCAGGGTGTGCCCCGTGTCTCTCCTGCCCCGGGTCCCCCCCTGGGCCCCCCCAGTCCCTGCCCCCAGTTTCTCCTTTTTGGTACTTTGCTGTGAATTTTATTAAAGGAGAGAAAAATGGGTTTGTCCCTTGTGGTGAATGCGGGGGGGGGGGGGGGGGGGAGCTGGGGGCTGGTGTCACCTGTGTCAGCTGTGTCACACCCTCCGCCTCACCCCCAGCCCTGTCCCGCCGGGTGCTGATGGTTTTTTATCTACAAACCGCCGTTTCCCACCAGTTTGGGGCTGGGAGGGCGTTGGGAGGGCTGGGGGGTGTGAGTGAGTGAGTGAGTGAGTGAGTGAGTGTGTCACACGTGTGTCACCTTGCACACACGCAGGGGGCCCTTCCTTGGTGCTGCCGGGAGGGGTCAGCAGAGCTGCAGGCACCGGGGGGGGCTGTGGGCGTGCAAGGGGATGTGTAGGCGTGCAAGGGGGTGTGTGGGCGTGCAAGGGTGTGTGTGGGTGTGTGTGGGTGTGTATGGGTGTGCAAGGGGGTTCGCACGGCCTGTGGGTGTGCCCGTGTGTGTGCGGCACCCGGCATACCAGAGGCACACACGTCCACACCTTGTGCACACACGCGTGCGCTTCCCACGGGCTGCCATGGCCGTGGGGTGTCCTCGGACGTCACAGGGTGCCATGGGGTGCCATGGGGTGGCATAGGAGCCATAGGATGCTGTAGGGTGCCATGTCCGTGCATGCAATGTCCGTGGGTGCTGTGTCCTCGCAGTGCCGTGTCCGTGTGGTGCCGTGTCCTTGCAGTGCCGTGTCCATGGGTGCCGTATCCGTGGGTGCAGTGTCAGTGTGGTGCCGTGTCCGTGGGTGCCGTGTCCGCGTGGTGCCGTGTCCCTGGGTGCTGTGCCGGGCAGCTCTGTGTCTTTAAGCAGCGCTGTCTCTACAGCCTCTGCGTTGGCCCATCCATAATCCCCGTGTCCCTAAGCTGCTGTGGCTATAAGGTCTGGGGCAGAACACATCGGGCTGTGCCGCGTCCGTGCCGCGTCCGTGCCGTGTCCGTGCTGTGTCCGTGCCGTGTCTGTACAGAGCCGCACGTGGTGACAGCCATGTGGCCCGCGCTGCTGCTGCTGGTGGCCCTGGCCGTGCTGGCCCTGGGCCGGGTGGCCCATCGGCTGCTGGCCCCATCTGGCAACCCATTTGCAGGACCACCCCTGGAGCCACCGCAGCCACTGGTGACTGACCAACGCACCCGGGACAGGGTCCTGAAGCGGGGTGAGTGTCTGTCCTGTGTCTGTGTGTCCATGTGCCCGTCCGTCCTGTGGAATACTGGTTATGCAGGGCTCAGTGTCTCCTGCCGGTCACTGTCACACGGGTGTGCACAGGGTTCAGTGTCCAGCGCGTGCCGGACCAGCTGGATGCCGTGGTCATCGGCAGTGGCGTGGGGGGCCTGGCGGTGGCCGCCACCCTGGCCAAGGCGGGCCGGCGGGTGCTGGTGCTGGAGCAGCACGACCAGGCCGGGGGGTGCTGCCACACCTTCGAGCAGCACGGCATCGAGTTCGACGTGGGTAAGGACACCCTGACCCCTGTCACTCCCTGTCACCTCCCGTCACAGCCTGTCCCCACAGCCCCACTGTGAACCCGCTGCCAGCCCTGGTGTGTGCAGTGCATGTGTGCCATGTCCGTGCCGTGTCTGTGCCTTGTCCCTGCCATGTCCCTGCCATGTCCCTGCCGTGTCCCTGCCGTGCCCCTGCCATGCCAAGATCCCATCCCACCCCTGCCCCTCAGTGTGACCAACACCAGACAAAGCCAAACCCTGCCCTCCCCGGCTGCTCCTGCCACATGTCCGTGTGATGTCCCCCGTGTCCCCCTGCCGTGTCCCCTGTCCCCGTCCTGCAGGCATCCACTACGTGGGGCAGCTGCACGAGGGGAGCCTCCTGCGGGTGCTCCTGGACCAGCTGACGGACGGGCAGCTCTGCTGGCACCGCCTGCCTGACCCCTACGATGAGGTGACCCTGGGACCCCAGCGCTACCAGCTGCGCTCCGGCAAGGTGGCCTTTGTCACCGCGCTGGAGGAGCAGTTCCCCGCTGAGAAGGCGGCCATCAGGGAGTTCATGAAGCTCTCCAAGGTGCGGCCCTGGGGTCACAGCAGTGACAGTCCTGAGGACGCGGTGGTGGCCAGGCAGGGCGGTGTTGGTGGTGGCACATGGTGATGTCGCACAGGTGGCCTTGCGGCGCGTGGTGCTGCTGGCCGTGCTCAAGCAGTCCCCACGCTGATGAAGGTGGTGACAGTGACACTGTGGCTGTCTCGCAGGTGGCCTCGCGGCACGTGGCACTGCTGGCCGTGCTGAAGCTGTCCCCGCGCTGGCTCGTCGCCCTCCTGCTCCGCTTGGGCCTCCTGCCCCGCCTGTCCCCCGTGTTCCGCATGGCCACCACCAGCCACAGCCAGGCCGTGGCCCAGCTCACCTCTGACCCCGACCTGCGTGCCCTGCTCGGCTACCTCTTCTACGGTCAGGGGCTGTCGCGATAGGGACGGACTGTTGCGATAGGGAGGGCACCACGGAGGAGGAGGAGGAGGAGGAGAGGGGTACTGCAGTGGCGGAGGTTGTGTCATGACGGGGGGGGTGTCACGATCACGGTATGGGCAGTGCTCTGTCGGGACTGTATCGTGGTGGGAAGGGCCGTGTCGCGATAGAGGAGGGCCACGTTACACTGGGGGAGGGCTGTGTCGCAATAAGGGAGGGCGATATCGTGATGAGGACCACCATGTCGCGACACGGGAGGGCTGCCCCGCCCTGCAGCGCGGGCCAGCCGTGCCCGTGTCCCCCCTGTCGCCGCAGGCACGGCCCCGCGGGACTCGAGCTTCTTGGTGAACGCGCTGATGGTTCACCACTACCAGCGCGGGGCCTGGTACCCGCGGGGGGGGGCGAGCGAGGTCGCCTTCCACGCCGTGCCCGTCATCGAGCGCGCCGGGGGGGCCGTGCTCGTGCGCGCCCCCGTCACGCGCGTGCTCGTCAGCGCCGCCGGCACCGCCGTGGGTGAGCGCCGGGACCCCCCCGAGGGATGGGGACGCGGTGGCAGCGCCCCGCGTGTCCCCTGATCCCCCCACCCCCGCCTCGGTCCCCAGGGGTGGCGGTGCGGGCGGGGCCCGCGGAGGAGGAGCTGGAGATCCGCGCCCCCATCGTCATCTCCGACGCCGGGGTCTTCAACACCTTCGGGAAGCTGCTGCCCCGCCACGTCCGCAGCCACCCCGGTATCGCGGCACTGTGTCCCCGGGGCCGTCGTGTCCTCTGTGTCCCTGGCATCCCCACAGCTCCATCATTCCTGACAGCCCCGTCAGGGCCGGGTGTCACCCCCCGTGTCCCCTGCACAGGCAGGGCCGGGTGTCACCCCCCGTGTCCCCTGCACAGGCAGGGCCGGGTGTCACCCCCGTGTCTCCTGCACAGGCAGGGCCGGGTGTCACCGCCGTGTCCCCGCAGGTGTCCGCTCCCTCCTGGACATGGTGCGGCCGGGCATGGGCTCCTTCCTGGTGTTCGTGGGGCTGCGGGGCAGCGCGGCCGAGCTGGGCCTGCCCCCCACCAACTTCTGGATCTACCCCCACAACGACCTGGACGTCATGTGAGGGGTCCTGGCACGCCGGGGGGGGGGCACGGTGGGTAGGTGGGGGCACGGTGGGGCATCGCATCCCTGTTTTCCCACAGGATGACCCAGTACGCTGCCCTGAGCCGCGATGACGTCCCCGAGAACCTGGCCATGATGTTCATCACCTTCCCCGCCGCCAAGGACCCCACGTACGAGCAGCGGCACCCAGGTACCGCTCCAGAGGGATCCCCGTGTCTCCCCAGGTCCCCTTTGCGGGCTCAGAGGCTCCCCAGTCCCACCGGCACGGGATGGGCACTGCCACCGTCACCCCCACGGGGGTGTCACCGACTGTCCCCGCCCCGCAGGCAAGTCCTGCATGACCATCCTGACCATGGCACGGTACGAGTGGTTCGAGGAGTGGGCCGGGAGCCGCCCCCGGCACCGCGGCCCCGAATACCAGCGGTACAAGATGGACATCGCCCAGCGGCTGCTGGAGCGGGCCCTGCTCCGCTTCCCGCACCTGCGGGACAAGGTGCCCCACAGGATGGGCTGGGGTGTACCTCAGGGTCGGGGTGCCCCAGGGGGGTCCGCCCGTGCCCCCCGTGCCCCCTGTGACCCCGGCATGCCCCGACGCCCCGTCCCGTGCAGGTGGAGTTCGTGGAGGCGGCGTCCCCACTCACCAACCAGCACTACCTGGGGGCTGCGCGGGGGGAGATGTACGGCACCGAGCACGACCTGCTCCGCTTCAGCCCCGCCGTGGTGGCCGCCCTGAGACCCGACACGCCCGTGAGGAACCTCTACCTGACAGGTGAGTGTCCCCGTGTCCCTCTGTCCTGCTGTCCCCATGACCAGCTCCGAGCTGTGGATGGTGGCCCCAGGGACTCCCTGCAGTGGGTGGTGTCCCCTCATTGTCGTGGCCTCGTTCCCCATGGCGGTGGCTCTGTTCCGCCCCGGGGGTGGCTGTGTGCTCCCCAGGGGTGTCCCTGTCCCACGGCGGCTGTCCCCAGGGCAGGATGTGTTCTCCTGTGGGCTGGCGGGGGCCGTGCACGGGGGGCTGCTCTGCGCCTCGGCCATCCTGGGCCGCCTGCTCTACCTGGACCTGCTGCTCCTCAAGAGGAAAATCAAGCGGCGCCAGGGCCGGCACACGGCGTGAGGGGACAGCGGGGCTGGGGGCAGCGGGCCTTGGGGACACCTGTCCTCGGGGATGGCCCCGGGCTGGGAGTGGCTCCCAGCTCAATAAATCACGACGTCCCACCGGCCTGCACCTGTCTTTGGGGAGGGGATGGAGATGGGGATAGGGGCTGGAACAGGAACGGGGACAGGGGTGGGATGGGAATAGGGATAGGGGTGAGACTGGAATGGAGAGAGGGTTGGGATGATGGATGGAGGCTGGGATGGGGACTGGGATGGGATGGACACAGTGATGGGCACAGGGAGCACCCACAGCTGGGGGTGAATGTGGGGTGCAGAACCCCCGTTAAACTTCCCCCCTTCTCCCTCTGTCGTCCCTGAGCCTCCCCAGCCCCCGCAAACCAGCAGAGCCTAGAATACACTTTTAAATATAATAAATAGGGGAATTCCCAGTGGGATGGCTCGGGGCGGGGGACATGGGCCCAGGCCATCTGGGTGGTCCCGAAGGGTCCATGTCCCCCTGAGTGAAGGGGAGAGTTGTCACCAACTGTCCTTGGAGGAGGTCACCTCTAGGTCCGGGTGGTCAAGGGGGGCTGAGCTGTGGGCATGTGGCCACATTCGGGGCACGGCCCCTGGGGCAGGGGGTACAGGAAGGGCTTCGCTGTCACCTGAGGAGAGGGGGGAGTCAGTGTGGGGGGACATGTGGCCGCCCCAGGGGGTTCCCCACGGAGGGGGGGTGTCCCCCTTTGTGGGCAAGGCAGCCCAGCACCCCATAACCCCAGCACCCAGCAACCCCCACCCGCAGCCCCAGCGCCCCACATCCCATCACCCACAACCCCACACCCCACCCCGACCCCCATTCCGGGCTCAGCCCAGCCCCCCCCGCTGGGCGGGACCCACCTCGCTGTAGGGCGGGGGCTCCAGCCCCACGGGAATGGCCCCACTGGGCAGACTGGGCAGCGTGGGCATCAGGGTCAGCGGGGGCGGCACGGGGCCCTGGGGATCTCTGGAGGGCGAGGCGGGCATGGGGCCCTGCGGGCTCCTGTAGGCGGGGGGGGGCACGGGGTCCTGGCAGAGCTTGCGGAAGAGGTGGAAGATGAGGAGGAGGAAGGTGATGGCTATGAAGGTGATGACGATGATGAAGAACATGGCCCTGGGGACACCAAGAGGTGCGTGCTGGGGGCTGGCATGTCCCCCCGCCCGGCACCCCGCGGTGTCTGCCCCCCCCAGCCCTGTCCCCAACACCCGCAGAGCTCCCGGGGTCTCTCCATGTCCCCATCCCGCCGCCCCCATCCCCAGGGACCCCTCCCGGGCATGGGCCCCTGGCCCCCCGCCAACGAACCAGGTGTCCCCCCGCACTGCCGCGTCACCTCCGTGCCACAGCCGCACTCTGGACCCGGGGGCACCCCACTGCCCGCGCCCAGCACCCCACACCCGCCGCCCTTTGCACCCTCCCTGCCCCACTGTGGACCTTGCCCTGGGTGGGGGGGGCTCGGGACACCCCGCGGTGGGGCAGTTTGGGGTGATTTGGGGCACTTTGGAGACTTTTTAAAGGGTGGAACCGTGCCAAGGGGTGCTGGCAGTTCGCTGAGAGCCACCCCCAAACTGGGGGAGGATGAGAGGGTGGCCTGGGTGGCGCAGAGCGTGCTCAGGGTGACACAAGGGGTACTCGGGGTGGCACAGAGGGTGCTCGGGGCGGCACAGAGGGTGCTCGGGGTGGCACAGAGGGTGCTCAGGGCGGCACAGAGGACCCCTGGCCCTGCTGGGAGTTGTGCCCGGGCCCAGGGGAGGGCGAGGAGCCGGCGGCGAGGCCGAAGGAGCAGGATCCCCCCGTGGGTGTGAAGAGCCGCGGGCTCAGCACCGTAAGCTCCCAAATCTCATCAGCGCTCTCAGCCCCGCGCCGGGGTTGATCCGGGGGTGATCTGGGGGGCGAGCCGGGGGGTGATCCAGGGGTGCCCCACACCGTGCCCCCGGCCCCGCGGCAGCGGGTGACAAAGCGGGTGAGTGGCCCAAGGGCAGGCGAGGAGGCGGTGGCAGAGGGGACAAGGCTGGTGAGGGCCAAGGGTTTGGGAGGAGGAGTTGGAGCCACGGAGGGTCGGGGGAATCGGGCCGCGGGATGCCCTAAGCAGGATCATCCCCCTAAGGGGTTTAGGGCTGCCCGGGGCACCGGGGCTTGGCCGCACGGGTCAGGCAGCTCCAGCCGCGTAATTGGCTCAAGGACTTAGCGAAGGATTTGCCACCATATGTCCCTGGTGGGGACCCCCCAGAATCGGCCTCCTGGTGAGGCAGAGCCCCCCCTCGAGCAGGCGAGGCCCCCCTCGGTCCCGGCTGAATTGAGTTTGCCGGGTCTCTGCTGCCGGACACGGGGCTCCTTCACTCCCGGGACCGGGTGCTGCCCCTGAGCCCAGCCCGGGGCGCTGGGTGGGTGCTCCCCCGTGTCCCCCAGGGGGTGAGAGGGCGCCCGGGGCTCCGTTTGGGATCCTGATTCCACACCAGCCGCGGGAAGGGTGGAATTGAATCCCGGCTGGAGGCAGAAATATCTGCGGCGCCAGGTGAGGGCTGGGGGCCGAACCGAGCGGGAACGGGAACGGGAACGGGAACGGGAACGGGGGTGCACACACCTGGACACACACATGGACACAATGGACACGCACGGACACACACATGGACACACAGGGACACACACACGGACACACACGGACACACATGGACACACATGGACACACGCCTGGACACACGCGTGGACACACGCATGGACACAATGAACACAAACACGGACACACACATGGACACACATGGACACACGCCTGGACACACGCGTGGACACACGCATGGACACAATGAACACAAACACGGACACACACATGGACACACATGGACACACGGACACACACATGGACACACGGACACACACATGGACACGCACTCATGCCCTGGCACACGGACCCTGTGCCTGCAGGGATGGCTGTGCCAACCCCGTGCCCGCTGCCAAGGCTGCCACGGTGCCACCAGCCCCGGCGCAGGGACAAGCGCCATCCCCAGCCGTGTCCCCAGGTGACCCCGTCTCGCCGCTCTCCCGTTTCCCAGGCCAGGGCGGCGTCCCGGGAGGGGACACACGGGACAGCCGGGCACCGGTGCCACCCGAGCACAGCCGATCCGGGGTGGGACGCGCCGCTGTCACCGCCAAATCCTCGTCGCGGCGCGAGGCAGGGAGGACCCCGGGTCCCGCGCTGCCCCCGCCCGCTCCGGGCTGCCTTGGCCGCGCTGCCGGCGCTCGCAGACACGCGGTTGCGTAAGTGGCGGTGACGGGGGCCCCCCAAAAACGTGACAACGGGCGGTGGCTGCGGCGGGAGCCCCGTGGCGGGGCGGGGCCGGTGCCCCGCAGGCGCTCCCGGTGTGCCTCAGTTTCCCTGCGAGGGCGGGGGCCGGGATGCCCCGTGCGGATGGAGGTGCCCAGCCGTGTGTCCGTGTCCCCTCCCCAGGGCCGCTCGGGCCATGGTGTGTGCACACACACGGTCCGTGCTCTCTGCCCTGTGCACACACGCGTGTGCAACCGTGTCCAGGTGTGCACAGGCACGCACACACCGAGATCCCCACACGGACCTCTGCGATGCTTCAGAGGGGACCCCATGTGTCCCCCTGTCCCCATCCCCACACCCCATCCAGGCCACCGTTCCTCCGGCCCCCTACCCGCCCCCGCCTGGCCCCGTGTCCCCCTTCCCCACCGCGGCCCCTCTCCCCTCCCTCGGCCCAGCCTTTTCCCTTCCAGCTCCCTGTTTGAAGCTATTTTTTCCACAGCTCCTGCCAAGAGCCGCTAATGAGAAACAAACGGGCTCCTCGGCCGCGGCTGCTCCCGGCCCACACACCTCCGGCCGAGGGGCTGGGGCTGCACCTCCCGGTGCCCTCCTGGCAGCGGCCCCGGGCACCTGCATCCTCCCCATCTGGCACCGGCACCGGGCATCTGCATCGCGCCCATCTGGCACCTCCGTCCTCGCCGTCAGCACCGTCCCTGAGCACCTCCATCCTCCCTGTCCGGCACCGTCCCTGGGCATCTCCATCCACCGGCGTGCCACCATCGCCGGGTGTCTCTGTCCTGCCCATGTGCCACCATCCCTGAGCATCTTAACTGTCCCCATGTGTAACCATCGCAGGGTGTCACCAACCTCCCCATCCAGCACCATCCCTGGGCATCTCCACCCTGCCCACCCAGCATCTCCCATGGGCACCTCTGTCCTGTCCACGTGCCACTGTCCCTGGGCATCACTGTGCTGCCCAAGTGCCACCATCCCTGGGCATCTCATCCTCTTCACTTGTCACCATCTCAGGGCATTTCCATCCTGCTACCATCCCTGGGGTCTCCACCCTGCTGCAGGGCAGGGCTGGGCCAAGGCCAGGCGCCACCAGCATCCCAGCACCTCCGTGTCCCCTGTTCCCCGGTGTCCCGTGCCCGTGACCAGGCGGGGTGCCAGAGAGGTGCCGGGGGCGGGGTGGAGCGAGGTGT